>NW_027104391.1:14092-400990 GCF_902728285.1 Clytia hemisphaerica | reverse complement strand
CATTCTTATTTCAATATTCTTATTACACAGGCTCTCAACTTTGGCAAGCTATTTTTTTCAAGTCATGAAAAAAATTATTGGAGTGACAAAAGGGATTCAAAAGTATACACGCAGTTGAAATTCTGCATTTCAGAGTTGAAAATGTTGATAAAATATATTGCAAACTCGTGAAAAAATTTGAAAATAATTTTTTTGTGCATTAGGAGTAATGTTCAAGCTCTATCAATCATTTTACCTAAACAATTCAAAAAATAAAATTACGACGGAATATTGTCGGATTTTTTATAGCAATTTTGAAATACAGGAGGCAACGAAGCTCGCTTCAAAGAGACAATAAAAGATAGATGTCCAGTCGTTTATATGTTCATGGTGAGGGTGGACAGTTTCCACGTAGTACGATATAAGTTATTTCCAAAATACCATTTGATATTCTTAACCAAAGCACTGCCAATTAATATAAGAGGGTATTCTAATTCATATAGTAGAAATTGAGTAAAAAAATGATGGAAAAGGCAAATTGTAGTTTATACAAACAATTATTATCCAGTAACAATTCTAATATATAACACTCACATTACATTACTGTATTACACCCCCTTCTCACAGACCCGGTAGGAATTTTTCAGCCAGTAAGGATATAAAAATTAAAACTCGATGACTGATATTCCCATATATTTTATGACTGGGGATTTCAATTCTTTTGTTCTTAAATCAGAAAATTCAGCGGGGGATGGGAAAAATAGTAGAATATACAGAATATTTTATAGTGAGAATTGGTTCATTTGATTATTTTCAGTGGGGACAAAAATTAGAGGACAATTTTCCACCAGGGACGATATGTTTGGCCAATTTTTCCAGTGGGAAGGGGTCCCAGTGGGTCTGTGAGAAAGGAGTGTTGTAGTACACAGATGAAAACGACTTCAGTCTAATACGAGGGCTAATAGTAACTATAATGGAAAATGTAGGGGGTTGGAAGAAGTCAATTACAATAATATGGTAATTTTGCAGACAATACACTATTAAACTGACGGATGTATTTCAACAATTACCTGGCAAAGAGACGTATTGCTGCCATAAAATTTGAATTGCATCACATACCGTGCATCACAGAGTAAAAAAACCCTGGAATTTCGGAATTAATGACGTAACACTTCAAAACACATCATGTTCGTGGGCGTGAGATTGTGATGACGTTTTATTTGGTGCTGGATCTGAGGAAAAGCCAAATTAAAAGAATTTGGATTTTTTCGCAACAGTTTTTCAGTAATTGACTCGTCGAACACTAAAAAGATTTACGATCCAGTCCATATCACATCCAGTCACAGACCCACAGGAGACGACAGCTCCAATGGAAAATTTGGTAAATATTTCGTCTTCGCGGTGGGAAAATAGCCTGGAATTTCAGCACAGCTGAGAAATTACCCGGAGGAGGGGGTACTACTCTTGCCGACTCACGGGGTGTGCCACTGTGAACCAGAGAATGGACCCTACGTGGATCTCACTTTTGCGAAAAACAAGTGGGATGAAGAATGGGACTGAACTTCTCAAATTTTCTCAAATTTTCCCAAATTTCCGCAAAAAGGTAATTTACAAGGGACCGATTTTTCTTTTTTTGTGTTTCTGTGACCCGACGTGGGACTCATGGACGTGAAAAAGGTACCCTGGCCAGCGGCACATCACACATTTAAAATTTTCACTCCAAAACCATCCCTTTGGATTTTTTAACCTGGGAACAATATAATTTCTATCCCCATTGGGATTTCGATAGAAATTTTCATCTCCACTAAGGAAAAAAGACTTCACCAGGACAGTGAGGCAGTGAGTGTATAAATATTTTCAAGGACAATGTGGTTAGGTAAGAAAATACTCCTGTATTTAAATTTCCTGTATTTTTTGAAGGGAAATGGCGCGTTTTTTTTAGATCATGATCAAAAGTTGTTTTTTTGATTTTTAATTTGTTTGATTTGTGTTTTTCAACGATGATTGCCTATTATCTTGCAACTGCCTACACGTTTTTTTATAAGAACATTCAAAACTTTTGAAGCCTTCGGATATTATATATAGTTTTAAGCCTAAAAATATTCTCATTTTTGCAATTTTTGGAGTATTATTTTCCATTTTCCTAATAAATTGGGTGTTTTTGAGTCCGCAAAGCCTTAAAATATTCTAAAATTGTTGTTAACATTTTGGCCATCGAAGCCTTATGTTCTTATATAGTTTGTTCTTATAAAAAAAACATATAGTCAAAGCTTTTGATAACTCGATTATTGACAGCTCGGAGTTAAAAAATGACCAGTAGCATGTGCACAAACACTGCTTCAAGTCACGTAACTTGGTTTCAATAAAGAGACTACCAGAAATGGTGATTCCTGCAAAAAACTCCTTCCCCACACACTGAAACATCCTCCAGTCGCATAAGATCAAAGATGACTTTCTATAGACATCCAATATGATTTCAACAAAACAAAAGACCTCACAACAGTAACTATAATATGTGTCATTATTCTTTAAAACAGGAAAGCGTGGTATTCTTCTTGAAATTAGTCTTTTTTATTAGAACATCCAAAATTTTTAAAGGATCTGGATGTGCTATAAACATGTTCTTATTCTCCCCATTTTCTCCCTAAGCTTGTTCTTAACATTTTGGCCAATGAAGCCTTATATTCTTATATAGTTTGTTCTTATAAAAGACGTGTATAATTTCTAGTCTTGGTATTCAAATTTTTTAGAGATAAAAATATAGAAAAATGAAATTCCCTAACTTTTCCCTAAGTTATTGGTATTTTGCCTGATCTTTCCTAAACTGTTATTTACCAGATTTTCCAGGATCTAATTTGGTTCAGCTAATCAACTTATGCGTGGTCGCAACTTCGTTAGTACCATTCAAATTTCAAATGTACTTTCCATTTTATAAACAATTGAACACAACACAGAAATTATTTTTTTGACCCAAACACTGGAAAGGTCAGTCAGTTTTTTTCTGTCATTTCCTTTTGGTTAATTATTTTCCCATATTTCTAACTCTGCTAGCTGAGAAACAAACACACATTTCCAAAGAATACACTTCTGTTCCTGTAAACCAAAGAGGCTAGGCCAGTGTTGATAAAACTGAAGTCAAATGCCAACAAGAATGTAAAATCGCCAATATATATTTTTAATGGGTTTAAGTTTCGAATCTTATCGTCCAAACCCAACAATTCAGTGGAGATGGTTAAAATAATGGTGTCCCTGCTTGCTATGGCTAAGTTATTTCCAATCGGGCTGAAATTTCAGGTATATTCCTTACCAGGAACGATTATTTTCAGATTATATTGGTGATACCAGGCGCCTACCTTCGGGTAGATAGCTGAAGAAAAGAGAGCTGTAGGGTCGCCCTCGACTGTGGTTAAAAATTTACAGCTTTACAAGTTATTCGGGATTTATATATATCTATAGTCTACGGCGCACCAATATACACCCAAAATTTATTCATATCGATACCGTCATGTTTGGCAACTAAAGAAACCAGGGGAAAGAGTCGTGCCTTCCCCTACCTTCGGGTAGACAGCTAGTGAAAGGCAGCCTTCAGGTCACCCTTGACTTCAGTCGCAAAACTAAATTGTTGGTGGTTAGGAGATCCTGCTGTTAGGAGATCTTTGATACAGGGTGTGCGGATCGACAATGATGGCTGCAAACTTATTCATGGACCACTGAAAATCACATTTTTGTACTAAAAAATATCTCTTGTGAATCTTTAAATCCACAGCTATCTGATCATTCTGTAGCTGTCGGAAGTTTTACAATGATGTTTAAGCATTTTTTTGTCCACCTTATCCCACTAAAACCGTCCCAGTCCTTTTTTGGCACCTATAGACAATAGAAAAATGTGTCAAAAAAGGATTGGATCTAGTTTAAGGGGATAATTTAATAATTAAGTGGCACGCTCCTGACCACGCGACTACGGTCGAAAAGGTGTATTGTGTTGTTTTTATCTGATGACAGAATATTAATTTCCATTTTCTGAACATCTTCGTTAGGTCTTGACCTGTAAGTAAAGTAATGTCGTTCAGAAAGTACATCTACGTTGTGATATATTCGAACTTTCGTGCATTTTTTATCACGTCTCATTAACTCCCGCATCAACTTCCTTTGAATTGCAGACAACTTAGACAATATTCAACAAGCAGCCTGGCGGCATGAAGGCCCAGCATCAGAGATTGCTGTTAATTTTGCACTTCAAAGAATAAAGTGCTCTAATTGTTTGCACTCGTTGGTGTTTTTTTTATTTCGGACATAAGACTTTTCTCTTAGAGTAGTCTGTCGGAGCCTTTTTCGATAACAAAATTCACGACTGTATAGAAGTCTTGCGTATTTTTGCGCATTCGAAGATAGAGCGAAAATTATTTTTCTTTTTCTCGCCCTTTTAATCGAACGGGCTTTTTGTCGGTACAACGGGCGAAAAAGACTGGGCCAGTGTGATAAATGCTCAGCTTGGGTGGGGCTTGGGTTCTCTACAAGGCCTCTGGACATCAACTTTTACAATTTTTATATTTTTATTCATGTACCGCTGTCGAGACGTTCAACATCATATGACGTATGCAAACGAGCACACAAACGAATAGATCAAATATTACAATCACGTCCAAACAACTATGCGATTACGTTCAAACGTCAATTTACGAACATTAATGCGAACAGTTCCAATATATATTTCATCTGCTACATAAATGAACCTGTGTACTTTACTTTTTTACTTTGTTTGTTATCTCACACTCCTTAACCATAGGTCAACAACAAAGTGGCGGTTTTCAGACCATTATTTAAAACTTTTTTAGCATTTTTGGCATTAGGTATTTCGACCAACTTCAAATGTTCCTAATCTTTAGCCTTTTTCTTTGACCCAAAGTTAGACTTCCTTAGGATGGCTCTATTCTCATCTCACATCATAGTACACTGATCAATGGATTAACTCTCTGTAAACCTCGAGCAGTTTTTCAGAAATTTAGGAATTCAGGTCAAAATTTTTAGAAATGGGGAAATTTCATTACTATTTGGGGAGCCGTTACTTAATTTTCTATATATAGAACGAAGGTTAAATTGCCTGGTAGAATCAAAGTTGCCGATCGAAATCCGATAAGCTTCGATAGATATCATCTTATTAAACGGTGTATTAGGGATGTAAAATGCAACAGAAATTTCGTAGAGATTTCAATTTTCAATATTCAAACAATTATAATAAATTATGAATTAAATAAATTAGACAGTAAAAGGCTTTGGCTATGGCTTTGGCTAAATGAATAGGTGGTAAACAATCCACGACGAGGGCTTAATCGTAGATGATACCGAAACGTTAGGTGATACCAACACGTTAGTTGTCGAATCCTAAAAATAAAGGAAGAGTAATAAATTGAATAAAATTTAGTATTTATATCGGAGGGGGGGTTTACACCACCCTGTCAGTTTTTTGCTTATAATTCCCTTAAATTTTTTTTAAATCTCATGAAACTTTGCGACTTTTAACATAATCACATAATGCAAAGGTATACCAAATTTCAAAAGGGATCTCCAAGAGCTAGTACCAGGGCCAAGCTTTTTTCTAACAGTATGGCAGTATTTCACAAAAAAATTGATAGTATTGTGTATTTGAGCAAAAGATTGATTAAATCTTAAGTCACTATTATGGGCATTGGAAACAGACTCTGCTATTATTAAAACATAGTCACAAAATAGATATTTTTTCAAAAAGGACGTTCTGTTGAATAATAATGTAGTCCAGCAGAAATTACATAATGAAAAATACCTTACATCAGCTGATCGGCCGCAGTGACGCATGCTGAGTTTTTTTCTGTATGGCTGTTAGCTATATAAGTGTCTGCACGGCAAACTAGAAAATGGAGATACATCATCAGGTCTCGAATTCAAAACCTAACGAACGCATATGTACTTTTAAGTTTGCCGCACGGACACTTGTATAAGGTAAACAGTTGTAAAGAAAAAACTCAGCTTGTGTCGCTGCGGCCGATCATCTGATGTAAGGTATTTCTCATTGCTATTCACCTGGAATCAAGATAGTTGAAGGGATCGATTTCTTTGTAGAAAGTACCACGTTTGATAGGTAGGCAAATCTGAAAAAATAAGTGAGAAACAATAAACACCAGCTTTTGTCTCGATCAACCATGAACCTGTGTACTCTCAGGTGCCTAATAAACGTGCCCCCACGCTTATTAATTTTTCAAAAATTTTCCAACCCCCACGGACTATACATTTTTGAAAAATTATTAAATTTCCAACCCCCGCGTTCATTTGTACCCCAATTCTGCCATAGCAAACTTTTCATATTCGGATGTCGATTAGACTGCTTAATATAATATGGTCTGTGGTTTATACAATATAAATAGCCGTGAGAAACTATAGTCCGGCATGAATCCGTGGCACAGTGGATAAGGCATTGGGTTTCTGATCAACAGAACTTTGCATTTAGTGGGTTCGAATCCCATCGGTGGCGATCTTTCGGTAAGTCATTCAACGAGCATTCAACAAGTTGAAAAACATAGAAAATAACTCACAAAGTCCCAGAACATCAGAAAAATATCAAATCAGAGACTGGAAAATACGAAACAAGTCAAGATGTGTCGAGGTTAGGGGCCGTCGACAAACGATTTTCCTTTTTTTTAACGGCTTCTGGCCGTAAGGGGTGGGAGGGGGTCACTGCAATGCCGTTAAAAAAGTTTAAAAAAAAAGGAAAGTCTCACTTACAAATTTCATCAGTCCAAAAAGTAGAAACATGTGAAGAAAGACTAAGACCAAAGCAACCACACGACATTCACCTTATTCCCGGTCACCAATTAATGCTTCGACAAGAAAAATGACTGGTCACGTGACGAAAGTCGGCAATTTTTCCCTCCGCCTCAGTTGACTCCTTGCTCCACCCATCCCGCCCTGACTTGCTGCAGGCTTGGAGTTTCAAAATTGAAAGGTCACGGCTCAAAACCACATGTTTTTTCCGTGCAAAAAGAAGAACCTTTGAGGATTACGAATCGAAAGAACATGGCGGCCATGGACCAGTGAAAGTATTTACTTTTGAAGAATTTTCTTGGCCGCTAAGACGTAGGGGGGGAGGGGGTCTGAACCTTAACGGCCTCAGGCCGTTAAAAAAATGGAAAGTCGTTTGTCGACGGCCCCTTATGAAGAAGCCACGACCGCATCACACATGGGAACATCGTTTGGATTATTTGTGTGTGCGTATAGTTACTTTTTACATGATTAGCACAGCGAACGCTATCGGATTTATATCGCGGAAATCATGCACCAAGCACCGTGAACGTTCCGGTGCAGCTCGATCCGGAGAATTCTTCCACCGGAAGCACCGGAACGTTCCGGTGCACGGAAAAAACGGCACTTTTTGCACCGGATGTTTCCGGAGCGCCGGGAGGGTCCTTCGATTAGTACCGTCTGGAACTAAGCATCTTATGATCGACTTCGGTCACTTCGATTGACATCCCCTGGCAGTTAGTCACACTAGCGTCCCGCCAAAATTCATATCAAAGATTAATGCTGCGAAAGCGCTATATCGTTTACTTGACTCTCAAGCAAAAAAATGCACCGCAAAACTTCTAAAGAGATTCATGAAAAAATAACCCGGCGCTTTTTAATGAGATTAACATTTTCAAAAACTTTGAGAAATTGCCTAAAATTTGAGCCATAGATGAAGTAATTTGAGCCAAGCCAACCTTGAAAACTAATTTGAAGATCAACTTCACAAGAAAAAGATCTACGGGGGAGGCGGAACCCACCTAGATCCGCGCACCGCCGGATAGGCTATTTCCCGGAAATTTTGCCAGACCTCAAACAATGACCCATTTACATGTTCGGAATTATTTTTACTTTAGCGTATAAACAAGGCCTTAAAAATCGAAGTGCTGTCTCGGGAATTTAATGACAAAATTTGGTTGGTTTATATTTGGCTGCTGCACGTTTTATTTTGTTTCAAACTTTCAAGTTTTAATTAATTGTCTTGCGAACTTGATTCAGGTAACTCTCATCCTTGTTGTGCAAATATATCCTGTAGATGACTGATGCTGTTTTTTCTGAAAGCTAGATTTCCTAGTGTGACTAACTGCCTGGGTTTGATAATTTTAAAGTCTCAAGGGCAACATCACTGAAAATTGGCCTATTTTGTCACTTTTTCGGGCTTTTTAAGCTTTTTTGAGTGGGTTCACAGATTTTAGGGGCAGGATTTTAATGTTATAATTTTTCCTTGGGGGCAGCCATGACATGCTCTGAAAACTTGGTGGCAGTGTATCTAGGTAAAAACTGTTTCCTTGCCACACCAAAGCAGTTATACTTTTACAAAGTTACCAGTAAGTAAAAATTAAGTTTTAAATTTACCTTTTATAATGTCACAGTTGTCAAAATATGTTAGGTTTTTCCTGAGAGCTTCTTCTTTTCTTTTTTAAAGTTCCAACAACCAAGATTTGTGAGGTGGCTAAACCACACAGAACTTCACATGAAAATATCATAGTACAGTAGAGAGATTTTGACCAACGTTTGAGTATTCTTTAATAAGATCAAAATTCAATTTCTCCCAACCAAATTTCCGAAGCAAGAAGTTAAAAAGATAGAACGTACGAAGGTGCGCACGAAAATACTAGTTCTTATCCGCTAAGCGAAGATTTTAACTAGCTAGCCTGTAAAATGTGCGAAGTATATTTTGAAATCCCGTCTAGTAAACAAATGGTAACAAACACACACCACAGCGCTCTTGAAAGGCCCGTTCGCTTGCGCTGGGCCAATAATGACGGTTATTATATTAGGTTGAAGTAAAAAGTAAATAAATTCTTTCAGGGCAATTTCTACGGGTTAGGTCTAAATAGTCAAGTCTTATATGTTCTAAGAATATGTAATAAAAAAATCTAGAAAATCAAAGTCACTAACCTTGCGCTGAAGTTATCGATAAATTTGGCTGATCTTTTCTCTTTCCTAAATCGTATTAGAAAACTCTCATTTCCAGGTTTTCTATGATCTGTTTGAACCTGTTGGTTGCACTATTTTGAGCTCGTTGAAATGTTCAGGCTTCATTTTACTACGTATTTCATTCATGAGTTCTAGGGCTAGAGTCGAAACTCTTGGATGAAAAATGAAGCCACTTATTTCCCTTTCTAAACGCGTGACCCGCGTGGTTTTCATACGGACGAAAGAGAGTAAAATTCATGCGCAGATTTCGAAATATATACCGCTTAAAAACAAAAAAAACGCTAGATCCAATACGTCATTTTCAAAGCGGCGCAAATCTTAAAGGTTTCACTTTTTCTTGCTTGAGAAAGGTTGAAGATTCCTCTCTAGATCTTCGGGCTATAAACTCAATGGTCATAACAAATAGCCACCACGACACGTGATGTCAATTATGTTATAATTTCCGACACTTATTGATCCGTTGGAAGCAACGCAATAAACGACGACAACGACGGACGGATGTACCGACAGACGTTATTATAAAGCGTCAATCAAAAGAATTTCTTCCCACGTTCACTTAGTTATCCATCCAATAACTCCAAGAGATGATGTTTTCACATTCTTTTGTTTAATATGTCATTTGGCCTAGGTGTCGACACAGTTGTTGATGGTTTATCTTATGTATAAGAATGTAAAATATTAAGATAGTGTATGGGTATTTGGATATTTTCATATGTTTAACTGTTCTTGACATTCTGGCTCTTCGTTATTTTATTAAGATTTCTAAAAAAGAGTCCCAAATGATATTGTTAAATTTGAATAAAACCCAATATCATACAAAAATTTCAAGCTTTAGGCTCGCAAGAATTATTATTTTCTTATAAATCTATCCTTCACAAAGATGCTAATCAACTGCAATGACCTTTAATTACCTCTATTCAATTAATTCAATGAAAAACAAACAAAAGAAAATGACCGCAAGGAAACCCATTGTCTTGTGGTAGTATAAATACTGTGGAGCACTGATCCGAAATCATCAACAACTTCACTTGTTTTCTTCTACGATAAAAAGAAGAACCAACAGATTCTTTAATTTGAAATTGAAAAGAAAGAATTGTTTCATTCAACAAGCTGTTTGGAATTACAAAAAAATAGGACATCTACTTATCAACTGCATCGACCTAAAACCAACAGGTTAGGAACCAAACAAAACCAAGAATAACCAGTCAACTACAAATTAAAACAAAATCAAGATGAGTTCATTAAACAAAAGCAGTGGATTTGGATTCAAGAGTCTTACATCAACAACCGGTAGCAACAACAGCAACAAAGCTTCTTTGGCTGCACCAAGCTCGTCATCTAAGACAGGAAAACAAGAATATAATTCATACACCAAGTTAAAAGCAGTTCATAAAAGTAGTAATATGACTGTTTATGCTTTACACTCGAACGGTAAAAGATCGTTAACCAGTACTTTATCCATGACCAGGAGCTAAAGAAACGTCCAAGCAACGTTCATTTAACGTCCAGAACGTCCAAATAACGTAATATGAACGTTTTGTGGGACTTTGAGTAAAAACAATTTCAACTGTAGATTTCTTTTATCGGAGGAGTACAGGGAACAAACTTCACGATTGATATTTGATCAAAATATTAAAGTTGAAAATTATTATTGTAAAGTTTTTGAAATATTGATAAAGTGGAAATTAAATTATACGTAAAATTTCTTAAGAGAGAAAAGTATTTATGTTATATTAGGCGATAGAAAATTTTAAAAATTTGTATATTATAGAACTAAATTATCAAAGTATTATGAAATATAATTGTGGTGGCAAGGCTATGAAATTCGCACTGTCCATTATGATTGATTCTTCCCCTCGCGATATTTCGAAAAAAACACTGAATAACTACACTCAAGATAAACGACCTACCGTACGTGTAGCCCATAAGGTTCCCTTCTCCAAGCTTCCCAAAGTGCACTGTGAGGGTTGACGTAGAGATGGTCGAAAATTTTCAAGAAAATGCACCATAAGGGTGCATTTACTTCGATTTGGCTAAATATTCTCTCCGCTAAGGGTCAGGAATCAAAGGCCAAATTTTGGGCCGCATGTACCGTCGTTTTTGAATCGAGTGCCCACTCTCCGGGTTCTAAACACATACTTGCAGTAGAAGCCTCGTCACTCATCACCTAATAAGGAAGAAAAAAATTCATACCAGAATAGAGGTAGACATAATATACAAAATGTAAAAGGGAGAGTTGTGGGAGTATTTAAAGAGAAAAATATTTCTATAGAATTATCCTCAGACACACCAGAGACCATAACGTCATAGCTTGCTTACTTAATTCTCGAGATAATAAAATCTTTTCTACAAGTTGCCACGAGATAAATAAAACTTGAGCTTTTTAAATGTCTTAAAAAATGCTTACTGCTACTGCTACCTTATCGGGATACAAATCAAAATCCGGTAAAAACTTTCAGTCGGGAATTTCTATGACCCGGTTAAAACTTTAAACATCGATGGAACATCTTTGTCCGCAAAGTCGTCTAAAAAGATTGGCACGATGATGTTATCATTAAGCTTGCAAAGAAAGATAACTTTTTGTTTTAGAAAGTAGCGTGGGGTGATTCACTCGTCAAAACAATCCTCCCCGAAAGAAATACCGTAAGTTAAAGCTCCTAAGACTCCACCGATATTCCTTTAAGACACTCCATTCGAAGACTTTAAAAGGTTTAGATAGAGTGGTTTTTCACGAGGGATCATCCAAAGTTGCCTAATACACTACAATAAACTAAAAAAGAAGCAAGATATTGAAAATCACATGACGTCATCCTATTTACAATGAAACGACACAGAAGAAGATGCAACCTCAACTCCTCAATGGACATAACTGTGATGTTAATAACCCCCGGGGGAGCGTACTACCCTTGCCAACCGACGGGGTGATCCGCTGAGGTTCGAAAAATGGACCCTACGAGGGACTCGCTTTTTTCAAAAATTTTGCGGAAATTTGCGAAAAAAGTGAGCCTGAATGGGACTGAAATTCCAAAATTTTCTCAAATTTCTTACTTTTTCTCCAAATTTTCCAAGAAAGGCACCCTACGAGGGACTAATTTTTGCAGCGCATCCCCGTAACCCATTTTGCCCTACACCCTACGATTAAAGACATCTATATCTTGGATACCTGAAGAGGAACGTAAAAGAGGTCTTCTTACCAGAACAACACTTTGGAGAAGAACCTTCAAAGAAAACCTGTGACGACTCAATACATACCTGAGTCTGGGGGACTTTTAAGGTTAAGGAAAAGAAAGCAGATCTCTAACCTTTTATTGATGTTCTTCCTGTTCTAAACAGACTCTACTAAGTCAAGGAGGAGAGACGGAAAAGATCTGAATTGGGAAGGGTAGCGTACGGGGTTTGCGATTTCTGAAATACCGAAAAATTTTGCCAAAATTTCCGAAATTCCGTAAAAAAATACTTGCAATTCCGATACCGATATTTTTTGTTATTTTTCCTCGTTTTGACCAATTTTTCATCAAATTTGACTTTTTATGTATGAATTCCGAAAAAAGGGGATAAAAACTTAAAAGTACTGAAATTTCGAAGCAAAAATCAAGGAATTCCGATACCGAAACAATTTCAGAATTCCAAAATACCGAAGGAATTTTGCCCGATTTCCGAAATTCCGAAATACCCTACGTCTCCTACCTGAAACAATCTACAGTTTTGGACACTCAAACTCGAGAATCGTAAACATCTACCACCATCTTATTAAGTCAGTCAGGATCATGAACTAGCTTAGGTCATTGGTCAACTAATCAGATGTATAGAATACGTAGGTGGAAATTTACTCAATTATGGAGTGGTCTGAAAATTTAAGGTGGGAGATTTACTGTCCCGAAGAAAAGAACGGTAAAAAAGACTTCCTACATAAAGCCCAACTTTATAACCTAACTATAGAAGGCATCAATACCTAAATAGTGTAGGCATACTTAAGTTGATAAGATAATGAATGAAGCAATAGCTACGTGTGTTTTTAAAATAGAGTCAACCTGATAATAATCCCAGATTATGTAGGCTTTTGAGTGTAGGTTAATCTTGTCTTATTTAACAAGACTTTTTTCCTATCGAGGTCATAATAATCTGGTCTCATTAATTTGGGGTTTAATCGCCTTAATGTTTGGGACTACAAAATCAATAGCCTTTTCTAAAGGGTTTAATGAGCAGGAAATGTTTAAGATAAATCAATCAAAGATTAAGAGAAGGTGTTATTTAGCCTAAACAACAGGAGGGAGGAGATTCGAAATTCAACTTGTATAACCGTGTAGAAGATAAAATTCTCTCCTCCGGGGGTGATTTTATGATTTCAAAATAGACTAAGGCAATTCTTTTATCTATGGATGGTATATATGCACTTTGGATAGATATCAAACTTTCATTAAACTTCTGAGAGAAAAGGAGAGGGTTGACTTTAGAGCTGGCTTGAAAGGAAATCCTTGGCTCAGTGTTTAGAAATACGTGGTTTTGAGTAACAGAGGAACAAAATCTACGCTTTCCTTTAAACAGCTGGTCTGTGTAGAAGATTTGGGCCAAAAATGGTTGCGTTTAAACCAAAATGCAAATTATTCTTCATATTGCTGGTTGCCATAGTTTCAATTTATGGAGCGCCAAAAAAACTGAAATCGCATTTCAATCAACATCATGAGACGAAGCATGAGACGAAGCGCCAATTTCACAAAAATAAAAATCTTGATCATATTATGAGTGACGAACTCTCAGGAACATCTTGCGATAGTTTTATCGATTTAACAGCAGGTTGGAAAACAGGTCAAGATGGTTATTTTGACTTTACCGTCCCTCAAGAAGTGAATGGCTGGAAAATTACTGTAAGTAATGGTTGGTCGAATCTTAACTGTGCAATAGTCTAAGATAAATCAGTAACTAAGAAATAAGCTCAAAGGTCAAGAAAATTCGCAAATGGTTTTTTTGCCGAAAAGAGTTTACAGCCGGTAGGGTTTGCCAGTCTTCAACGAAACTCTCCCGCCGGTTTTATCCGTTTACCGCCCTAACGGCTGTAAACTCTGTGCATAGAATATTTCCCGCCTTTAATAACATCGTCTAGGTCAAATCTCGAAAACTCGAATATTACTCTTGTTCGAAAATATAACATTCTTGGATATTAACTCATAATTCCATCAATCCATTATGGAATTATCCTGGCTATAGATGCTCTTCTTTTTTCCACAGGTGGAGTTTACAACTGCTACAAAGTTCTTCAAAATTTGGGACGCTAAAAAGATGAGTGGTCCTGGACGACAATACATCTCCCAGAACTTTATATATAATAAAAAATTATCAGCAAACTCAATTTTTGAATATCGCTTCCAATATAAATTTAATGCTGGCTCAAATCCAAAAATTTCTTTTATCAAGTTTGAAAGTTCTGATGGTGGATTTAGCATGTCTTGCGGTACATCCGATCCGTCAGTTACAGTGCAACCCAAACCCACCCTTCCGCCCTTGGAAGGAGATTGTTCAGACTTCGTTAAGATCAATAAGAAGAAATCAGGGAACGGTGTGGAGCAAGGAAGAATCCGTTTTGCGTTGCCCGGTGATTTATATAAAAGATGGAAAATGAAGGTGAAAAATTAACTTCTGAACTGAATTTCTTAATAGAGATTTTCGCGATTTTCGTGAATTTGCTAAAATTTGCGAATTTAAATGGATGCGGTCGACTGTCTCTAATTCGAACTCAGATGGGGAATCTTTTTTGTTCAAATTATAAAAAATTCGAATAGTCGAGAGTCTACTGTATTCCTGATTCGCGCGAAATTGAATTCCCGCAAAAAAAAGTACATTCAAATTTGCTAATCCTTTTTAGACGCCTGGTTACAAAAAAATGTCTTGATGTCAGCTCATTTTGACGCTTCGATCAGATTTTTAGAAATGGGTTTTATTTGTAATCCTTATTACAAATAATAGACAAGTAACCAGAACGGCCCTTGGCACAATATTAGCGAGTTTATGTATTCAAGATAAATCGAGGGGAACGGTATAAAGCAAAGCTGACACGTCTCCAATAGACCGTCGTCTATTTAGGTGAGAAAATGCGATAAAGAGCCGTACATCAACTATCGACTTTGTTTTGTACCGATTTCACTTACCCTCGATATCCTCCAATACATAAAATCGGTATTGATTATCCGTACTGATTGTTACAAGGCACTGTTTCTTCCAAAACGAACTTGAATTGATAAAGCGCTGATTCTTCAAAAAAAAAGGACACACAGCACCACGGACAGCAACATGCTAATAAAAGGGCCGATGCTGGGCCAAAAAAGTTCTTTTTTTTGTCCTTTTATCTCTATGGAGGAATTAATTCGGTCAGAAAATAGCTTGTCGTAACAAACTCCAGTCTCTAGAAATCCTAACGTATACTTTTTTGACACATTTCCTTTATCCATAGATTGGATTTGCAGAAACTATCGAAGGAAACTTTCAAGTACAAAAAAACGCAAATTCGATTGGAACAGATGCGCTGTGTTCTGAAGCTACATTCTATAACTATGAACAAGCAAATGACAAAAATAGGTGATTCGAGCTTTGAAGTTCGAGCTATTTTGATTTTTTTTAATACGAATGTAGTCCTCTATTTCCCACAGATCCGGTGGGATCGATTTTTCTGGTGGGAAAAACCCAATAATTTCAGCTCCACTGGGAAACTTCAGTAGCTTCAAATTATTTATAGGCCCAATTGTAGACCTCCAGATATTTACCCAAGGAACAATTGTGCCAAATCTCAGCCAAATCCAACAATTTTTGAAGACTCCAGGCTGTCCCAAAGTTTTAGCATCGTTTTGGTGAAAAACTCGTCCCCAGACGTCAAAAATCAAAATTTCCAAAAAATGAAAAACCACCTCCAGATATTCACCCAATGAACAAGCGTGCCAAATCTCAGCCAAATCTAACAATTTTTGAAGTCCCCAGGCTGCCCCAAAGTTTTGGGAATTTTTATTCCTGCTGTGTGAGATAGTTTGACCGGGGCTTATTATTAAGCAGGGGTGTTTTAGATTTCGGCAGGCTAAAGTCTTTAACTAGAAAAGTAACTAACAATTTTTTCAGATTCGACTTGTTTTTGGAGGGTAAAAAAAAGGACGAAGCAATGTTTTTATTTGAAAATAAGGGACTGGAAATTTGTTATTCAAGTTGGTTTCAAGAATTATTTCTTCAAAATGGTGACCTGACGAGTTTTTACTATGGACTCAGCATCATCAAAATCATAAAAAAAGTATCAGAAGTAGAGTCTAAGTCTAATAAGCTAATCAAAATATTCATATTTTTTAGATTTCGAGCTGGCAAAAATTTTATGTTCCCGTACATGACACATTACAACCGAGAAGAAGAAAGTCCAACTATACAATATATTGAGATCAGCGATGATAAAGGCAACTTGTACACGTGTGGCAACAAACCAACCTGTCCAACAACCACTCCAGGTACAACCACCACACCTTCAGAACAAGAATCTACAACAACTGAGGTAAATACAATATACTGGTAGAATACACCTTTTTGACTGTAGCTGCCAATTGCCGCGCGCGCATTTTTTGTCCGTTTTACCACCCTAAAACCGTCCCTAACTTTTTTTCGCACCTAAAGATAATAAAAAAAATTGTAAAAGAAGCATTGGATCGAGTTTAAGGTGGTGGTAAATTAAACAATAAAGTGGCACGCGCCTGACCACGAGACTACGGTCGAAAAAAGGTGTATTGCCGTTTTAAGTTAGTCTATTTCATAAGATTCGTGCTTTTATTACATGATTTTTTCTACGTCAATGTGGTAATTGATCTTAGTTGAGCAATCTTTTGCGAATAGAGACAAGTTTTACAAATATAACAACAAAAGAAAAGAGTTCATGAATTACCAAGTTAATTGAGTCCCGAAGAAAAATTAAGTTTTTCAACGTCTTTACTTGAATGGAAATCTGGAAATACTTGTCCATTTTTTCATTATAATCTGGACAGAAAATAACATGTAACAGATGCACGAATCCTATGAAATTACCGTTTTAAATGGAAAAAAAATTCCGAACAATTTGAGACTTGGTAATTAGGATAATGAAGTCCTGTTGATGCACAGGGAAAAAGCTCCACAGTCCTTTATGCTAATTCTTTTAAAGCTAATTGGGTAGTATTAATATCAGAACCCTTATATGGTGTCCTTGTGGTGATATACGAAGATATGAAGAATCTCCCCCATTTCAGCCCTAAATGTTTTAGCCAAATCTATATTTAAATATTTCAGTTATTCTAAACACTGTGAGTTTATGAGTTTTGAAAGATTTTACGTCTTTTTATCCGGACATACTACATAGCATTGAAAAAGTATATTTCAATTTCTTCCAACCATTTGATTTCAACAGATCAAAACTACAACAGAGGAATTAATCACCACAACTGAAGCGGCTCCACAACAACTGTCTGGAGACGATTGTTCTGATTTCTTGAAATTTGAAGTTGGATATAATTATCAACAGGGTACATTCAATTTCTTGGTACCACAACAAGCTGACGACTGGCAACTTCAGGTAGGTTAATTCACTCAGCGAAATAGAATAATCTAGATCATTTTAAAGGGACATAAAAGTACTGATGAAATTTGTAAACAAACCGCATGCAGCAGGATACAAAATCAAAACAAATGTCATTTTAAAGGGACATAAAAATAGTAAAATGTAAACATTGCGCGAACCACGTGTCATTAAAGAGAACAATTAAAATCAAATGTCCAAAACAAACTTGTAAAACAATTGAACAATCAAAATTAGCCATATTTGGTTAGATTTTTTATTTTGACATGTGACATTTGTTTTGATTTTGTATCCGCTGCATACAGTTTGTTTACAAATTTCGCATGTACTGTTATGTCCCTTTAATGTCGAAATAAATTTTGATATTCAGGACCACACTGCACTTTGATAACAGCGAGTTTTTGTTGTTTTAAAATGTTCGAGGTTTTCTAATCACACGATAAAATCGCCTTTCATGAGCACTATATAAGAATTCTCAAACAGGGACTGGATACAAGTTTTGAGATTATTTGAAGCGCAATCACTGGCCCGGTGGAATAACCTTAAAAGTGGAGGGGCAAAAGGGATCTAAATGATATAGAATTTGCCATGAATTGGAGAAAAAAGTCTACTTTGCTCAAAATTGGGGAGGCTTCAGTCTAAGCCTAAGCCTCCCAATTTTCGCCGGGCCTGAATCATTACTGATTACTTGATTTGTTTCGAACGTAAAATGGCCAATCTAAAGAACTCTCTATTTTGACGAAAACGGTTCTTTGCATGGATTCTTTTCAAAACATCTAATGGTGTTTCAGATTTCTAAAATTCGCGAGAATCGTAATAAAAATGACAAATCTCTTTGAAATCTAAATAGTAGAGAAAAACAAAATCATTACCAGTGGAAGTGTACTCTGTACTATCCAGCTGGTACACAAGGCTGTTTCAACGTTCATTTAACGTTACATAGACGTTGTGAACGTTAGATAAACGTTGAAACAACGTTGTGTCCCAGATGGGTAAAATGTATCTCATGCAAAAATTAGCGGTACGGGAATGAATTTTGGTTTTTCCGTAGATAACGGATCTTTTTATAGACAAGAGGGTGCTAATGGTTCGATCCACGTGAAGTAGCCAAATTACCAAAGAATTATTTTTCATATTAGGTTGGATTTACACCATCCACTCGACCAGAACGTCTTGATGTATATGGTACCAAAGCAATGCCAAACAACCCTGGCAAACAATGTCTCTACAAGTTTAAGAATGAAGATTATGATAAATATGCTGGTTCAAATCCTAACAATGTCTTTAAGAAAGGATACAAATTTGACTTCATACATGGAAATGAAATGAATATCGAATACATCCGTTTCTCCACAGATGAATTCGAAATGTCCTGTGGTACTAACCAATGTGAAACGGAAACCACCCCTGGTCCTGTTATCACCACCCTCGCCACCACCACCCCTGAAGTGACTTCCCCGCCTCTAGGAGGGGAGACTTGTGATGCTTTTGTTGAGATTACAAAAAAGAGTGCAGGACAAACCTTTGGGATCATTCGAATCACAACAACTCAAGATTTGACAGGATTTCAATTGATAGTAAGTAATAGTACATTCTTATTAGTTATCCTTCCCAGGGTCTGTCTTCCTTCGTTTGGTTAAGAGTCATAAGTTTATTCAAAGCCATTGCCATTGTGTAATTTCGCAGATAAGGCCTTTCCAAATGTCACTTAGGACTTTATTTCACAGACGACAGATAAATCCGCGAAATTCTAATTTTAAATTCTTATTCTTATTTTTCTTAAATATTTTAGTGCTCTGTATTATCTTTTAAACTGTATATATATTGTTAGATTTTAAGCATCGGTTGGAAAATGGCAAGCAAAACAAACATGAGTCGCAATTTTTAAGCCCCGAAGCTCGCTTTATGTTTTCAAACGGTTGTACATCGGGTTACAATTTCCCAAACTCGTCCCGTGTATTCCAGGCTTTATTTAAGTTACTGATGGACATAAGCATTATCTAGCGCTATCAGTAAGCATAAAAAAGCTGAAAATATGCAGGGAACGGGTTATAATTTCCAAAAAATCAACACAAAGAGTGGCGTTACTGGCTCTGGAGATAAAATTTGAGATCCCCCAAAAGATTGATAAGGTTGAGGAAGGATGGAAGTTAATTCAGTGTCTTTAACTAACAAGTATTCTGGCTTTTAACTTCAGATTGGATTCGAGTCTGTGACACAGGGATTCAACATTGACAATGGTGTCAATCGTATCACTTCAGACGAAACGTGTCCAGGGTACTCTTACGTCTTTCAGAACATTCCAAACGGAGATATCCCTTCTGGAACCACTTTCGTTTTCTCTTTCCATATTAATTATGATCAAAACAGTGGAGATGAACCGAAGATTGATTATATCAAGTTTGCTGATGATTCATGCGGTAATAAACCAGTTTGTCCTATGACAACTAAAGCCCCAGTAACCACTAAGGCCCCCGAAACTACCACCGAAGGTCCTGAAGTAACAACCAAAGTTCCAGAAGCTACAACCGAAGCTCCTGAAGCTACAACCGAAGCTCCCGAAGTTACCACCGAAGTTCCTGAAGTTACAACCAATGCTCCTGAAGCTACAACCGAAGCTCCCGAAGTTACCACCGAAGTTTCTGAAGTTACCACCGAAGCTCCTGAAGTTACCACCGAAGCTCCCGAAGTTACCACCGAAGCTCCTGAAGCTACAACCGATGCTCCTGAAGCTACAACCGAAGCTCCCGAAGTTACCACCGAAGCTCCCGAAGTTACCACCGAAGCTCCCGAAGTTACCACCGAAGCTCCTGAAGTTACCACCGAAGCTCCTGCAGTTACCACCGAAGCTCCTGAAGTTACCACTGAAGCTCCAGAAGTCACCACAGAAGCTCCTGAAGTTACCACCAAAGCTCCCGAAGTTACCACCGAAGCTCCTGAAGTGAGTACCACAGGATCGGAAGAAACCACTCAAGCACAAACAACTGAAGCTGAGACATGCAGTACACCCCATGACTACAGTGACCTACTCGGAAAATCGATGCTTTTCTATAAAGCGCAACGATCAGGAATACTTCCTGACAACGATATCCCCTGGAGACGCAACTCTTTCGAAAATGACGGTCAAGGACAAGGTCATGATCTATCTGGTGGTTACTTTGACGCTGGAGATTATGTCAAATTCAACTTCCCAATGGCTGCAGCAACAACAGTGTTAGCTTGGGGTATGGTTGATTTTGCTGATGGATATAAGTTTGCTGGTAAATATGATGATGGATTGGCAACATTGAAATGGGCAACTGATTATTTCATTAAATGCCACACTGGTAAGAATGATTGAGTTTTAGGTTGTTATTTTTTAAGTCTATCTTTTAGATAAAAAGTTATAGAAAAATCAAATCTAAATTAAATTAAAACGCATATTTAAAATCGGCGATGCTCAAAATTTTAGTAAAAATCTTTTTTTTGGTCAATTAGAAAAACAAATATTTTAAGTGTAATCATTCCACACTAAATTATCTTTTCAAAGAGGTATAATACCTTTAATGATATTAATAACAATGTACAAGAGTATGAACTACTATTTTTTTTGGAACAGACCTTAGCTAAATAAAACACGTTATTTTAAGAGAGACATCACCATTGAGAATTTTCTAATATTTAATAATAATATTTCTCTGCCAGTTAAGCCAGTCTCAATTTGGAAATTAAACCTCTTTACAATTTAAGTTCGTCATTTTTCAGCAACAAATGAATTATATGGCCAATGTGGTATCGGTAAAGATGACCATGAAGTCTGGGGGCGAGAAGATGAATATTACACAAACTCTGGTAAAGCTAACCCAAGACCATGCTACAAAGTCGATGCAAATAATCCAGGTTCTGATCTAGCCGGTGAAACATCAGCTGCTCTGGCTGCTTCTTCCATTGCTTTTAAAGATTCGAACCCAGGTTATGCTACTACGCTTTTACAACATGCTAAAGAGTTGTACACATTTGCTAAAACCTTCAAAGGAGTTTATTCATCGAGTATCACAGATGCTCAATTCTTCTACAACTCCTTCAGTGGTTACAACGATGAATTAGCATGGAGTGCTGCTTGGCTATACAAAGCTACCGACGAGGAAAAATATAGAACCGACGCTGAAGGGTTCTTCAATGAAATGCAACAAAACCCAGGTGAATTCTCCTGGGACAACAAAGGTCGTGGTGTAGCAGCTCTCTTATCACAGCTCACTGGGAAAGCAGTTTACAAACAAAACGTCGATAGCTTTTGCAACCAGATGCAGAACAACCAGCCGCGTAATCAATATGGATTGGTTTTCATCCAACAATGGGGATCAAATCGTCATGCAGCAAATGTCGCTTTCATTTGCCTCGCTCATTCAAAAGCAACAGGTCAATTCAGCGCATTCGGACGCAATCAAATCAATAAACTCCTTGGAGACGAATCAATCAATCAACGCAGTTTTGTCGTCGGTTATGGCTTAAACCCGCCCAATCAACCTCATCATAGATCCTCTTCATGCCCGAACCGCCCAGCACCATGTGGATGGAACGAGTTCAATATCAAGGCCCCAAATCCACATGTTCTCACTGGGGCGTTAGTGGGCGGTGCTCGATCAACAACTGATGTATATCAAGATAGAAGGGATGATTTTATCGAAAATGAAATCACCCTTGATTATAATGCCGGCTTTCAATCTGCCCTTGCCGCCCTTCTTGAGCTTCAAAAAGAAGGCGACTGCGGTCAAAAATTAACATTTTGAAATATTCTAATATTCTGAGCTGATTAATTTTGGCGGCGATTAAATTTGGTGAATTCAAAAAATGAAATCTTCTTCAAAATATAATAATTATGCAGAAAGATAATTATTTGAAAAATCACCCTTTTGTATAGTATATTTCATTGTAATTCCCTTTTACTTTAGTGAGCATTGATGACATTAAGATTAGCTAAGCTCACTTAAGTTTAAATTTATTTTCATTCACCACATGCATTTAAAAAATGAAGAAAACTTAAGTGATTTCCTGGCATGACAATTTATTTTATTTTCTGACATTTTTTTGGAAATTTTGATTATGTCCAAGTATGTGACATTTTTGCTTGCCCTGGTAAAAATTCTTGATAAGATCTGAAAAGATCGTTAAAGATCTTTAAAGATCTTTAACAAGTAAGAATCTTAAGAGATCTTTGTAAGATCTTACAAAGATTCTTATGCAATCTTGAAAATTTCTTATTACAAAAAGATCTTTAAAGATCGTGTCAAGAAATTGTTAAGAATTGTCAAGATTCTTCGCACACATTCATAGTAAGAAAATTTAGGTTTCTTATTAAGTTCTTAAGAAGAATCTTATGAAATCTTATGAAATCTTGCAACCATAAAATAGTTTAAGATTCTTTGTGTTTCTTATCAAGTTCTTATAAAGAGACTTTCCAAATCTTAATTGACAAATATGCTAAGAAACTTTAAGATTCTTAGCGTTTCTTATCAAGTTCTTATAAAGAGACTTTCCAAATCTTAATTGACAAATATGCAAAGAAATTTTAAGATTCTTAGCGTTTCTTATCAAGTTCTTATAAAGAGACTTTCCAAATCTTAATTGACAAATATGCAAAGAAACTTTAAGATTCTTAGCGTTTCTTATCAAGTTCTTATAAAGAGACTTTTCAAATCTTAATTGACAAATATGCAAAGAAACTTTAAGATTCTTAGTGTTTCTTATAAAGTTCGGGTTAAGAATCTTGTTGAATAAACACAATAACTCGTAAATTTGTGGTTATGATAAAATCTTCGATTTTGACTTTTTTTAAAGAATTTAAATATCAAATTTACATACAACCATACAAATAGGGTATATAGGGTAGAATTATTATTCTACAAATTATTCAGATTTCATATTTCTACAGATCTGTAGAATTACGGCAAATTAGTAGATTGCTACACAACAGAGTCTATATTGTATACACCACAATGAGTAATTTAGCGCTGACAAGTAAGGGCGAAGAATACAATGGGGTGGAGTATAATACCGGATAAATAGCGATCTAGACAGTTAGCCTAATTCGTCAGTTAGACTGTTTACTCGTCACTACAAAAGTTCTTGGGTCAGGGGTTTGGAGCTCACCGAGGCTAGTCACCTAGTCACCCAGGATAGTTGTCCTAAGATTCGGTAAGAATCTTGAATCGATGTAACGCTGATTAAAACTATCTCGCGTGGTTAAGTTGAAGATTTCATCCAAGGATAGTTGTTCTAAGATTCGGTAAGAATCTTGAATCGCTGTAACAGACAAGAATCTTATTAGCATCTTACAAAAGAATCTTATCAGATCTTTAAAGATCTTAAAGGATCTTGGCACGTTCGTAGTAAGAAACTGAACAAGAACTTGCAAAGTTTCTTGATAAGATCTTATCAAGAACTTATCAAGAATTTTTACCAGGGAGATGCTTTTGGAAATCATAAAATGGCTTCTGTTAGGGGAATTTTTTCCTATCGACATTCTTTCAGATTATGTAATTTTTCCCAGTTTATAAAAGTAAGATTTTTTTTTTTTTGCATTCTGTCGGAAAATATGAAATTGTTTCCCTGTTTTGAAAAATTTTTACTTTTTAGCACGTACATTATTTCAAAAAACTCCAAAAGTTACTTTAAATATTTACATTTTTACAATATTTTATATATGAAAGTATAATGCAAAATATTTCATCTCATTTTGAAAGTATTTCCGATTCGTTGTTATTTTTTCAATTTTCTTCGGATTGAAAACGAGTTTAAAACATTTGAATATGGAGTCAATCAGAGGAAGAGATGCTCGTAGAGAGGTTAACGATATTAGATAAAGAACAATATCGTCTGCATAACCGACCTAGTCTAATGTTGATATTCCCCTATTATTACCTTGTTTTTCACAACGCCCTGTGCGGGTTGGTGGAATTCGATATTTGAATTTGAAGAAATCTAGTCTGAATTCACTAGTCTGTGTCACGAATGTCCGCATGACAAAGTCAATGTTAAAGTTAAACAACAGTGGAGATTCAGGGCCCTCTTGCCGTTTCAATATCGATACTGGTTTTTGAATAGATGTTTTGAAGAATGTCGATCAGGGTTGTGTCTTCGAACGCGGTAGACGAAGATGAATAGACTTCTATAGTCACAAGTCTCTCGCAATATGATCAAATGTTGCTGAAGGGTCAATGGAAAAACAGAAAGCCGGTCAGACATTTGGAATCATTTAGTAACAAATGTTGAGTCGTTTGTGCCACGATTTTGACGAAAGCCGTACTGGTTATCCGTAAGCTGACAGTTGTACCAATTTTGAAGATGATTCAGTGTGATGTTGGTTATAACCTTACCAACGGTGAAACGGTTCAAAAACATACCAACATCAGGTACGATCAAGACAAGATTCGACGTCAAAATCACAGTAGAGCTGACAGTTAGTTGGTCTTAAAACAGCTGTATTTTTTTGTGTGTTTTAGTCAGAAGGTTGGTGTAATACAATTTTTTTGCTCATGTTCTATCAGATGGTACCAATTATTTTCGTTTATTTTGACTTTTGAAAATAAGCTATTTCTCTACCCCTTATTTTCCCTTGCAGTTTTGCCTATGGCGTCACTATTTTATTCACAAAAAATTTCCCGGGCCTTAAAAATTTGACTCTTTTCAAAAAATTCTAATTATATATACTAAACTTTGAAATGGAACAGGTTTCGTTTTGTCCTATAAAAGTTGCCACGGGACCTGAGACTAGACCCCCTACTAATAGTGTTTTGATAACTTCATCTCGGTTTGGAACATCATTGCAAAACGGATTTTGACGTGAGATTTCTTGATCGATGAGTTGTTTTTTTGACGTGATATTCTTGACTTTTTGATTTTTTCTTTGACGTGAGATTTATTTTGATTTTTTGAGTTGTTTTTTTGACGTGAGATTCTTGACTTTTTGAGTTTTTCTTTGACTTGAGATTTTCTTTGATTGATTTTTTGAGTTTTATTGACGTGAGATTTCTTAATTTCTTTAGTTTTTCTTTGACGTGAGATTTCTTGATTTCTTGAATTTTTCTTTGACGTGATATTTTTCTGATTTTTTGAATTTTTTTGACGTGAGATTTCTTGATTTCTTGACTTTTTATTGACGTGAGACTTCTTGATTTCTTGAATTTTTTTATGTGAGATTTCTTGACTTCTTTAAGTTTTTTTTGACGGAAGATTTCTAGACTTTTTTTTGACGTGAGATTTCTTGATTTTTTGAGGTTTTTTTTTGACGTGAGATTTCATGATTTTTTGAGTTTTTTTTGACGTGAGATTTCTTGATTTTTTGAGTTTTTTTTTTTTGACGTGAGATTTCTTGATTTTTTGAGTTTTTTTGACGTGAGATTTCTTGATTTTTTGAGTTTTTTTGACGTGAGATTCTTGATTTTTTGAGTTTTTTTTGACGTGTGATTCTTGATTTTTTGAGTTTTTCTTTGACGTGAGATTTCTTAATTTCTTTAGTTTTTTTATTTGACGGAAGATTTCTAGACTTTTTTTTGACGTGAGATTTCTTGATTTTTTGAGTTGTTTTTTTCGACGTGAGATTTCATGATTTTTTGAGTTTTTTTGACGTGAGATTTCTTGATTTTTTGAGTTTTTTTTGACGTTCGATTCTTGATTTTTTGAGTTTTTCTTTGACGTGAGATTTCTTAATCTCTTTAGTTTTTTTATTTGACGGAAGATTTCTAGACTTTTTTTTGACGTGAGATTTCTTGATTTTTTGAGTTTTTTTTTTTGACGTGAGATTTCTTGATTTTTTGAGTTTTTTTGACGTAAGATTCTTGATTTTTTGAGTTTTTTTTGACGTGAGATTCTTGATTTTTTGAGTTTTTCTTTGACGTGAGATTTCTTAATTTCTTTAGTTTTTTTTTTTGACGGAAGATTTCTTGATTTTTTGAGTTTTTTTGACGTGAGATTCTTGATTTTTTGAGTTTTTTTTGACGTGAGATTCTTGATTTTTTGAGTTTTTCTTTGACGTGAGATTTCTTAATTTCTTTAGTTTTTTTTTTTGACGGAAGATTTCTTGATTTCTTGAGTTTTTTTGACGTGAGATTTCTTGATTTTTTGAGTTTTTTTTGACGTGAGATTCTTGATTTTTTGAGTTTTTCTTTGACGTGAGATTTCTTAATTTCTTTAGTTTTTTTTTCGACGGAAGATTTCTTGATTTCTTGAGTTTTTTTGACGTGAGATTTCTTGATTTTTTGAGTTTTTTTTGACGTGAGATTTCTTAATTTCTTGAGTTGCGGATCATATGTAAGAACCAGTAAACTTTTATTGAGGCTTGGCCGTTTCTAATTTTTATGCACTTTTAGCCTCAATTGTCCTTGTTCCGTTGTTATTTCATGAGAAGAATTGAGATATTGTTAATATTGTGAATTGATAATATGCGAGTTGCGAGTTGGTCCTGCGAGTTGCGAGTTGCTATCAAATATGCGAGTTGCGAGTTGGTTTTTGCGAGTTGTGAGTTACGAGTTGCTATTTTAACCAAATAAAAGTGCGAGTTGCGAGTTGAAAATTTCACGTTAAGACATGAAATCGCGAGTTGCAGATTAAAATCACGAGTTACAGATTAAAATCGCGAGTTGAAAAATCAAAAGTGCGAGTTGAACATTAAAATCGCGAGTTGCAAATTAAAATCGCGAGTTGCAAATTGAAATCACGAGTTGCAAATTAAAATTGCGAGTTGCAAATTAAAATTGACAGTTGAAATGAAAATTTGCTTTCGTACTTTCTTCTTAATTATATGAATTTCGCATTTTTGCAGTTTGATTATTGTCTTTTTTTATTATTATTAATTTATTTGTCAACACAGATCAGGTTCTATATACAAAACTATATATACAAGCTATATACAATTCTATATATATTGGCAGTAAAAACTCATGTGGACCTGCAGGCTAAGAAACAAAAAAGTAAAACCGCTGCAAAGGCGAAATGTGTTTTGTGCAAAAATCATTTTAAAATTAACTTTTTCAAGGCAGTCTGATTTTTTCAGATCCTTCTTGAAGGATTTGAAATTGTCCATATTTTTAATTCTGTCTGGAATATTGTTCCATACAATCAGTAGCGGCCTGGCTTAATTTTCTTGGTGGTGCAAACTATGAAATTGGCGCCCCTGATATTTTTGTGCTTACTTGCGCGCTTGCGCCCTCCAAATTAAGTGAAAATATTAAACTGTAAAAGCAGTGACTGATTGAAAGTAACGCCCGGAATCTTTGAGTTAAAAAACTTTTATTTATACGAAGGTGGTGGTAATAATGTTTTCGTTTTTACTATACTTTTTATTTGTCATAGCGCTGTGAACCCTAAGTTAAGTTAGGGCCTATTCCCTGTGCCAAGGGAAGGTTCACCTCCTCCTCCTCCTTTTTTTTCACTGGTTATTATTTGAACTTTTTTCAATTTTCAACTTTTAAAATGTCTAAAAATGCCCCAATTTATCCCGATTTAGCACCATAAATAAAGCTCCTGAAATAGAAAACATGAGCTGTTGATACTTGAAATGGAAATTTGATACCTTGCAAGTCGATTTGGTTTATATTTTTGTTTTCTAAAACTTTATCAGCAAATTGCGACCTGATCCTGATAATCTTTAAACTTTTTTCGCGCCGCTGGTCTTACTTTACTTTAAAGATCAATGGCTGAAAGAGGAACCAAAAGCTCGAAAGTTTGCAAGAATAAGGGTATTTTAAATTTTAGGGGCCGCAGGCAAAAAATTTTGGTGTAAAAAACGTCAAACAGCTTAAAAGATGTTCTAAAAAGAAAAAAGTTAGACAGCATAAGACCACAAAAACCACAGTGGGCATCAACAAGTTTCGATCTTTTTGGCAATTTCTCATTTTGGGGGTGATCATCCTCTCTAACCCCTGGTGGAGACAATGTTGATAGTAGTTCCGAAAAAATTTTAGAGAAAGAATGCAAGAGAAAAATAAAACAAAGCGCCGCAGGCGAAAAAAATTAACATTGCACTTTGAAGGCGCTATAAACTTGTCGAAGGGCGCCAAATCGCCCAGTTAAATAGCAACAAAATTTTGGCGCCCCCTTGAAAAGCTCTTTTGGCGCCCCTTTCAGATCTTTCTGGGTGGTGCACTGCACACCCTGCACCCCCTGCCAGGCCGCCACTGCATACAATAGCATTTCTGTAGCGAAATGAACGTTTGAAAGCAACATATTTGAATGGAGACATATCGATTTTCAGTGTATTGCGAGACTTTCTTGATTTCGTTTTAACAATCAGGTCAGAGAGTAATGGAGAACCAAGGTTATTATGTATCTTATAAACTTTACATGCAATACTTCGCTTGTAATAATAGATAATGGGTTTCCATTTGACACTGGCTAGGACAGCATTATCACGAACAGACTTTTTGACTCGATTTATGAACCGTGCAGCCTTTATGTGGACATTCTCGACATACGACATAAGATTCTCAGAACAATTTCCCCAAATGAGTATACCGTAGATAACAGAGGGTAATATGCCTTGAAAATATATTGTTGATAAGGTAGGGTATGGCATGTTTCTCATTTGATAAAGTCTCTTCAGTTTAATACTAAAAGATTTGGTAATTTTTCGAACATGCTCCTCCCATTCCAACTTGTCATCAATAGTAACTCCCAGACATTTGGTGGAGCTAACAATCTCAACACTTGCTCCACACAGATTAATATTTTTGTATGGACCAATGAAACGATTTCTTGACATGACCAAGATTTTGCATTTATCAGGGTGAATCGTTAAGGAGTTTCGTTTGGCATAACTCTCTAATTGACAAGCACTGTTTTGGAGGCTGCCAAGAACATCATCAGCAATTGGCCCAGTAGTATAGGTTGTTGAATCATCTGCAAGCTGGTCTAAATCACTTTCAATACAATCACTCATATCGTTTACGTTGATGGAAAAACTTGGTGGTCCAATTAGAGATCCTTGCGGAACACCATATTCGAATCTTTCAAGGTTGGATTCGATTCCATTTAGTGATGTGAATTGCTTTCTGTTACTAAGGTAGCTCGTTAGGTATGAGAGAAAATCTCCAGATATTCCAGAAGCACTCATTTTCTTTATTTTCTTTATTTTGCAGAAATACGGTATATTTTGGGGTAAAGAAATATTTTTTTAGACCATCAAGCGTCTGGTTTTCTGAGTTACGATAGTGAATAGTGCTTATCCATATGAAATAATGCGCGCGCGTGCGGGGTTTAAAAAGCAGCACGGCACAGCACAGGGCGGGGGTTTATTCGTGAGTATACGTGTGTATATAGCTTAAGGTTAAGCAGCGTCCAGCGCGGAATTCGAAGGTTAACTACTGGTTTTTCCAGAAAAAAATCCAAACTCCCACTGTTGAGAGGAAGTCGACGCCACTCTATTTTTTTCGGTTCAAAAAAGAAATTATTTTTCCCGGTAATTTGATTGTATTACGGGTAAACACTCAACTTTTTCAAACATTCTTTTATTAAGGCCCGATCTACACAACACTTTCGAATGTTCTAATGTTTTCATTTCGTCATTTCGAATGTTTTCGTAATTCGAAAAGTAAGTGGCTTTATAAAAATCCAACGCTCAAAACGTTCGAAACCAGAGCGGGGCGGGTCATTGAAGTGAATCAAAACATTCCTCTGACATTTTTGAACGAATACGCAGAATCTGGGGAAAGTTTTGCAGCTTTTTCTAGATATTTAAAGTCATGCATACCTATTTTAAATGCTCCTAAAAGTAGTTGTTTACTTTTTCTAAGTAGATTTTCCCATTAAAGGACAGATATTCTGATAGTAATTCTCTATATTCTCTTACTATTAACTTTACTTTGGATTGCTCCACGTTTTGGTCTATTCGAAAAACCACAAGCGATTATTCAATCAAAAGTGTTCGGATAAACATGGTGTTAAATTTATTATATAAGTGTAGTCGGTCAGTGTGTAAAACAATGCTAAAGGTGAGGCGACCCGAAAGGGCGGCCTCATTCGTTCGTAATGAACTTGCGTCGCAAGGGCCCAGTGGATCGGTGAGACGGGATTTGAGGTCAGCAGATCTCAACATCTCAGTGTGCAGTTCCACTGTTGCGATAAAAGTATCGGGATACTCAATCAATGTAGCGCAAGGACATCACAGAACAAATGAGAGCTATCGAGCCAATGCTCACAAATGAACGAGTACAACTATTATTTCCAATCTAGGATTTTGTTTTTTTATTCTAATCGTAAATATTTATTTTACCACCTACTATATGAAATTTTAAGATTCGAATTACACGAGTTTCACAGTATAAATAGTTTTCTATCAGCTTTTATGCTTCCAATATACAAAACTTTTCTCCAATTTTGAACCTAGACATGTCGCCCTAACAACAAAATTCTCCACACTGGTTGAAACTCGCACATTAAAATTTGCAACTCGCAATTTTAATTTGCAACTCGCGATTTTAATTTTCAACTCGCACTTTTGATTTTTCAACTCGCACTTTTGATTTTTCAACTCGCGATTTTAATTCTCAACTCGCGATTTTAATTAGCAACTCGCGATTTTAATTTGCAACTCGCGATTTTTATGTCTTAACGTGAAATTTTCAACTCGCAACTCGCACTTTTATTTGGTTAAAATAGCAACTCGTAACTCACAACTCGCAAAAACCAACTCGCAACTCGCATATTTGATAGGAACTCGCAACTCGTAGGACCAACTCGCAACTCGTTTGTTAAAAATCCACCTTTATATTCCATACAGACTAACGATTGTTTTGAAATGTTCTTTATTAATTTCGCATAGCGAAAGTATTACGATAGCCTTTCGCGGCGGCGGCGGTGTCATCGGAAAAAAAATTAGAAAACGAAAGTAGTTGAAACTTCTAGAACATTCTCGAAGATTCTAAAATATGAACTCACTCGCTAAAATAAAATTTAATGATTCCAGTCCGCAAGTGCTTAGGTAGGTGGAACCAATAGCATTCGTAAACATAGCTAGTTTATTTAAATGGCGGATTCGATCATGCTGTCAGACTTGCTCTGGATTTTTGTATTTTTATCATATTTTTGATGTTTTTAGAGTACTTAAAGAGGTTTATATTTCTTTACAACAGCATAGTATTTTATGTTTGTGTAGATAGTAATGCACCAATAGAGTGATAGGAATCTTACAATTAGATTTGCTCTTGAACATATCACTACACACAACAACAATAATACAGACAACACAGACAGGTATGATCTTCATTTTTACAATTAGAATTATTTGTTGATATTTGATTAAGTTGTGTTGTAAGACAGATTATCATTTACTAAGTATTCCACAGAAGAATTTATAGCAGGCTGGCAGGGGGTGTCAATCTATAAGTGATAGAGAAGTTATATACCTTTTGCTAGCTAGGTAGGTGCGATGTGTTAATACTTGTCGTTTTCCAGGCTCAATATCAATCGATAACTAATTGATAACCAACCGATTGATTGGATTTAGATTGATTTCGATAATCGAGACTATTCTAACTGATAATAGATTAGTTTTTTAATCGATTGGACTCAATTGGCTGTCAATTGTGATCAATCGAACATCTTAAGAATAAATCGATGGAAAATGGATCACAAAATACAATTGATAGCCAATCGAGCTTCCCGTAAAATATTGATTATCGATTCTGTCTATCATGTATCAATTATTGAAATCAAACGATATCCAATCCATCGATTATTTATCGATTAGTCGTCGATTGGAAAAAGTTACCTTGATTGCTACGGTTGGCAAACGATATCATACTCCAGGATGCAAGTGAAATTTTCCAATCCGCGGACGCTAGACGAGGGTTCGGTTATTATCAGTTAGGGTTAGGGTTGGAGCTCGAGAGTCACAATATAAGGCAGAAGGCCTTCTTAGGGGCATTTGTACCCTAAGATTTAACTTTGGATCCCGTAGCGCCGTAGGGATCCTTGTAGGGGCACCGGTAGGGTTGGGAGCTTTCTTTATTATGGTCTGTAAATTGCAAGCTATAAGTATTTGTAAATGACAGCTTTCTGCCGAGTCTCGTTGGCGCAAGCGGTTAAGCATTGGGATTGCAAACCAAGGTTGCTTGCATTTTGTGGTTCGAGTCGGGGTGGGAAACCTGTTTCAACGGTGGGTACGGGCAAATTTCAGAAAAATACTTAGAAAACAGTTAGAAACACTTGAGAAAGATAGAAAATCAGGATAGAAGATAGGAAAGTAGAAAATAGGGGGGAAATAAGAGACGATGCATCCTGGAGTATGATATCATTTGCCAACCGATTGCTACGCAGGCGTCAAAGTTTAGGATTCCCACTCACAGCGGTTCACTTGGAAAGTGTACGAGCCTTCACCCGGTCAACCCAAATGGATGCGAGGGAAAACGGCAAGACTGTTGTTGAAGTCTATATCAAAATCTTACTGTAAAATTTGTATCAACTTTGATTGAATACTGTATATACAATGGATTTGAGTTTTGATTGATCAGATATATAACTCAAAGACAAACTTTTTTATACAGTGTCAGACTCCCACCCAAAACAATTGATTTATTTTCTATCGATGACACATCGATAACAAATCAATTGACTGGATATCGATGGGTTCTGGTACCGTAAGTTGGTCTAGTGTCGACATCCCTCTTCTAATTCTGACACCCTTCTTTAGAGATAGGAATAATAGGAAGGTTGGGATCACTTATAGACAAAAGGTTTTTTCTTCTCTGATCGCTAAGCAAAGAAAAATAGTTTCCATCAGCGATTCTGACCTTCCAATTATTCCTATCTTTAAAGAAGGATGTTGAAATTAGAAGGGGGATGTTGACATTAGACCAACGTACAGTAATTGATAGGTATTCGATGATTTTATGCTACCATTCAAATCCAATTAATGATCAATACTCAAAAATTTTTAATGGGCTTCATTACCTATCAAATATTGGAACAAATTGATTGGTTATTCATCAAAAAAAAAGAAATGGAAGTCAATCAAATTTGATCGACCTGCTCCAAAATCGATTTCCTACTAGTCAATCAATAAATTCTCAAAAATATGTAACTCCACGTCTCAATGATATGGATGCAAGGCAAGTGACAACAGTAACAAAGTAGCAGTAGCTTTAAGGTAAAACATTTTTGCAGAAAAAAAATTGGCCTTAAAAATTTAAATTAATTTCCATCAAATTTAAAATATTTATGTAATTTTCCAAATTTGTGCTTTTCGAGCCTTGAAACAGTTACTTTTGATTTATCTACAAGGTGTAAACATTTTAATATTTTTGTAAATAGTCAAAGATATTGGTATGATATTGAAATGTAACTTGGCCAAACTGGGACAGTTCACATTTGGGTGACAATATAGCTCTAGCCCCGTTCTATTTATTGCATTCTTTTAATGGTGAAGGTGTGTGTGGGGGGGGGGGGTACTTAGGCATAAATAGGTATATACCAGGTATATGCTGATGCTAAGGTTCTGTTTTTGACCTTCCCAAGTCTCGGAATTATTTAAGGTTCGAAACTTGAAAAGTCAAAAAAATCTCTAGAAGGTTAGAACATTTTTTGAAAATGTGCTCTAAGAGTCACTTTTTCGCCTTGTCTCTGTAAGGGTAACTTTATTCTCTGTTAAAGACATTCTTCAACCCTTGTATTCCCCAGTTGTTTAATATGATTATTTCATTTATGAATAATAGTAGAGGCCACTATGTCTTCCCGTGTGCAGCAGCTTGTTGATATTTTCAACTTTTGCCTGTCGAAGGTTGGAGCTTGGGAGTACGCCCAGCCAGCACATTATTACAGGCAAAATTTAAAAATATCAATTTTGGCTAATACACTTCTTAAAAAGGATTTTCTGACTTTTTCGTAATAATATTTTATGTTCACCACTGGAAGGTATTCTTTCCAAAAAAAAAAAATTGAATTTTGACAAATCTTTATTTTTCGATGGCGTCATCGTTTCATGATGTCATTTTGCCTTATTTCCTTAATATCTCATGATATGTTCATTTTCAGATATAGGTTGTGATCTTTTTCTTTATCAGTTTTTCATGCTCTTTCGAATGGAAATTTTTTTTTTCAATTTCGACGACTTTTTACTTTGGTTGCCATAGTAACCAATGACGTTAGTTTCCATGGCAGCGGGTGGTCCCACCCGGCCCCACCTCTCAAATTTTGATCTTCTACATTCAAGGAACGATATTCAATCCAGCCTCGTTCCCTGCGTATTATTAGCTTTTTGATGCTTACTGATAGCGCTAGATAACACCCTGGTATTTGCTGGTTTTCGAACGCGTAAGATTACGTAATTCAGAAACAAAACGTCAGATTTCATTCCTGAATTTGAAACCATTGCATTGTAGTGTAACTTTGTAACGTCAGATTTTTTTATGACGTATTGTTTTGAGAATTTCCCCCTCTCCACTGACCTTTATATAACCCTGGACCAAACAATATCTGCCATCTTTGATTGGAGTTTTTTTAGAATTGGTACCCAAGGAGAAGCCATTGCAATGTTAAAAATTAACGTCTAACGCCGCTACATCATCAAAAGAATTTGAGGAAAAGTAGACCTAGCGCTCTCGATGCATTTACACCGCTATCGAGTAGTGCCGACATTAGGGTACCAATTTTCAAAAAACTCCGATCAAAGATTTTGCTTGGCTGGGATTGAGAAGCTTTGTCCAGGGTTATATAAAGGTCAGTGCCCCTCTCAGAGTGGGAACTAGCATCAACCAACACCAGCACCAGGGTATTCTCTGGCGTCAATCAGTAGCGTAAATAAAGCCTGGGATACACGGGGACGAGGTTGTATTCAATCATAAAATCCCTTTGCACAAGCTGCTGCACACGAGAAGCTTTTTCGCGACATAGTGGCCCCCACTAATCAAATACTTTGCGAAATTTTCGACTCTGAGTCGTCTTGTTTTATATGTTTTTGATCCTCATATTGTTCTTATAAGATTGTTCTTATAAACAAAATAGTGTATTATGCATACAGGGATGTATGAACAAGAAGACTCTCGTTCTTTATTGTAGCTTTCATTTGAACCCTTTAATCATTCAGGGCCCGCAGTTTTATTAGTGAACATTTAAGATATTGAAAAAGAAAAAATTTGCCCAGTTGGCTATATAAACAGATTCAATTTCTTAAATACTCTTCATTCTTATTATAATCTCCATTATCATTTAAACAAATTTCTTTGAAACACAGTCCCGTTGGTTAAGGCTATTCACCCATATGGTGCATATTACTCCCATGGAGTTGAGTTTTTCCGATGTAGAAAATATTAGAAAGTAATCTGTGCTTTGAAAAAGTTTTGCAAGGGCAAACTAATGGTCGGATAAAAGCTAATTTTTGAATCGTATTTTAGAGGATCACAATGATTTTCCCAACGCTGCTCGTGGCAACGCTTGCTACATTCATTTTACTTCTAATATTGTTGGAGACTATGGTAAGTAATTCTAACACACTTTTCATTTACTCCGTTTCTTTGAAAAAATTACCCCCGTCTATAAACTAGCATGATAAGATAGGTATATAATACGATGGGTTTCGAGAACTATCTTGCCTTTTGTTGTATTTTATTGAGTTTTTTGGCTTCTTTTGCACAACTTCTGTGAACTCCGGGGGCGGCAGATAATCAGGAAGAAATTTTATAAAAACCCTGAGTGTGACGTAGAGTATGAGAAATCTGCAGGTACCTGCGAAAATTTAATTTAACTCTAAATTCAATTATGCCCTTAGATATGGTATTCTACTTTTTCAGCTAGACTAGTAGAGTCCAAAGTGGGTACCGACAAGAGTTGAAATCCAGATATGCCATTTATAAAACTAGATCATCCCTTTCAACTATTAAACCTTTCTTTTAAATTTTCTGAACAGAATTGCTGCAATCTTTTCCCTGGTGATGGTACACCTACAAATAACCATGGAAGAGAACCCATGGTAATCGTTGGAGAAAAAGGTAAATTACCCGGGGTTACGAGGATGGCAAGCTGAAGGATATGTGCCGCCCTATTTTTGACCCTCCAACTATTAGCCGGAACAAATAAAAAGAGGAGAAAATACAGGAATATTTTCCGACACTAAAGCTACCTATGATTCAGACAAAAGTTAACGTTCTTTACCAAAGTTCTTTTCACAGTATAATAACAATACACTCTTCTCGAGATGCATAAATTTATTGTTGTCCTCGTTTTCAAACAGATTTCATTGCTATGAAGTTATACATTTAAACCAATTTAAATTCCCAAAAGGCAAACATTAACTCTAAAACAAAAGTATTTGAAATTCAAAATGCCTCATGAGGTGTAAACAACACAATTATTATTGTGATTATGTAATTTTACAGCAATGAAATCTGTTTGAAAACGAGGGCAACAATAAATTTATGCATCTCGAGAAGAGTGTATTGTCAGTAAATTAAGTTTCAAACTAGATTGTGATTTTTTCTTTCATCGTTGAAAAATTCAAAAAAGAAGATTACACATGAATAATGATTCTACTACTCCCAGCTGGCACACAACGTTGTTTTAACGTTCAAATAACGTTATTTGGACGTTATGAATGTCAAATGGACGTTATTTTGATGTTGTGTGCCGGCTGGGCTGGTAAAATCATATTATAAGTATTCACATCACACGGAATCGTTGACCTAAAACATCACGAAAAATTTTAAGAATCACTGGAAAAAATATATCTATTTCACAGGGAAGATATAGGAGGTCGCTGATTTTGAATTCTTCACTTTCAAAACTGGTAAGGAATTCAACCGCAGTTCACTTTTATCTGTATGGGGACGAGTTCTTATAATATAGTTCGTTTAACAGCTAATTGGTGAATTCTTAGCCAGTTGGACTAATTCTTAAATAGCATGGGGACGGGTTCTTTACCAATTTTTTAGTGTGAAATCTGGTCGGTAAAATAAGCTCCGGTTGGTTTCTTTGTTTGCTTTGAATAAGATCAGTGACCCCCAAAAACCCCTGATGCCATTTCGTTCTGTTCGTATTTATTAATAGTAATTGCAGTTATTCACTCCTTTTCAGAACTTGAAATTCAAAAGAACCAGCTTTTAAATATTATACCGATTCTAAGTACGGAATGGATATTGACGTTATCCGTACGTTTATACGCAAAAGAAACAACGTGGTGTAACATAATACATTTAACGCAGAACGGTCATGATGTCGATTACGGGGACCGTACACCGTTTCTCGCTAAACGCTCATCGCCGTCAGAATTCCGTATATCTTCTGCTGTGAACGGACAAACCAGTCATGATTTTGATATCCCAGGAGACGTTGTCTTTAATCAAACTTATTATTTTGAAATCCATCAACGTTATGTTAGTAATGGGTTCTACAGATACTCTTTGGAGCTTGACGGCGTTGAACAATATTCCATTCTAAACAATGACGCAAGACAATTTTATGATGTGAAAGTAATGGCAAGCAACAATCGGCAGACGAAATGCCCTGGTCTTATTAGTAACTTTAAAATTATAAATTTTTTGTAAATTTTGTTTAAAATTATTAATTTTTTGTAAATTTTGTTTTTATTGTTAAGGGTAAAGGGTTAATTTAATCAAATATATATGTACACTGGATAAACGACTCATAAAACGGTGGAGAGCGATTATTGTATTTCCATTGTTTCAGAAAACAATTGATGTTCAAACTTTGTCTGCAAAGGACAACTGTCATGGCGGCTCAAAGATGTCTGATTTTTGAAAATGTTTATCAGTCTTATTTTAAAAAGGCTCTCTAGCTCTTTCTTTTTGTACATTTGCTGAAAAATAGTTTGAATGTAAGGCCAGCATAAGAGCTGGATAAATTTGTGAAATCTGTTGTGAGAAAATCATCATTAGACAAGAAATTCAGAAAATGCTTATAGTGACACTTGAAAATTGAAAATTTCTTTCCAAAACTCTTCCCAGAAGAGCTGAAATTAAAGTCTATTCACGATAAGTGTGCACTCTTTTTTCATTTACTTATAACTTTTGAAGGAATTCTTCAATCTTTATAAATTTGGTATCATTGGAAAGATATTAGTTAGTGGAACAATTTGAAATAAAAAAATCTTTAAAATAATTCTAAAAATGAAGATGAAAATGAAGAAGAAAAAAATGAAGATCTTGTAGAAAAGTGCTATAACTACCATTTTCACTAAAGTGAAACCTTGATTATCGAACGTCATCACTGTGAAAAAATTTCTCAAAAATAATCATTCAGTCAAAAGATATCAAACAAAGTTATAAGCTAATTGACGTCTAAAAACGCTGTTTTCTGCTGTTTTTTGGGGTCAATCACTTATTAACTTTGTATCATAACTTTGTATTGAATAAATATTTTAGTGAAATTTCTTCACAGTGATGACCTCCAAAGATCAAAGAATCTCTCCAGTGAAAATGAAATTTATAGCACTTTTCTACAAGATCTTCATTTTTTTCTTCTTCATTTTCATCTTCATTTTTAGAATTCTTTTGAAGATTTTTTTATTTCAAATTGTTCCACTCACAAATATCTCTCCAACGATACCAAATTTATAAAGATTGAAGAATTCCTTCAAAAGTTATAGGTAAAAGAAAAAAGAGTGCACACTTATCGTGAATAGACTTTAGTATACGTAAGACTTGAGTGTCTTGCAGTAGCGTAGACAGATGTGAAGAACGACCTGCGTAGGAGAGCAGATTTTTACGACAAAGCACTTACCTATTCGTAATATAAAAACACAATTACTGTGTCGTTTAAATCTGCTCTCCTAAGCAAATGTTCCTTCACCCCTGTCTACTCTACTGTCTTGGATCAACTGTGGTATGAAAATCTTTTAAAGGCACGTGGTGGCAAGGTGGTTTTTCTGAGGTTGAAGTTTGAAAATTGCCGGTCTCAACATTCAATTTCTTATACACAACACGTCTTTTGCATCTTTCTAACAGCTTGAAACGTCATAACGACTTATAATTAGCCATTAAGTAGAAGAATCATGAAACTTTTAAGTTTCTTTTGGGAATTGGATGATTGATTATAGATAAAAAATGCAATAAAAATGCTTCGAAAAATCATTGCCGCCCGTAGCGGGAAGATGATAAAAATTGACCGTCAGTCGAACATGTTTTTTTTTCCTATCTACGATTTTGTGTTTCCGGGGGTTTTGTTGTTTCGAATTGATTAACTAACAGTTAGATAGGGTCAGGGTTGCTAGTAACGGCTTGTCACTGTGCCGGGTGCATACTCGGCGCCTTGGGCCCCGCAGGGTTGGTAGTAACGGCTCGAATTTCAGTCAGGTTAAAAAAGGGGCAATTTTACCCATATTATAATAACATTACCCCCGTCTTTTTAGACATTCTATAAGTATTTACAAATTGTGAGTTTTGCTGTGCGAGTGTGGTTCAACGGATAGCGCGCTGGGTTTCTAATCAGAGACTCTTTCATTTGATGGGTTCGAATCCCGGTCGGGTCGATATTTGGAAAAAGTTAGAAATGTCAAATTCATAGAAAAGTTAGTAGAATTCAGAAAACAAGTCTCAGAAAGTCAGAAAATAGAAAAGGAGATAGAGAGATAGGAAGTAGAAAAACAGAAGAGTGATGTTCGATTGACGGTCAATTTCTATCACCTTCCCCCGTAGCGAGCTTGCGAGCGTAGGGTGGCCTACATAGCTTCACGCAAGGATATTGGACAGGAATCTCGATTTTTGCGTTTGTTTTGTAATCGGTCTTCCGGTTAATTAGTGTTCCGTAATTATCCGGCAACGTTTATAGCTTACCAAACTAGTAAGTAGCTTTCGCTAAATGCGCGGCGGACGTTTTTCGTTATTTTCCCTTCGGGGTTTTTTGTTTTTTTTCTGTTGTGCGTTAATTTGTGGATTAAGTTTTCAAACGCACATTTTCGATGAACAATTATAGGCATCTACTTTATAAGAATCAAATCAATAACTCTTGATTGAAGGCAATATGCCTTTCGGTTATTAGTTCTTACAAAGTAAACAAAGGATGGCGAAAAAGAAGAGCATATCCATTTTTATTATAAACATCTACTTTATAAGAATTAAATCAATAACTCTTGATTGAAGGCAATATATCTTTCGGTTAGTTATTAGAAAGTAAACCAAGGATGGATAAAAAGATTAGCATATTTATTTTTATTATAAGCATCTACTTTATAAGAATTAAATCAATAACTCTTAATTGAAGGCAATATATCTTTCGGTAATTAGTTATTAGAAAGTAAACAAAGGATGGCGAAAAAGATGAGCATATTTATTTTTATTATAAGCATTTTCTTTATAAGAATCAAATCAATAACTCTTGATTGAAGGCAATATGCCTTTCGGTAATTAGTTATTAGAAAGTAAACAAAGGATGGCACAAAAGATGAGCATATTTATTTTTATTATAACCATTTTCTTTATAAAAATCAAATCAATAACTCTTGATTGAAGGCAATATATCTTTCGGTAATTAGTTCTTACAAAGTAAACAAAAGATAGTGAAAAAGATGAGCATATTTATCTTTATTATAGGCATTTTCTTTATAACAATCAAATCAATAACTCTTGATTGAAGGCAATATATCTTTCGGTAATTAGTTATTAGAAAGTAAACAAAGGATTGCGAAAAAGATGAGCATATTTATTTTTATTATAAGCATTTTCTTTATAAGAATAAAATCAATAACTCTTGATTGAAGGCAATATACCTTTCGGTAATTAGTTCTTACAAAGTAAACAAAGGATGGCGAAAAAGATGAGCATATTTATTTTTATTATAACCATTTTCTTTATAAAAATCAAATCAATAACTCTTAATTGAAGGCAATATATCTTTCGGTAATTAGTTCTTACAAAGTAAACAAAGGATAGCGAAAAAGATGAGCATATTTATTTTTATTATAAGTGTCTACTTTATAAGAATCAAATCAATTTCAGAATTTTTTGCGTTTTCACTGTGATTAATGTGAGCGATAACTTCTCTTTTTGAGATGTGAGCGACCATCTATCCGATGTCATCTCAAAAGTAAAGTTGAAACCAAGCTTTCTTCCTCCAACTTAAATTTTATGGATAAAACGAGTTTAAAATCTACACATGCGTAATTTTGCTTACTTAGGGATATTTCGATAGGAAGCTCTGCGGGGCATTCTTAGCGACAGCTACTTGCTAGTATATGTCGATAATGACCTTCATTTTTAAGGAAATATTTAGTCGCAATTTTGCAATTCTTGTTCCTAATAATTTTCGAAACTTTCACTATAAAGCATTAAAAAGCTTTAATCAGCATTTAGTCGTTATAAGCATTTGTAGCGGGTGACAGTTAGTGAAAGCTATGGCTAGTTTAATGAGGGAGAGGGGAGAGTGAAAAATCATATCATTAATACGGGACATAACTAGGGGTGCTTTTTCACTACGCTAGATAGATAAGTGGTTCTCATCAACGGTCCTTTTCATAAATTTCTAAGGGTTGTAAAAAATATACAATGAAGATTCGTGCTTAACATCAGATTTTGATCGCTTCATATCAGCATTCCAGATTTAACTTCGAAAATGGGTCATGAAACCTTTTGTTCTCCAAGAGAGGGGTAGACCTCTCACTGGTTTTTAGTAATAAGTTGGAGATTTGATATTTCACAGAAAAGTGCTACCAAGGGGTATTTCGGGTCCCATATCTTCCGAAGGACTTTTCTTTTTGCCTTGAAATTTAGCAAACGTCTTAACCTTAGGTTGAACTACCACTGGTGTAAAAATGAACGTTATAGCATAAGTAGAAAAAAAGCTCAATTTTTACAATCGCAAATTTAACCGCTAAAAATCGCGAATTTTTCAAGCAAAAATACATTCAAATATAGCGCTGTTGATTCTCTGAAACAAGAAAATAAAATTTCCATAATTATATTTGACTATCAAAAATTACAGGCATTCTTGTTTCCACTGCCAATTATAACTGGACAGACTTTTTTTTAGATAAACTTTTCAGATAAATAATGAAAAAGCAAACTAAATTTCCAATTCCCATTGCTTAAGTGACCTTGGTTAAAAATTATTAAATAGACGCACGCCCACTTCTTTGAAAAACCCCCTCAAATAAACGCCTTTACTAAAATCCGGGACGTTTATTCGAAGTAATACGGTATATCCTATCGTGTTCTTAATAAGCGTTATACCCAATTCTCACTACTTTTAACCCCTAAATTGAATAATTCCAGGTTCCAAAAGTCGTTAACCCCCTCGTTAATCCATATCCTCGACAGGGGTTACAGACTATTTCTGGAAAAGGCCAATACAGCTGGAAACCCACTCTTTACAACAAGCAGGTCATTTTTTTTTTGTGTGTCTAAACATTTAAAATTTATTTGAATGTTGGCAGATGCGCATAAAAAATATAAAAATCATCATATTTATCGTTTAGAAGAAAGTCGAGTATAATTTGTTGAATTTCAAACTTTTAGCGTCACTCACGGTAAACAATCATTTTTTATAAGAAATAAAAAAAGATCACGAGTAGACTCGATTTTGTCAAAATCATTAAAATGAATTAAGACCAGTTTAAGGCTTGAGACTTTTTATACTTCATGCTTTTTTTATAAGAATGATGTAAATCCATTTCATCATGGGTATTCTTAACTTTTTTTGGGAAAATCATCCTAAAATATTCTTACAGCATTTTTAGGCTAGAATCCTATTTCAGACTAGATTTAACACTTAGTACATGCGTCTTAAGCATAAGTTAACAATTTAAACACTTAAAGTTTAACGCCTCAAAATCACTAAAAATAAGGAATCCAATCCAAAATTTATTAGCTCTTATATAAAAAAATCATGTACCTGATGGACGCCATAAAAGGAAATACTTTCTCATATAAGATACAATAAATAGGAAATTCTAATTTTTACGATTTTGTCTTCCATGAAAATGAAAATGCTGGCGTTAAAGAAAGTTAAAATACTTGGTTTAAAACACAAATAGATTATTTTTTGCCATGATAAACATTCATTCGTGTACACTTGAAATCTACGCACCAAACCGTTTGATGTTTTTGTGCACAGCATCTACCACTGAGCCATGGTTTGCAAAACTGTCCCTCGCCAACACAGCGGGTTGGGTCGTTTTTTATTTTTTTGTAATATTTCTCGTCATCAATTTTCCTGGTTTTAGTTTGTAAGAACAAACAGAATAACAACATCAAAACGATTGCGAGCTTCATCTTTCCTGTAAAAAAAGAGAAAAAATTAGCTTTAATATTACACTCATCTTTTGTATTTTTTTGGGTGAACCATCATCGTAGAATTCGTCATCGGTGAATAATTTACCCTAGCTTTTATCATTTTTATTTTATTTTTATTGTTTTTTTTTCAAAACATAGAGTATAGTCTGCCTTAATATGATTCAGTCCTATAAATCTTTGCGAGATGAGGTTAAAAAATTGCAAAATTCATGTCATTGAATTTCGCAAGTATGAAGGTATTTATAGAAAAAACATAAACTTTCTTGGCGAAGTTTGTAGTTCTTTATGAAATGTGTCGATATTTTTGTCTTTTTTCATTAAATACAGGAATCACAGCATTGTCCCCCAACATTGAAGCCGTCTAACGTGCAAACGTGATTGATAGCATACATCAATCACATATCAAAATTTTAAAAAAATAGTATAAATTTACCTTAGATCGGCAGCTGAAAAAGAATCAATTTTCTTATGGAGAAGTAATCTTGAACTTGATTAAAATCGTGATTGGATAATAGTGGTTAGACCTTTAAATTTATGTGTTCATCAAAAGGAGCTGACATAACTCTGGACCAATGAAAATGCAGCAAACATAATAGTTATACAAATAGAGGACTCGTGTTATTGGTAAACCATAAACTCGTTGTAGTATAAGTTTCCAAGGTATTAAGATCAACAGCGTGGTGAAAGACGTAGCCGTGTCGTAAAACCTAGTCGTATTGTCATTCTTTTAATGATATAATGATTTTTTTTTCGAATTCTGAACCAAAAATCATTCGTTTAGTTATTTGCAGAGCATTAAGTATTAAGCAGAATGAAATCAACTTTCATTGCAGTCTTAACCCAATTTTCATCAGGAGGCTAAAGAAAACATAGTCCAGTATTAAACAAAAAAATGACTGGTATTCCAGTATTGATAAGCTGAAATTGCGGTGTTCTTGTACGCGTCTGAACATTCTTGAAAGGTATTTAGAAATTTTTGGCCGGTGTGCTGGTATGTTGTGAAAATATTATACCAGTCTCATGATATTTTGTACCCTCGAAAGCCCCACCATGGAGCATACTTAAGTCCGGTGCAAATACATCCAACATTGGATCCAACATTTTTTTAATAAGAAATCACCACTAAACATTTCATCCAACATTTTTATAAAATTGACGTCAATTTTAATTTAGCCTCAATGCTGGACGCATTTGTGTAATCATGCTGGATGAAAATGTTTGGCGTATTGTGCAAATGACTGTCCATGCAACTTTTTCCAAATTTTTCCATGTGACTTTCATTCAAAATTTAGTCCAACAAACAATTTGAAATGTTGGATTAAAATGTTCGATGCATTTGTGCTGTTCCTGAGATCGACGAAAACCCTCCCGGAACAAATACCCCAAAAAGTTAATGGGTTTTTGTCAAATGAGAATAAGAGGTGTGCTTATTAACAGATTATTTTTAGTCATCCATTATACAAACTAACTTAATTGATTGTAGCTTCTTTTAAAATTTTATTTTCTTAAACCTTAAAATGTTGGGATAAAATTTGAGATAAAAATCCTTAATAAACCTTAAAATGTTGGGATAAGATTTGACGTCAAATTTTTTCTGTGCTGCCACGATCCTGAAAATGCAACAATATGGCGGGAATCAACGAAAATTCTAAAAAGGAAATTCAACAAAACTATGGATATTGCACACCCAATAACTGTTTAACAAACACCATCGTAGCAGATAACGACACCTTACAATGTAGAAGATGTGATAGACTTCTTGTCCATTATGCTTGCTCTGAGCTCCCGGCCTATCAGATTCAGCTTTGTCTGCAATATAAAAGCCGGCGCTTCGAATGTGGAAATTGTGTTACAATAACGCCACTCTTACTTGAGAGGATTAAAACAAGCAGACAAAAATCTCGCAGTAACATTACAACGAAGGAAGCAGATAAAGATGAACATCATCATGGATTGAAATTAGGTTTCAACGAGAGAATAACCTCTCTAGAAAGGAAAGTCGAGAAGCTAATGAATAAAAAAGACGTCAACAAAGAACAGAACAACAAACGATCTGAAACACAGCTCAACAGCACAGAAACAAAAAAAACAATCATATGCAGAAGTCACCAAAGAAGATCTACAAAAACAAGAGGTGACCATAAAAAGTTTCATCAAATCAGTGAACAAAGAGGAGCGTTGGCTCAAATCAACCAAGTGCAACATCATGGTGCATGATTTAGGTGAAAACAAGCACGAAAACGAAGAAGAGCAACGAGTTGGTGACAAAGATTTTATAGAAAGAACACTGAAACAACAAATGGGTTTCGATGTGACGATAATCAAGGTAGAACGCATAGGTGCTCGTAAAGATGAAATGTATACAAATGAACGATGGAGACCATTAAAAGTTATTCTCAAGAGTGAAGAAGAAAGGATTAGAATACTTGCATCAGCCCACAAACTAAATAAAGACGATGATTTTAGAGTATCAGACGATTTTTCAAGGAAAGAACGCGAGATAATAAAACAATGGCATCGTAAAGCAAAAGAAAAAACATCGAAAGAAGAAGACAAGAGTCTTATATGGAAAGTGAGAGGTAGTCCTAGGACTAAACTCTATTTAAAGAAATTTACGACGGAAACAACATGATTGTAAGAAGAGTGGGTTAGATACCAAGGTGCCTAACTGTAAAACAGAATTGACAAACGAATGGAATGATAAGATCTATAAATTGTAAAGATGTAAGATTGTTTCATAGAGGTCAATAGACCTGAGAAATACACTTCTATAAATAAAATAAATAAAATGTAAGCGATCCTAAATAATGATTTCCCTTTAAGTGCCACTGTCGGGTATATCGGACATGGGCTATATAAGAGAGCAAAGCCCTCTGGTAATGCCCAGTTTGAGTTAGAAAACCGTCATTTTTGGTCTAACTCGTAGGAATGGTATTGTGGTTAAACAAAAAAAAGTCAAAAGTGGGTCTTTCCAGCGAGGTTTAAGCCAAAAGTAAAAAAAAATGCAAAGATTTGACAAAATTTCACTTTTTTTGAGATTTTGATTGTTTTTTGACCATTTTTGGTCAATGAAAGATCCAAAAACCTCCAAATTTGGCCCGCTTTACTTGGTTCTTTCCTATACGAATTGATTTGAAGTTTTACCACTGGGTATCTTTCCGGCATTCAGTCAGATTGGCGCAGCTAACTCCTTTTAGATCCGGATATTTAAGCTTTTAAAGTTTGAACTAGCGAATTTCTTAAAAAATTAGAAAAAAGGACCGAAGAACCTAACGGGTTGAAATGAGGAAAATTTTACTAATTACTTTTGTTGATTCGATTATTTATTCAATTAAATAAATAAATTAACGAGATCTTTTCAGGTCATGACAAAGACTGTTTTTATTGGTAATAACCAAACGTTTGGTAATGACCTGTTGAGTAAACGTCTTTTACACAACGTTATTTGAACGTTTACGAAACGTTATTTGAACGTTATGGACCTTAGAAGGGTAACGTTTTAACATTTTGTGTAGGGTAGTACAAGATCAAGCAAGAATTAAATATATTCAAAATCCTAACCCTAACCTTAATAGTTTAATACACAGACTATTTCTAAAAATGAAAAACTGAAATTCAATTATTCATCTACCAATGTTTATTAAACATGGTTAAACTTCTCATCTACACTAAAGAAATGAGTAAATTGATATCACATCAGGAAAATATAAGAACATCCAAAAGTTTTCAAACTCTCGGATGTTCTTTAATTTTTAAGTTAAAATTGTTCATATGTCATATCGTGCATTCTTATTTTAACCATTTTGTGAGTATTTTTGTATATCAAATCGAGTCTTTTAGAGTTCACAAAGCCTTGAAATATTCTTAACTTGTTTTTAATATTATGGCCATAGAGGCCTTACTTTCTTATTAATTCGTTCTTATAAAAAGCATTCTGCAACGATGGTGGTTTAGCTTAGACGACATTATCGTCAACACAGAGTTAGTAGGAAGGGAATATTTTCGGGAAGTCTGAATGAAATCGAAAACGGAGGTAATTCCCGGAGTGGATGTAACATTTTACAGTGATGATAGTTTATTCCGAAATTGGCCGCTATTTTATTCATAAACCACCCTGACGGTTGTAAACTTCGCTTATACTTTCCCTCGTTTTCTATCCCTCAAACAGACGATCGCACCGTCTAGGTTTAACCGGTCATACAAAAGATTCCAAAAAAGTCCTTGGTACTTGATGCTCCGTAACTGAAAAAGACAGATCAGGCAAGTGAGGTCGAGCAACCCTCCCCTTTCGGCTAAACCTTGATTACAGCCGAAAATCTTGACGTCGAAAAAGATTAGAATTGTAGATAATTAATTATATTTACTCAGCAAGAAAGTATTTAATCTCATAGAAATTTTTTTCAGGGGACTGGCTTATGGTTTGGATGCTTAACAAATGAACTCCTCAATCAGAAACGACTGCTTTACAACCAATTCAAACACCATCTAAAATCTTACCGTGAAAAGCACAGGCCAAAATCATACAGTCAAAGCAGAGAAAAGTAACGATGACGGCAATCTAAGATCTTGGATTAATTCAAAGTTGATGTTTTTATTCCTATCGAGGAAAACAGAACTCAAAAACCTCATCAATGCTTTTTAAAACAGTCAGTGATAGAGAATCATAACATCTTTGATTATTTCTACCGTGATTAGATTGACACGTATGCGCATAAAGATTCTATAATTGGTCTTCAGAGGTTGATATGTTCTTTTACAACTTAACTCCTGATGCTAAGGATATGAATTCGATATGAATCGTCTATCCTTCTTGATTATAATTAAGGCCGGGTTAAGGCCTCAAATTTCGTGCGCCAAACTGATGTCCTCATTGGATATGCGATAAGTTACACGAGTTTGGAATTCAAGAGCTCTTTCCTGTTTTATTTCCTTCGTAAAACATATACCTTATCGGGGAAAAAATGTCGGAGTTTTATTTAGTCGGGGTTTCTTTTCGTCGGGGAAAAATTTCGTCACCTAGAGGCATTTTTGTCACTTTTCCCTGACCAAAATTTCAAATTTGTCACTTTCACCCGAATAAATGGTCCGAAAGAAATGGTTTCCTTCACTAGCTCGAAAACGAATCTCGAAATTCGACGCTTAAAGCACTAATTTCGGTAAAGTAAGACTTAAAAAAATTAGATTAGAATTTTGGTTGTGGTATAAAATTTCGGGTAAATTTTTTGGTTGGGGATAAAAAAATTGGGTACAAGTTTTGGTCGGATGATAAAATGTCGGGGAAATATTTCGTCGGGGAAAAATTTCGTCACCCCTTCAACATTTTCGTCACTTTCCCCCGACATTTTTTCCCCGATCAGATACCTCAATTCTCAAAATAGTGTTCAACCATTAAAGTTGATTACAGCAGTGACGTAGAAATATATCATGTACTAAAAACACAAATCATATAAAACAGGCTGATACCATTACAATTTAATTCAAATTTTTTTGCTTACGTCATCAAATGTTTCGAAAACTTTTTTCTTTGGTCCAAATTTGGCAATTAAACATATTGTACTCTCTTAAACCTTAACCGCCCTTTTTACCCCGGCCCTTATTGACGTTATTTTTAGGCTTTTGGCGTAATAAGAGCCAGCGTTAAAAAGGCTTTGCAAATTTTACTTAAAAAAGGCGTTAATTTTTTACCATTTTTCTCTATTTAAAGAATTTTAGGTATGATTCGAAGATAAGAAATTATCCATTGATTTTCAATGGAATTTTCAACAGTTTACTACTGAAAAATTATATTTTAATGTAAATTGAAGCATAAATAGCCAATCTTACAAATTTTGGCGCTATTTACGGCCCTAATAGGCGTAAGTCCAAAATCGGGCTGTGGCGTTATAAGGGACCGGCGTTAAATTAGGACCGGCGTAAAAAGGGCCGATAAGGTAGCGATTATACGGATCATGACGTCATCAAATGTGGTCAAATTATGACGTCATGATTACAATTTCTTTTAATATTGATTTTTGGGGTGAAATTGAAATTTAACTAGGACACCCCCTTCTCACAGGCCTACTGGGAAACCCTTCCCACTGGAAAATCTTACTCTAAATTTTATCCCCTCTGAAAAAATATCGATAGACAAATCTGCCCTGCAAAATATTGTGCTATTTTGCTCTATCCCAACTGACTATTTTGGCTAGGAAACAATGGAATTCAAATCCCCAGCCATAACAAATATGGGAATATCAATCCCCATCGAGTTTTATTCCGTTATTTTTACCCCCACTTGCTGATAAAATTCCACCGGGTCTGTGAGAAGGGGGTGTCTTTAATTAGGTCACAACCTATAAAATAATGTCTTCAAAGTTGAAACACTCTTTTTCGCAAAAGTCTTCATTTTTTTCCTTGAGTTTGCCTAACAACAAAAGGTACAACATTCCATAGCTTTGTGGGCTACATTAGGTAAAATTTCGTATGTCGTACGCGCCAAATATGAAAAATTCAGTAGGTCCTTAATTAACATACTTTACTTACACTTTAATTCAAATATACATTCATTATAACTTTTGCTAAAATTAATGCTCCAGCCAGCAAGCTTCTATTTCTAATGTTGAGAAGCTTCTATGAATTTTTTTTAAATTCTTTCAACAATTAAATTTCTATCCTAAGTCCTGATAAATTTCGCTTTTCATTTTTTTTTTGACTTTGTGTTCTAACTCATATCGTTTTTGTCAAGACTTATATTGAAGATGAACTTTGACCTTCTTTTTTAAAATTTAAACTCTATTATTGCAAGCGCATATCGTTTTTATCAAGACTTATATTGAAGATGAACTTTGACCTTCTTTTTTTAATTTAAACCCTATTATTGCACTGCTAGAACTAACGCATATCGTTTTTGTTAAGATTTATATTGAAGATGAACTTTGACCTATAGGAAAAACAAGTTTCATGCTGAATGGACCTACCTGAAGGCTTATGTAATAAGAAAAAAGAAAAATGACAACACTAGTAAGAAAATGCAAACTAATCGATTAATTAGAAAAAAATATCAAGCCAATCGCAAGAAATGACGGAAGAGAATCACTCCAAATACAGAAATCTGATTTTTCCGGGAAAACGGTGCTAGCCACTTTTGAGAAAACGTTTTCCTCTGTGTTTATGCAAGAAATAAGAAGTTAAACTAATGAATTAGTTTCAGACAAAGTCCAAAAAGCCTTATTGCCACCGCAGGGAGCCAAAAGCTCCCGAGGATGGCATTCATAGCTTCACGCATATGGAAGTTGGGCAAACATCTCATAATTTTGCGCGCGTTTTTCAGTATTTTAGTTCCACTTAAACGGTAGCATTCTTATCTTACGGTCTCTCTATTCTTTTATCATCATCAAAAACACTTTTCCGGAGTTATTTTGAACTGATTACTCATTTTGAAATGTCAGTTTATCTTGTTCTTATCCCTGGAGAGTTAAATGAATCTAAGGAAATTCCCTTTTCTAGGAAGTTCCCTTTTTATACCACAAGTAGTTATTAAGCGCTCTTCATAGCTTAAAAATATTACTCTACTCAAAGTATTCGAACAGTTATGTTGCTAAACGTGTACATAAGTTAAATAACATATGAAGAGCAGTATATTCAGAGATACGCTTTAGGATAGGGAAAACCAGTAAGTCATATGATTCTGGCTGGGCTGCTCTTCAATTTATATGAGTTCTTCAGCCTTAAATGTCAATATCAATTAAAATGGAAACATGTACTACTCAGTAATTTCTGAAATCTGAGGCTCAGATTCTTCTTAATTTGTTCTTAGGTTTTGGCCAAATTTCAGCCTCGTATTCTAATGAAATTGTTCTTATAAAAAACCTGTAAGACAAGGCACGGATGTCACTCTAAGTAGACTGTAAATCACTCCCTTGACACATTTGTTAGCATTTGAAATTTTTTTGTCTCAGATGAGAGGTCACTCTTAACAAAAATTACTGTAGGGCTAAGATCATTCCTTTTGAACGCAAATTCAACTCAATGTGTTCGTTTTGCTGCGGTGGCACCTTAATGAAAGTTATGGCTAGTCTTTAGACACTTTTTGTCCAGTTTTCCTCGGGCTTCATCAGATTTAAAACATTACCATTTTACATTATTGTGCAAAAAAAAAAACAGAAAAAAAACACCAAGTGAGATGAACATCTTTCCTAAAAATGACAATTCTTAGGGAAAATAAGAAAATCCTATTTTTATGGCCAAAAACACGGCATTAGCCACTTTTTAGAGAATCTTGTCCTTTACTTTTCTCTACTTTACTTCAGAGAAAACTAATAAAGCAATTTTGTGAAAAATTCAAAATACCCTATTTTTAGGCAGTTTTCGTTCTAAATTTGCCCCAAAAATCCCAAGGAAGATTTTTAATTCATAAGACCAACGAAGGACAAAAAAACATTAAATCAATGTTTTGAAAACTTGACGGTGAGATGATAACTCAGTGTCATTATTGACTTTCATTTAGGTTTAGTGCATAATGGCGCAAGTGGAAGTTTGTTGTCTTTGATTGGATATTTTTTCATCTTCTCTGTCAAGTAAAATTACAAAATGTGAAACTCTGATATTCAAAAGGTGAACACCTCGGAAATTAAAAAAGGGCACACAAATGTAAAGCTGTCAAGAAAATACTTAAGTCCGTGTTTTACCAACACTTTCAGTCCTCAAGCTTTTCACTTTAACATTTCACTGAAAAATATTTCAATAAAGATTAAAGATCCAAAGATCGATATTGGTAATGACTAGGCCGCAATGTTGATTGTCACCATGACGACTTATCATGCCACGCTGTTCTGAGGTGTCGACACCACGAGGTTTATATGTCCATATTTACACTTGATGCATTCTCATTGGTTATTCTGTGTCAATACGGTTTGTTAAGTCAGGAAATTCGAAAGAGAGTTATTATCTTTATCCAGTCAAATCAAGCCTTAAGAAGAAGTAAAGCTACAAGATTTTATAAATTCTTCATTCATCATCAAAGGTATGTAACTATGAAATATTTTGAAATATTTTTTTAAGAAGTGTGTAAAGATGATTTTGTATCTGGAGGTTAAATAAAGGAACAAAATGCAACATGTCAATGACGATTTTAATGGATGGGGATGGAGTTTGGTAAAAATCAAGCAATAAGGATTAAACCTCTGTAATCGGACTTTGGAACCAAAAATTTTCCATTCTTGTATTAATGTTCAGGTTATTATATTCTTTCTCTCTTGTTAATTTACAGGAAAGATGAAGCTTTCAATCGTATTGATGTTGTCATTCTGTTTGTTCTTACAAACACAAGCCAACGAAGACATCCCAAGCAGGAATGAAGTTTCTGAAAAACAAAACGATCCATGGCTTCGTGGAGGATGTGTCTGGGATTTCTGTGCCTGGCCTTTTAAACGATGCTGCCCTGGAACCAACAAAAACCAATATGTATACTGTTTGGCTGGTAAATGCTTAAGAATAGATAATAAAATGTCAGGTTGAGAAGCATATTTATTCACAACCACCTATATATTATTTTTGTTAGAAAATTTAGTTTTGTGGATTTTTACATGAGAATTTCTCGACAATAAATTGATACATGAAAGATTGAAGTGATTGAAAGATTAAAATGTATCACATTATTTCATTATTTTTACGAATAATCTTTATTTCCTTCTTCTTAATGTTAATTAAATTCTCTCAAAAAACCAGCGGTCTTTCTGGTATAGTTTTTGTCTGAGAATGACATGCCCTCAATTTTGACCTTCCCTCGAATTTTAACGTGCCCTTGAATTTCCACGTACCCTTGAATTTTTAAGTGCCTTGCTTCAAGTATTGACGTTCCCTCAAATTTTGACATGTTCTGGAATTCTGATGTGGCCCTAAAAGGGGGGGGGTTTGTAGGGGTTCGAAATACCGTTTTCCCGTCAAAATTTTTGCTGAATCCCGGAATCCCGAAAATTGAAAAAATAATAACACCGTCACACCGGCTTGTACAGGGCAAAAATGTACCTAAATACCGTCACCGTCTGATTTTAAAATACCGTTTTCCCGTCTCTTTTTTCGTCAAATCCCGTAATACCGTAGTAAAAAAGGGCCGATCCCGTCACACCGTAAAAGTACAACCCCCGCTCTAAAATTTCATGAAATAAAAAGAAAATTAACTTTCTTTGACTTTGTCAATTGGGGTATAAACTAAATGGGAAAACATCTCTCTACTGTAGAATCATATTTTTTGAATTTGCTCCAACCAACTGTGTATCTCGAGGGAATATGTCTCGTATGTGAAATTACACGTTTTTCTTATTAAATTCACTGATCACAAGGTACTAGTGGCTTATGAATTACATTTATTTTTCTAAGAAGAGAGAATGTCTACCACCACCACCCCACCATAAAACAGCTTGCTACAAATGGAAGAATCATTATTGAATGTTCACGTTGAAAATGCACTTTAAGATCTCAGAATCATGTTTGCTAGTCCTATTAATACAGAAGAACTTTTGTGTTGTGTCAGTAGAGAACTATTTCCATAAAAAAAAGACTTTAAAATTGTGTCTATATGAAATTTGTCATTCTTTTTGTCGTTTTTATGAAATTTGTCGTTCTTTTTGTCTATTTTTAGTAATTTAGACCCCCTCTAAATATTGGGTTACGAAATTATGTAATTCAGGTCTGATATAATACTTTTCTTGAGGATTTTCATACCACAATGGAGCCAAGACACTCAAGTCTTATGAATGTCAATTTCAGCTCTTCTGGGGACAGTCTTGGAAAGCTGATTTCCAATTGAAAATTTCGTGTCACTATAAGCATTTTGTCTGAATTTCTTGTCTAACGATGATTTTCTCATGCCAGATTTCACAAATGTATCCAGCTTGGTATGCTGTAGCCTTACTTTCAAACTTTTTTTTCTGAAAATGTACAAAAAGAAAGAGCTAGAGAACTTTTTTAAAATGACAGTTGTCCTTTGCGGACAAAGCTAGAACATCAATTGTTTTCTGAAACAATGAAAATACAATGATCGCTCTCCATCGTTTTATGAGTCGTCTATCCAGTGTATAATAAATCTTTGCTAAAACCACAAGTAGAATGAAATGTATGTTAAATCTGATGACTAAGACATCGCAATTGCATTCATTTACTGTGACTGAAAGGGAGAACTCTTGTGTGGAGCAATCCTGCACGTTCAGAGATTTTAAAATTTATGTTGCTGACTTTTTTCTTACTTCTAATACATCTAATTATCAAATGAATTGTGATTTAATTTGAAGATTATTTTCTTTAAAATTTGAAAATATTATTGAATTATTAATTATTTCTAATTAATTTCACTCTCTTTAACTATTTAGTATAATATTTTATCATATCGGCAAATTGTAAAATTTTCATGGAGATTAATTGCAGTTGAACATTCCCTTCTCACAGACCCGCTTTTCTCTGGGAAAATTGGCAGAAATATCATCCTAGGTAAAAAATAATTCTCATACGTTTAAAATCTATTGAATATCTGCTTATTTTGTCTATTATTGTCCCGGGAGGAGGTTTTAAGGTTGCGAGCTGACAGGGGGATGCCAACCGACTTTCCACCTTTGAAACCCTTACCGGAACTAAAAAGGAGAAAACGAAGGAACATTTTGGGAATTTTAAAACCCTCAGCGTAGTGTGATTATTTACGTGGGTCCCGTGCCCTCGTGGATCCCGTGGGTCCCCATGCCCTCGTGGGTTCGTGCCCCCGTGGGTCCAAAAAAAAAAACCCGTGGGTCCGAAAAAAAAACCCGTGGGTCCAAAAAAAAAACCCGTGGGTCCGAGAAAAAAACCCGTGGGTCCAACAAAAAAAAAACCCGTGGGTCCGAAAAAGAAATCCCGTGGGTCCAAAAAAAAAACCCGTGGGTCCAAAAAAAAAAACCCGTGGGTCCAAAAAAAATCCCGTGGGTCCAAAAAAGAAATCCCGTGGGTCCAAAAAAAAACCCCGAAAAAAAAATCCAACTTCGTGGATCTCATTGGTTGGTTTGGTTCCGGAAAAATAAATGTCTCGAAACATTCTATTGTTTGCTTGTGTGTTTTAAACTGCGGGTCGGTTTTAGATATTGTCTGCGGGGGACTGAGTGTTCGAAAGTCTTTTTTGCTCTGTATGTATTGCCGATAATTGCGTGATGAATTTCGATTTGGTCATTTTTCGTGATGAGTGATTGAACTTGAAATTTAGCGTGATCGCCTGATTTGGGTCTGATTAGGGGTCTCTTCAAAGTTAATGAAGTTTACTTTCGATTAAAGCAAAAATGAAACAAGTCTTTTCAACAGTGAGAAATCGCCCTGCAACAAACTTTCTCATTTGTCAATTGCTAGAATCCGGAAACTTTCTCTTTCTGGCGGTATTGAAAGAGTTGATATTCGACTGTTTTGTCCTACCTTGAACTCGAGAAAAAGACTTTCGAACACTCAGTCTCCCGCAGACAATATCTAAAACCGACCTGCAGTTTAAAACACACAAGGAAACAATAGAATGTTTCGAGACATTTATTTTTCCGGAACCAAACTAACCAATGAAATCCACGAAGTTGGATTTTTTTTCGGGGTTTTTTTTTTTGGACCCACGGGATTTCTTTTTTGGACCCACGGGTTTTTTTTTTGAACCCACGGGTTTTTTTTTTCGGACCCACGGGTTTTTTTTTTGGACCCACGGGTTTTTTTTTCGGACCCGCGGGTTTTTTTTTCGGACCCACGGGTTTTTTTTTTGGACCCACGGGTTTTTTTTTCGGACCCACGGGTTTTTTTTTTGGACCCACGGGGGCACGAACCCACGAGGTCACGGGACCCACGGGACCCACGAGGGCACGGGACCCACGTAAATAATCACACTCCCCTCAGCGGGACAAATTCGACCAATTTTGACCAAATTTCGATTTTTCAACACTAACAAAACAAGAGCCGCAAAGATGCGGATAAATATTTCCCTTACAAATGATAAAATAATTATTGATGTCCTCAAAAGCGGGTGACTTTAATCTAAACCTTCTTCGTTGCAAATCTAATAAACATGTTAAAAATTTTGTAAATACTTTTCTTCAACATAATTTGGTACCAACAATTAACAAACCAACACGAGCAACGAGTTACGCGAAAAACTACAACACTGATTGACAACATTATTACCAATGACTTTTTTGATAATTTTACAGGAATTATTAAATCAGACGTTTCTGATCATTTTCCAAATTTTCTGATTTGTGAAAAAAATCTCGAACTTCAAAAACCTGAGACAACTATTTTTAAACGCTTTACTGACAACAAATCGACAAAGGAATTTTGTGACAATCTACGAGCTCTAAATTGGGAACTTGTTACAGAGACTGACCATGTTGTTTCAAAGAAAAATGTTTGAAAATTAAACAATCTTTCAGTGACAGCCAATTTGCTGAAATTCGCCAAAGGCTCCAGTTTTTAAATTGATCAATCTGATTACAGGAGTGTAGTAAAAACTTCACTCAAAGAATTTGGATGGATGGGGCTGAGAAATCTTCCTTCCAAGGCTTTTTTAAAGCTCCTCGGGTATATTAAAGTATTTTCAAATATTTAACTGCTTGAATTTTTGTCACCGTCAACACCCATTAAACATGTCATTTCATACATCAAAAGAAGAATATGGTATGGAGGAATGGAAATGGCTGTATCGTATATATTGAGAGGATAATTTTAGAATAACTTTATGATAATTGATAATTTTGTAAATCGCTAAAATATACTCTTTGCTATTTTTGTAATTTCCGGGAGATAATAAAATGATTTTTTTTCATGTTTACTTGGTTCAATACACCTTTTCGAGCGAAGCCGCCAAACAGTCCTTTTTTGACACATTTTTCTATTGTCTATATATAGGTGCGATACAGTTTTTTATTATGGCCATATATGGTAAAAATCGACGATGGCCTAGGCTGAATTTTGGCATGTAGCAAGCCTAGTGAAAGAAAAAATTTTGAACTTAAGACTTTTTTAATTTAGGCATTTCTCTTGTTGCTAGGAAACATTTTATTTAAAAGACGGAGGTAAAATCGGGGTTTTTCCTTAATAAAAAATCTGGAAATTGGTTACAAAAATTCATAAGCCCAAAATTTGAGTTTTTTTTTGACAACTCTATGAGGGTGTTCAAATAGGGTGCCCTGATTTAAAAATAAAGAGTTCGAGTTAATTGTCAAATTCAATTTCTGGTAAAAACCCTATAAAATCAGATTTTCATCCTAGAATTAAGAGAAAGTGAAACCTTTTCCGAGTTGATTCCTATAAAATATAGACAATTTTCTGGGCCACAAGCTGAACAGCTCTTTGGTGGGGGTTCTGGGCCACAAGCTGAACAGCTCTTGGGTGGGGTCTGGACCACAAGCTGAACAGCTCTTGGGTGCGGGGTCATGGCCACCAGCTGAACAGCTGAACAGCCAACGGGCGAGTCTTTGGCTACAAGCTGAACAGCGAGTATACAAATTTTTGGCCGCTAGTTGAACATTGAAAAAAGGTGTTCTGCATTTTATTCAATTAAATATTCGGCCACCAACAACTGAACAGTGAAGAATACTGTTCAGTTCGTAGCCAGCGATCACTCTAATCGGACCTGATCCGATATCGACTATATGCTTTTTTATATAAGAACCAGTAATTGTTCTTAATTTTTGGTAATATCAAGCTTATATGTTCTTACGATGTTCTTAATACACTTAGTTTCTTTACTTAAAATTTGTCAATATCTGTTAAAATCAGCACTGTCTTAGCAATTTCTGAAATCTGAGGCTCAGATTGTTCTTAATTTGTTCTCAGTTTTTTTTGCCAGTTTTTTAGCCTCGTGTTCTTATAAAAAGCATATATCAAAGATCTTGCTGAATAAGTTCTTCCCTAAGTTCTTTGGAATAAATCTTTGGCAGGTTTAAGGATATAAATTTTGAAATTCTTAATGGAACGCTGTTCTAATGACTTTTTTTACACACTAGAAATCGAATAAAAAAGCTTGAAAAAAAATCAAGGGACAACCATTTTTCACCGATTTAGGAGGGCTTTTCAGTTTATAGAATGTCGAAGAGTAGAGCGTTTCTTTACGAGTGTAGGAAATCTGACCGTGAAAAGCATTGTGTTTCAAGCCCGATGGGCTAGAGGCGAGATTCCTGGATGGGAAATGAAACCACTTATTTCCAATCCAGAACAAACGCCGGATTGAAACTAAAATCTATCGCTAGATTTCAAAAATATAGTCCTCCAAAACAAAGGAACCGCTATAGATACAATCCGTCGTCATGATTACGGCGCGTTTTGGATGGGAAATAAAAGTAGCTTCAATTTCTCTTGCCTGAGAAGGGTTAAAGTTTCGCCTCTAGCCCTTCGGGCTTGAAACTCAATGGTGACAAGACTTATAGCCTGGATATCCAAGCTGTAAATTAAATTTTCTTACTTTGATATATCTGCTATTTACAGCTTGGTCTACCTGAATGGTTGTAAACCCGGGGTCGTTAAATTTTTGGCCTCGCGCGATATTCGAATTGACAAAAAAACGCATGCGCTACCTTCTGATATTGGAATGCAAATCGCTTTAGAAAGAACAGTGGTAAGCCAGCAACATCAAAAATTGTGAAATAGTTTACAGCCTACCTATCCAGGCTACTACACATATTGCATATTTTTGTACATTTTTAAAAAATTTCTTAATTTAAGGGCAATGTCCATAGTCAAAAAATCGGTTATGAGATTTGAAGATAAAACTTGTGTTTTAAAGGGCCCTTACGCACTTTTAACAAGAAACTGCCTTTATAAATTGTTTGTTAAATTATTTTATTAAGAGTAATTAGCAATTTAATTACAAAAATTACTTTATGAACCTTAAATAGACAATAATAAAATGTTATACCGGGTGCGCCACAAAAAAGTTTCTCTCTTTAAAACTAATTTTCTCAAAATCTAAAAGTTTTAAAAAAACTGTTTCTATTTCATTGGAAAGAAGATAGATAAACTTAAATTTTGATGGGTCATTTATTAAATTCGATTCACTAGATCAAAAGTTATGCTCAATTAAATAAACTAGCAATTAGCTTTCGCTATGATGCTCCCGATGACAGGCATTTGACAGTGATTGATCGAAATTCAGAAAAGGCGAAATGCCGTGTTTATTTTTGTCAGAAATACAGTGATATTGCAAAGTATTCAATTTTTCTCAGCCATAGCTTGCACTAAACATGCCCCCTTTAATAGATACCTTATAAAGCTTGAATTAAAAAGCTTTTCATGTTTTATAGGCAGGGTCTTGGAATAATCTTCAGGAAATATTTAGATAGAATGACTTTCTTCTCAAAAGCATTCTTGAAACAACAATAACAAAAATAAAAATAACAAACATATTAAAACATGAATTTATAATTTCCAAGAGTATATTTTGACAATGATATAATTTTCAGCTAAGTTGTTGTTTATATTGTAATGTAATATTGTTTTGTAAAGAATACTGTGGATACAGAAGCATTCCAAAACAAAATGATTCAAAATACAACCAAACAACAGGAACATAACATGAAATATGTCAAGTTTGTGTATAGACTGTCAACTGCTCTAAAATGGGATTACTTGAAATAACATGGGACATACTGCTTTCTGGTCAGCTTTTTTCTCTATCATCACATCCTCTTCAACAACAAACAGATCCATGTTTCTTGGACAGTACAAAAAAGATGATTCTGTGGAGGTTCGGTTAAAATGGTTGCTGTTTTGGTGTCCCATTGCACAAACATTGCACAGCTCCATTAAAAACGCAGACAAATCATTCCAATTCTTGTTCAACATTTTGAAGTCAAAACTCTCTTGTCATTAAAATGTTGTGTTAAAATGAAGTTTGATGATTGGTTGAACAATTGCTATCTTTGTCCCTTTGTGCAGCGATTCAGACCTTGTAAAAACATATAATGTCAATCTGGCAGTTGACGGTACATCCAACGTGTAAAACTACTTTAATGGTTAATATGGTATTTGTCATGGTGAATGAACGAAGGCTGGAAGGCAAAACCATAAAGCTGAAATAGGAATAGAGAAGAAGAAACTGTCAATAGATAATTTGTAATAAATATCCAGGTGATATCAATCAGACTGTTTGATTACTGTGAAAAAAGGTAATCACTGGAAGGAAACTGGTATCGCCTCCAAATAGTAGAGCTTTCTGGTAATAAAATTGTAAAAATTCAAAAGTCAAAAACATGTAATTTACATTTTAGCTTAGACAAAGTGCAGACCAAGAAAGGTCTGCAGTTTGGAGGCAATGTAAAGTTTCCCTCAAATGATGCAAATTACCCTTTTTCCACGGGTAAAATCTAATCTAAATTTATCAAACAATATGTTATCCCATAGGTGTTAGATTACCGCAACCAAATCGACAGTCACGAAACAAAAGATTCTGGTAAAGTTGAATTATGTTCGAACGACCCTGCCGATTCCCCGGACTCCAGGGGTATTTTTGTTGCGTGTCCGAGGATTTTAACATTACTTTTTGAGACTTACCCCGGACTGAACGCGTGGTCTGCGAGACGTACTTAAACAATTGGGCGATCACACGTGGGCGTCAATTTCACCTATCCCTATTCTGCCTGCTTTCATGATGCGAACTTAGTCGACCGAACGTTAACTCGTGACAACACGTTCACTTATCCAGCCGCGTGGTTCACTTATCTGGCAGCGCAATTTGTTTGTCTGGGGATAGAAATATTTCTTTCGTTCGACAGGGTCGTCTTCGATCAGGTTCAGTTAGCTAACCAAACACCTATATATAGTTTGATTCTGTTTGATAAAATTTGATAGTTCAATTACGAAAATTTGGATCAATTGAATTCAATTGACATCGCCTGGAGATAAACAGAAGGTTCGTTAATGGTGGTATGCAAAGTTTTTTCCAATTTTTGATAATAATTACCCAAAAGTAACAGTAAAGTAACTGACGAAGCCTGATTATACAACAAGAATACAAAGCAAAAGGAAATTCTTTAAAATAATTTTCAATCATACATCCTATCTAAAACATTACTTTTGATAAAATAGTATTATACTTACTATCAAAGTTGCAAAACAGTCTATGGCATTATACCTTCTACTTTCTGAAACCAACTGGTCCCAAGTAACCTGAGATCAGATTGTGGTTGTTTTCTTTCCACCACGCTGAAGCTCTAAAGGGATGGGTGAAAACATACAATCTGACGAATATGCAATCTCGAAATCGTAAGGACCGCGTTCGTCTAAAGGTACTGGGGATGACAACAAAGTTGCGTGACTGTGGTTATGAATAGGGCGCCGTATCTGTATTTGACTTTCTGGCGCACAACAAGATTCTTGTTGTAAAATTTTCCGCGGGAGGACTATTTTCCTCAGATGTATAATTTTCAAGTGCCTTCAGAGGTTTACCGTGCACGTAAGAAAATTATGAACAGCTGTTATCAGGTTAGTCCCAAGTTGCTTCGTTGATTTTTGTTGTATTCCAAGTATGACATTGGAGCGCTAAAGACGCTAAATTTCTGTTCACGCGGTGTTGTTGTATTCCAAGCTATGACTTTGGAGCGCCAAAAACGCAAAATATCTGATCGCGCGGTCGAGCTAGCTTAAAAGCTCACCACGGCAATCTTTTAGATGCTGCGGTCACTAGGTTACATCGTCCCGTTCTTGAACAATTTTTCGCCAGCTCGATCCCCAGCACGGCCTCGTGAATAGTCTAGCATGCTAGACGACTTAACTCAGTAAAAAATAGGAAGTAGAAAACTTGACAGGAGCATCAATATAGTCGTCTAGAATATTTTGTGCACAACAAACTTTTCATAAAAATTCTCTTTTTTCATGTTTTTGGATAACATTTTCAGGGGGTCTTGTTGGTTTGTTTTGGTTTGTTTTTTTTTCTTTCACTTAGAAATTCTCATTGGCTGAAATTTTCATTTGTTTATATATTTTGTTGTATATGATTGTTTTCTCACCCCGCAGAAATCTGCGGGCCCTGCTGGAACTCCCGTAAGCTACGGAAACCACCTTAGCCCAGTCGTTTATTTTAACATATCCCGACATAAAAATTTCCCGCTTTCAACAAAAACGTTATAAACGACTGGATTCCCAGTCTACCTCGTGAAGCAACATAGGCACCCTTCGGGAGCAAAAAGTTACTTTCTGAAAGTGCTCAAAAACGTTAAAAATCGACCTATCAAATTAAACAGAAGCATAACTACACGATACATCATTATCTTCGTTTCAGTCATTAAAAATGATAATTAGCTGTCTAAATGACCTTCTGTTATATAAAGGAAGGTTGAATTTCAATAAAAGGCAGAAAGTTTGTCGAAAAAAGCCAAAAAAATCTTGTAATAATCATAAAAATACATCAAATTGGGGTTTCGACGTACATCCAGCCTTAAATAGACTTTATTCTGTCTACAACCAAAAATCTGAGGGAAATATCGGTAAAAGTAAATTAAAATGATTTTGATGAAGATTTTAAACCCTTCCGACCCATCAGCTTCAAAATTCATGTGTTTAATTACTGAAAAATGCTTTTAATCATGTAAAGGCTATTGAGATTGTCAGTTTTAAAATAAAAATTTGATAGGTCGATTTTTAACGTTTTCGGGCACTTTCTGAAAGTAGCTTTTTTATTCAATTGAGCATAACTTTTGATCTAATGAACCGAATTTAATAAATGACCCATCCAAATTTAAATTTATCTTTCTTCTTTCCAATGAAATAGGAATGGTTCTTTCAAAATTTTTAGATTTCTAGAAAGTTAGTTTTAAAGAGAGAAACTTTTTTGTGGCGCACCCGATATTACCCTAGAAAAGTGCTTAGTTTTGATGGGAAAAATTAACCTTTTTGTTTCGAATTTTTTGCAAAATTTTTCGGAAAAATTTTCTAATGACTGTTTTTGGTATTAAAACATTTTCAAAATACTTTTTCTTCGCCGAAAATAAAGTCTTCAAAGTCGAAATACTCTTCTTCGCAAAAGTCTTCATTTTCTTCTTCATGCTAATGGAAGGGTTTAAAAAGACCAAAATTTGATTTATTCTATAAAGTGAGTGTAAGCATATGTATTATACAGAAAAATAAAAGCTACAACTGATTTTTAGTAATTCTAAAATTCGATCATTAATCTATAACCATGACCTTTATAAATATCTATTAATATTTTTTTGTAATATTCTAATTAATATTTTGCATAAAATACTGAAATCAAAAAATTATACATTCTTTCTATACATTAAAAAATTATAAAATTTCAAAACAAAATATCTTTTGGTCTCTCCTCGTCTTAATTAATTAGCGAGTTCGTGCATATTTATGTTATATCCAAGTGCACAAATTGATTGTTGACTGCACTCCAAACCATTCGATTACTAGTACAAGTCTGTTACAAAAACTCAAAGAAATATCAAAGAATTTAGGTAAAGAATGTCATAGCAAAAGTTTTCCCCGAGAAAAATGCTAATTGGTGCTCAACTAGACTTGCTATCTATGCTATCATTCATCGGTTTAAGTTGAATTTAAACACTCGCTATTGTGTAGACTTTTGAGTCATTGAAATGTGAAACATTTTTGAAAAGTTATAAAAAATAATTACATAAAACCCAGAGTTTGTTTTGAACATATTCATGTGTTTCACAGTGCAGTCATTAAGGTCGAAAAATTGCATAATCTTGTTGAGGTTGTGAGTCATTCTCAATGAGGTCATTGCAATCTGCAAGACAACTTCAAGTAAATATCTTAAGACTAAATGGTATTGAATTAAGTAAAACAAAATGTACCTTTTTCTGGAAAAGTAAAACTGTATTCAGGCGACTTTGGACTCGCGCAAAAGTTATCATTTCTCTTTTCTTGTCATAAACTGCCAAAAGATTTCCTGGCATCAAGGTCACGTGATCAAACACGTCATCAACAAACCATCTTTACGCATATCACGTGATTTCAAAACTCAGCCCGTTCAGAAATTCCACTTGCTTAATTTTCTCTTCCACTTTCGCTTTGAACGAGTCCGGCCATACGATGTAGCGTCGCGTGTACGTTTCCTTTGGAAAGATAATCTTCACGCATTTATTCAGGTAATCTTCACTACAGAAAACTTCCAAGAAATCACAAATAGTTTTGAGCCACATTTTCGGCTGCCGTATAAAACTAGTGTAATGAACATCGAGAACGTTTTCGCCGAATTTTTCACGTAATTCAACGTTTTGATCGACAAGTTTAAAGTAGGTTCTCATTTGACGTCGTAACAGTATTGGGTTGTTGAACTGAAGTTTGATTGAAAAAAAAAAAAATCAAATGAAATGAAGGTATGAAATTATAGAGATGTGTTACTATAAGTCTATTATTTTCTGATGTTTCTTTCCCACTTTATTTTGATACAGTTTTGATACAGAAAGGGTATTCTCTACAACTTCACCAACGATCCAGGAATCATCAAACAACACTATGCGATCAGGTGACCCAAGAGCATTTGGAAATACATAGTCTAGCAAGCACCGGGGTCTTTCCGTTGAAAACATTACGTCATGAATATCATGAATACAGTACAGTACAAGCAGCCATAATGAAAAAAAGAATTACAAATACCTGTAAATTGTTACGTTCCGCTTTCTTCCGTAGTCCAGGGTCACCGGCCCGCAGAGTCATGGTAGCGATATTGTCAAAAGGATTTCGGACGAGGTGAATGAATTTGACGGGTATTTGAATGGCGTTCTGTACATCTTTGAAATGGTTGTATCGAGATGGTGTGAGTGAATTGATGATGTGTCTTGTAGTGCTGGTACCTTTCTTGTCACCGATGATCTAACATTACAAAACAGTGGTTACAATCATAACGAAATGACAATTTGCCCCCCTTTTTTACCTTTTTGCAAACATACAGGAAAATCGGGTTGACGGCTCAATATGAGTAATCGAGTTTCGTTTTCAGCCCTAAGTTATTACAATACAATTTCGCATTTTGAACTTTGTATTCAATTTTTGACATTCTAATAATGTTTCAATCACAAATATCTTTCTCAACAGTAAAACGTCACAAACTAGAAAGATATCATGACACCTGTCTCCACTTTCTTAACCTCTTTTGCCTGAAGAAAAGATTACGTCATAAAAAAGTTTCGCGCAAACAAAAAAAATTGAAAGAAGTTCTACTTTTTTTCATCCGTTACGTCAATTTCGACCAATGGAATTGCTTCATTTTTCAACCGACCAATGACCTTACAAAAACGTCAAAAAGTTTTCGCTCATGTCGCACGAAAGTGGAGACCGGCCTTAAGCTAGTAAAAAACTGAGCCAATCAATGAAAAGAATTACTTACCTTGATAGAGCCTTCGTATCTGCCTTGCCACGTGCCAGGAACGTGATAAGAAAAGAAGAAATTTTTCGTCGATGCTCGTTGCAGTTTCTTAGATTCCAGTTTAGAGTTTCGCCATAACTGATTAAATAAATAATCTCGATTCTGTTTCTGTTTGAAAGTGTAGTTTTTCCATTGAGCAAAGACATTGTACTCATTAGCGATGACGATGTTAGGATGGGCGTCTAAGATGGAGCCGAGAAGAGTGGAGCCACTACGAGGGTATCCGATAAAGAGCAGCAACGTTTGCACATCGTGGAATAACGAATCTCCAGACTTTATGGTTTCATCTTTGTTGAGGGTTGACTGTTCTGAAAAATAAAATAATCAAAAGAGAATAATAGTATAGCCCAATCCCGTTTTTGGAGTCCTTTGTAGTGTTTCAATGAAATTCTGAACACATCACCAAATTAACCCTTGGATTCGTGCAGACACCCGAGGTTACATAATCTCAGGAAGCCATTTATCCCCTTCCCCATTTCCCCATATTCGCATGATTAAAGTCAATATCAAATTATATTTGCTCCTCAGAAGACTATTTACCATTACCCCTTTTGTTTGACCCCTTTAACTAATTTCAAACCCCCTATTTAATTACCTTCCTGTTAAGCCTTCCTTATGTTTTATTTTACGACTTTGTTGTTGTGATATGCGCTAACGCCATATTATGTAATTTTCTATTTCTATTTGGTTGAGTTGCAGGAGGCTTTAGAGGCCTGTTCTCGCAACTATAGACGCTTACTAATGAGCGTCCCATCATGGAGGTATAAAGAAACAGGAGAAGTATGCTATTGTAACCAAGCTCGCCCTACGATTAAAAAAGTTACGATGTATGCATGCTCATAATCTCATATATCGTGCATTTTTAATGAGCTCTTTTATCCATAGGTGAAATCCTATTGGCTCATTTAAGCTTTAGAAATTAGATGAGACGAGATTCATTGTTTCTGACATCAGTGTAAGAAAATATTTGGACTAAAAAAAGGCCTGTAAACTTGGCAATCCTTCATCAAATGATAAGATTTTTCGATCAATGTTTTCCTTAAGGTGAACTCTATTGCTTGATACTTTCCTCCAAAATTCTCCAGCGACTTTATGTCTACAGATTGAGTCTGAAATCGTGTGTGCTTATAAAGAACTTTTCATTTTCTGGCTTGAGAAAATATCTTTTCAAAACAAAATTGAACGGATAGCGAAATGGAACATGAACTTGCTTCGTGGACGAATTTTTATCTAATTTTCGTATATTAAAAGGCGAGAATCTTCAATACTGATTATTAGAATGTTCATAGCAAACTTGAGTTCTACTAAAAAGTCTTATTTCATCGGGCGAGCTTAGAATTTCTTTTGATACATTTTATAAAAGAAATCAAAAGACTTTAGCGACCAATTACCGAAACATTCAACTCCTGTTTTTCTTTATACCTCTATGGTCCCATCATCACCTTGAACTGACTACCCAATTCCCCTCACATGGCATGGGTTGACCCGGGCGAAGGAACGATCACTTGCCAAGTGAACTGCCGTGAGTGGGAATCGAACCCTGGCCTCCTGCACAGAAGCCAAGGTCGACTACCACTATACCACGGCACTCTAATCTGGCAATTAAAATTTATTTTAGGAGTAGGGACCTAGTACACGCTTTTTTTTATGAGAATACACTTTATAAGAATGTCCAAGATGAAAATGGCCAAAAAATTAAGAATAATGTTAAGAATAATTATCATCGTGGAATTTTGCTGTTTAAAGCTAAGAATGCTATTTTTAGAGCATTTTCGATTATAAATTGTCAATTACCCCCAAGTAAAGCTCACTTCTTTCACAAAAATGCCATTTTATGCTTGAGACGTAAGTACTAAATGTCAAACAGGGGGGGGGGCACGCAGTTACTACAAGACAGTATGACACTTACTACCGTGGTGGTACTGTATTCAGAAGTTATGAAAACAGTTACTACACAGTGTAGTAACTGCTGTTTGGGGGTGGTGCCAAACACTAAAACTAGCACTTTTGGTGTAGTAAGTGCTTATATTTTAATTATTTTAAAGAACTTTCAAAATTTTTTACAAAAAATGAATTTTTTTGTGAAAAAATTTTTTGTTAAAAAAAATATTTTAGTTATAAATGGACGAAAAAAAATTTGAAACTTTTCTCAGACCCAACTTTGAAATTATGCTTTCCCTAATTATCATTAAAATGTTCTCAACAGCTGTTAACCAAGTAAATTAAAAGAAAATCTAGCACAAAAATGGCTTTAGGTTGAAAAATAATCGCAATTTAGGGTAATTTCGAGCATGTTTTTGATAATATCACTCAAAAACAGGGGTGGTACCTGGAAATCTTTTCTGAAAACAGTTACTACCAAGGTGTAGTAACTGCAAAGGGTGGTGGTCCTGAAAAAAAGTGTTGAAAAAGCACTTACTACACATCATGTCTTGTAGTAACTGCGTGCCCCCCCTGTGTCAAATCTAGTCTGAATCAGGATCCTAACCTAAGAATGCTGTAAGAATATTTTAGTCTGATTTTCCCAAAAAAGTTTTCAAATCATTTCGATCAATTTATCCAAAATCCCTTTTCAGATTTTCTGTTCTCATGAAAGTTAGATTTTTATAAATATAAAGGTAGGACAGGTAGGCAGCGAGACACCTTTTTATAATTTGAGTTAAAGAGATGGCCACCCCGTGACTGGGTAGTGTTACAAAATTATTGGTCCCTTGAAGGTCGTAATAGAAAAAAACAGCTTTACTTTTCCAGCTATGTTAAAATGGCTAAACACATTCAATTGTTATTTGCTTTACACCTGCATATTAAAATAATTTCTTCAATTTAACAAGATTTGTCTGAAACTTGAAAACATTTCTTGCTGGGCCAGATAAATTTGATAAAAAAGTGAAAACTAGAAATTTAATTTTACCGATTAATGGCCAAGTCTCACTTTATTGAATAAGATAACATTTTCTATGTGCCGCTTACATTGTTGTCGTAAAACTTTTTAAACAATCCTAGTTTTCTATTCTACTTCATTGTACAAATTTTCATTTTTCGTGACAAAAATAGATTTGAGATAATAAGTTTTTCAAGTCTCAGGGCGAATATTGATCATTACTTTCATATCATCTTAGTGTTATCCTCTTAGCTATTTACACGTTAAATTTTTCAGAACCAGAAAACTAAAAATTTAATGTTATTCATTATTCGGTGTCTTCTTTGCACCATGATTATTTCACCAATTCTTCATTCCGCCATTTTGTGAGTATTTTTGTACAAATTGCTAAGAAATTGTGGGTTTTAACTGCTCAAAGCCCACAAATATTTTTAACTTGTTCTTAATATTTTTGGCTATGGAAGCTTCATGTTCTTATTTAGTTTGTTCTTATAAAAACGTGAAAGTGCGAGATTGTTTTAAGGGCGTGCTACTGATCACACTGAAAATGTAGAAGAATGCCTAAATTTTGGAAGTCAATTTAAGCGAATGCTTTTAAAGTATATAACTCAAGAATATACCATTAATGATAAATCATATAGCATGACAACAGACACGTAGCAGTTTTGCAGTAAATGGCCAGGATTCGATTCCTAGTCAGTGCTTTAGTTCACTTGGCAAAAAGAATGTCTGGACCTGGCTCGAATGGCTCGACCTATTCTCAGAGAGTCCTTTCCTTCATAACCCCGTCAGTTCGACCAAGTTACTAGCGTTGTCAAAACATCAACACGACGTCCAGCTATCATCCATTTAAACGTCGTTAGATGGACGTTGAGCTAGAGCCGTTCATAACTCGAACTCGCACAGAGAACACAAACTTGTTTGAGTTATGGAAATTTGGAGCAATGTAGTAAGGTTTAAACAAGGCATTATCAACTGAAGGTAAAACTTGTTCGAGTTAAAGGAGACATCCGAGATTCCTCTGTAGTAAAATTACAGATTGGAAATACCTAATCTCAATCAATTAAAAATCACGTGTCATTTCAAAGCAAGATAACATACTGCGTATTATCAATAGTTCTTAAAGATTTATTGAGTCCGTGAGAAAATAGGTTCGTTATGTTAAAATATCTTAGAATGAATTCATTTCAAGCTTTTTAAATATGAACTTGAAAATGACATTTATATGAGAACTTTGTTATAGAAATTGCACCTAATACTTCTTTTTACTATAGTCTATTGCCGATAACATTTTTGACCATAGAGCTTAGACTCTTATACTATAGTAATTAGGACAAATTAGTAGGTCTGAATATAATTCTGTTATAGATGTCAGTCTGTTCGTGTCAGTTAATAGAATTCAAACTGAGCCGCATGATACAACAAGTCGAATTGGATTTTTAGATTATTGGAGATCAAATCAATGAAAGAAACTAACCAGTAAAACTTCAGGCGAATTTTCATGGTGTGTGAAACCAGAATGGTGAAAATGCTGGTCTCTTGCATGATTTTACTTATTTGGTTACCTTTTGTAACTACGCAGACTTTCCAACTATATACTATTGGAATCTACTCGAATTGTTCAGAAAGTGTGGAAAACAGAACACAATTTCTAATCGAGACAAGCTTGGTCACCGAGTATTACCGACAGATCATAGATGAACGAAATGCCGAACATAATACAGGGGAACTAATTCAACACGAAGTCTATGATGTTTGTGATAATACCACATATCTGGCTGAAATCATACAAGATTTAACATTAAGTGAACGTTACAAGCTACAGTATGGATATCACAAGTATACAAATTCGAAAATCTTAGCCATATTTGCTCAAATGCCGAAAAGGATGACTGACTTTTTAATAGCTTCAGTAATCGATGATATCCCAATCATAAACCTTGATACAGAGTTATTAGCAGATGGTTCAATTTATAATCCTATACAGAGTTTCGTAAACGACCTCATACAAATAGTACAGAATTTCGGTTGGCGGAAAGTCAAATTGATAGCGATTACCAAACGAGAATTTCCATACCTTCTGTATTACCGGAGGAGCATTGAAAAACTAAAAGAGCTCAACATTTGTTTCGAGCTTTACGAAATTGACCCAGACGAAATAACGAACCAGACATCGTTCATTATGCCACCACAAAATCTACCCATAGTGCTTTTCGGTGGGTTTTCTCAGACCATGAAATTCGTGGTTAAGGTTGGGAATTTGTATGGTTACCCACCTTATTTGTATGTCACTCATGATCTGACGAATATGTATCGTCACCTGGGCATATTTAAAAACCCATCGGTATGATCATTTTTCCTTTAACATTCTCTTTTTCTTCGCGGCCCCTTTTTGATGTTTACACTGCCACTGGAAGAATAATAAGGGTCGATATGGCAAGGACTGATACTGCCGGCAGAGTCTTCTGATCATCAATAAAGTTTTTGTCAAATCAACAGTCCCAGAGATTCATTCGAAAAATACAGTCTGTCAATAATAAGGAAAGAAGACACTTCCCTATGGGGTAGGAAAAATAATATTTGGGGAACCTTTTAAGCTTCTTTTTTTTCATAAACGTCAGTGTTTTTCGAAAATAACCTTTTGCATTTTCTTTTCCAGCTTATCTATATTGACCTTTTTCGGCACGACCGAACAGCGGCGATGAGTCCATCCAACTATTACCAACCACCTCCTTTATCGCCGGCAATTGCAGATCGCCAAAGATATCAAATGGTTTACAAAATGATAGCATATGACTATCTAGTGATGGGTGTCAAATACAACAAACCGGACCGAGATTTCAACGTATTTAAATTTCTAAACGACCGTAAATATCGAGCCGAATCTTTACACAAGACGATCTTCGGGAACGTTGAATATAACATATTTCAAGGACCGGGAGATCCTTACATTTTAAATCTCAATAATGAAGCAAGCCAAGACACGGTTCGGACCCAGATCGGTAACCGCTCAGCATTAAGCATTTGCGAGAAACCTGTATGCTCAAAAGGTTATCAACTTATCTATGGTAATGTATCTGAAAGCCATTTCACTTGGAAATGCGCCTTGTGCCCGAAAAATACATACAAAACAATGTCCGGGAATACTGCCTGTCAGAAATGTACCGGACGATACAAAATTGATAATGGTAAACGCACAGAGTGTATAGACCCGTACACAAACAGAAATATTGATTTCTCAAATACTGAATTTGTTGTTTTGTTGGCTTTAACCGTCCTTGGTTTAACGTTAACCGTCTTTACAATGGCAGTGTTTTTGATTAACAGAAAAACACCGATCGTTTCGTGCTCAGATTATACCATCTCCATGATACACATGTCCATAATAGGCCTCATATTGATCACCATTCCCCTCACTTTTATCGGGAAACCTAATTTCATTTCGTGTACGGCACGATTGTGCTCAATGAGTGTGCTCTATACCATAAACGTTGCTATCGTATTCATAAAGTCGCAAAAGCTTTTAAAAGCGTTTTTGAGCAGAGTCAAAGTTACTGCTGAAGAGGTAAACCGAACTAAGGCGATCCAAGGAGCAACTTTACTTTTATTTTTGACTTGCATTAATTTTTTATTCGCCACAACCATCTATCGACGACCGATTATGATAGCCGAGGCTTTATACCCTGAGCAATTGATCAGTATGCATTACTGCAACAATTCGTTCCATTATAGTATCTTAATCGGCTCAGCCATGGTCATTCAGCTGATGTGCTCGATCCAAGCCTTCAGAGGGAGAAATCTACCTAGTGTCATTAACGATGGTGTCGTAATAATGTACGCTACCTTCACATTGACGATAGTATTTAGCGTTAACTTTGTGATCGTTAACGCACAAGAACTCCCAGTGAAAGAACTCTTTCAAAATTTAGCCATCACTATCAATAATTTAGTGATTGTTTTTCTTTTATACGGCCAAAAAGGTGTGAGGATTTTAGCGTACCCGCACCATAACACGAGAGAGCATTTCCGTCAAGTGAGGATGAACGAACGACGTCAGAACATAGACCAGACGGTCGAGTTGAGAAGACAATAACATTGACGAAAGAAAAGTTATACGGTATAATATAGACAGGGTGTAAAACTATGTAAATATGTATTGTAAATACTATCTTTTTCAGCAACTGTGTAAGGGCTGAATTGTCAAAGATTCGCCAAAACATCTGTTTTTTTGTTGCTTTTTTTTGTTTTGTTTTCATCTATAGTAAACGTAAGTAGCACGAACAAATATTACAAAAATAAAGGTTCCTAACCTCTCGCAAAAGGACCACCATATCATACCACCAGAAGGAAGGAACCCAAAATAAGCTAAACATCTGTTTCAGGAGAGGTCAAATAAAGATTGAAATTCAGGAAGAAAACATGCCTCCTTGACTTTGACCCCCCCCCGCCTATTAGAGAATAGATGGAATTAAGAAATTTTCACTGCTTGAGTTTACTACGTCTTTTGTTAAACTAATCAACAATATGTGATAAATTTTCAGCGTCTATATAAGTTAGCGTTATATATAAGTTGCACGTGACTAATAGCCTTACTCTTAGGTGCCAAATAAACGGGGGGGTTGGAATAAACGGGGGGGTTGGAAAATTTTTAAAATTTCAATAAACGGGGGGGACCTAATTGCCGGGGGGGTTGGAAATTGTACTTATGAAAACCCCAAAATAAGGTAAATATAGGCTAAAATCAGGCTTTTTGGAGCAAAATAAGGGGACTTCTTTTAGCCAACTGAAAATATTCTTTAAAATTAATAAACGGGGGGGTCCTAATAAGGTCCGGGGGGGTTGGAAAATTTTCGTAAAATTAACAAGCGGGGGGGACCGTTTATTTGGCACCTAAGAGTATCGTGGAATTTGTGGTTATGATCTATCTGGACTTTGTAACAAAAATTATGTTTTAGTGTTTTCATTTTAACTTCAACAATTTAGGGCTCCTATCAACTATTAAAAATAGAAAAATTTGGGACAAGCTTACCATTTTCCAATTGCGTAGTGGACTCCTTTAAACCATGGTGATTGTGATTAGACGACACCGTATGTGACGTAGACGTTGTTACGTGGTGGAAAAACGTGAGCTGTAAAGTGACAAAGAGTACGTAAACAAGAGCAGCAAGGGTGAACCATTTGACGAGACGTAAGACAGCAATTCTCATAATTTGTTTCTTCCCCTCTTTCTCAACATGTTTGAGATGCTCTTCGAATAATCGCCTCAACGTTTTTGATATGTTGAATGTATAATGTGTTCTTTGTTGAGAAAATGTTGAAGTTGGTAAAAGCTGATGTTCAACGTTGACGTTTCCTTACATTACCATCCAATGTTTCATTTTTCTTGTTTTATTTTTTTACTTTTTAGCTATATAAAAGTAGAAAATACGAATTAAATTTCCAAACATTTAAATAAGGTACTGGACTTGATACCTATCAATATTTCGCTGGTCGTCAGGCTACAATCAAAGTCATAATATTTGAGAAAAAAGGGTAATCCCCACGAAATCTTACAACCACAAACGATTTGGAAGCGCTCTAAATTAGGTTGGAAGGGTAGAGTTTTAACTCTGAGTTTTAACGCTAGACATAAGACTAGACCTTAGGATCTGAAGATCCAAAAGTCAAGGAATGGTCCAATAGGGCTAAGAATATAGCCTGGAAGTCTATAAAAAAACCCTCCCGAATTGAAATATTTGAATAAACTTATCAATTATCCCAAAAGCGACTTTCTCGCCCGAACTATAAATTGCTAAAAACGGAGAATTAACCAAAATTTTCGATATATTTTGACCAAGATTGTAGCGTTTCGTTTGCAATTCAGCAAAAAGAAGAGATGATATGAGAAACAAATCCAAGATCATGATACGGTTGAGTCTCTATACCTCGAACACGCACGGGGAACACAAATTTGTCCAGGTTAAGGGACCATTAAACTTGTTCGACTTAAATAGAAAATTCGATTTATAGAGGTTCGACTTAAAGAGACTCCACTGTTAAGCTTTTCCTTTTAAAGTCTACACGCAGACATTTTCGTTAGAACAGACGAACACTTTCGCACACATGTCACACACCACTCTCTTAATCAAACGAAATGCCAGCATTTTGAAAGACAGCTACACATTTTTTTATATCAACAAACTGCAAGAACCACAAGTAATTAAACAAAAATAATAAAACTATGACAACAAAAACATTCTGAGAACACTTAAATGACAATAGACGAATGATCCATTTCATCAACGACGAATTGCATATAGAACACAAGCCTAAATGACTAGGTTAGAAGGACTTTTAGGAACAATTGAAAACGAAATAATTATGGTATCACTTATGGGAGATACAATTCAAGTTACTTTACAGAAAGACTATCCAATGTAGATCCCTTCTTATTAAACCAAATTATAATAATCTTTGACACTGTACATTTCTGTGGTTTGGACAGAAACCTCAAAGAGATTTCTTTTTCTATAAGAAAAGTTTAGTGAGAGATAAGTATAACTAAATTGATAACATAACATAAATTTTCTATAGTTCCTAACCTTCATTGTTTTTTAACAAACTTCCACAGCTAAGTAAAATTATACTTTACCATTAAATTCAGGTTCATTATTTTTAGACTCTGGCCTCTTTAAGAGCTTACTACATAAGCTCCAAACGAAAGGACAATTTGGTTTCTAAAAATCAACAGAAAAGTCTAATCATGAGATTCAAACAATGCAATAAAAGAGCACTTGGAGATCATTATTCTATGTACTTATAGTTATACACATTCCAAAAACCTACAAGCTTTTAAATAGAAACACAGGATATTGGCCAAAATCTTATAATACCACTGAGGCTTCGCAGACACCAGAACAAGAGCTTTCCTTGAAAACCACACCAATTTTACTCACAAAATGCTAAAAATAATAAAAACGTTAAATTTTCATCTTAAGCCAGCTTAAGCTTTTGACGTTTATGAAAAAGTGTACATACAATCTTCACTAGCTATCAAGTTTTCAAAAAGACTTACCATCAATCATTGATAAACAATATACATTAAATTTCTCATTTTAGAGGACAGAATGTTTGAAAGCACGAGACTGAGACTTATACTGACTTAAGAAGATGACAGGATATTTAAGAATCTCAAGATTAGTTCACAGCGTAAAAACAGTTATGTGTGATATTTGGTAAACAAAAAAGTTTGCCTTGAGCTGCAAAATATAAACATTTGAATTGATTCAACTCAAGTTAAAACTTGACTTACAAAAAACATTGTTATTGAATTCTTAAGTCCTGAAAAAATAAGACGATCCTGTAATGATTAATTTTCCCTCCATTAACATCTCTCATTTTTGTATTTAGAATTTATTATTTAGTTTAAGCACGTTTTCAAACGTTTTTTTCATGTTCCAACTGATGTTTTTAATATGTCTCACTATGATGCTTCTCTACCCCTTATATAATCAAAAGGTTGTCTTACTGATTTTTTCCTCTCTCTTTTTTCTTTTGTAAATTTTCCTCAAAGTTACCATAGTAGAGTTTTAATAACAAATCAGGAAGTTTATGTAAAAATCACTAGCTAAAAATAATTCTATTAATACTCAAAATGTTGATCTAAAGTCGTTAGAGTACAGTACATCTATTTGTTTACCCAACCTAACACCAGAAATGCACAAAGGAAACTAGTAACTTTCCCCAAGACATCTCTAATTTTGCAGTTTGTAAAGTTTCAAAGAGGAACAAGGTTATTTATATATAGACAAAATGTAATCGAAAATCATTCTTCAATTTAAGCTGCAAGTTCATCTTTACAAAAAGCCATGAAAGTATCAAAACAGACCAAAATAATAAGTAGAGAGGAAGAAAATTCTCAAATTTTTGTGAGTTTCATGAAATGTATATCACCCGTACCTTTAAAATCAACATCCTTATTGACTTTGATGGGTCAAAACATTAAAAAGAAAGGCCCTGCCCTACCATTGAGCCTTGAGAAACAACTTTGGACAACTAAACATGATTTGAAAATCAAAACATATCAGTTATCACACTTCATCAGCCACAAATCGTTCAAAGATTCAAATTACAACAAAAAATCATTCTCTCTTGTCATCAATTGACAAAATGTCAGTGTCAATGATAATACCCCATCTATCTTATTCGAAAGAAGGGAATGCGATTATTAAAACACTATTAGCCTATGATTACTACTATTGAGTTCTCACTTCTAACTTTACAGAAATTGAAAATTCCCTTAATCCGAAAATCATCCTCATAATCAGTCATTCAAAAGAAATGATTATGAGGTGATGTATGTTTTAAAGTTTTTTAGATTATTATATACTTCCTAATTCGTTTTATCAACAGAGATCTATTTATATGTTGTGCATTTGAATTAATAAGACTTCGTTAAACTTCTTAAAACCAAACGAAATAATCTTTGATTCGGTGCTACATCTACTTAGTTTTCTTATAACAGCTTTCTTGACACAAGCGCAATATCTAAAATTAGGTTCAGATTTTAATGCACAAAAATTGGATTAAGTTTTGTCAATACATAAGGTTGAACAAAAAATCAGTTCCATCAAAGTTTTTGAATATGATATGATAAAAATACTAGCTCAAACATGAAGGCATCTGCCATACAAAGTGCTCCAAAACAAGCATGTGTTTGCCAGAAAAAGTGAAAGTTACTAGCTCAGTCAAGTTTACGGTGAACTTAAAATATAAAATGATGAACTTTTACTTCAAATTAGAAGTGAAGATACTAAAATGAAACCTTAAAGGGATAATCAGACGGTTTGAGATTTCGGCATGTGGATTCCTTATATTGTCCTGAGCAAAACACCTGGTAAAACAAAATAATTTCCTAACTATTTTTCCAAAGTCGAGATATAAAAGTTACAACGTTTTGATTTTCAGTAAGAAAACAATAAAATTTCAAGGTAAGAACTGTGTAAGAGCGCATTATTAGACATATATCTCGACATTGTAAAGCATAACAAAAAGTTCTTAAAAGTTCAATTTCTCAAGACCATGAAAGGTATATCCAGGTCAAATTATGTCAAACCATCTTCAATGTTTTTCCTAAACTTTTTTGGACCTTCATACAGTTTCAACGGAAGAACCAAATGGTAACAAGGAACACTCTTGGTACATCACATAAACCAGTAAACCAATGAACAGAAATAATGTGTAGAGAAAATATTTATTTTTTCATCATCAATCTTTAAGCCACATTCTTACTTTATTTAAGCCTGCACTAAGTAAAATTGATAACATCAACCTATTAAAAAGATCTATAAAGAGATCACCATCAGTATTTTATGTGACAGACCACAAACTGAACTTTTTTTGTTGTAAAAAGCTCATAAAAGTTATATTTCAGTAAACAAAAAAGGTGATTATGACTTATTTTGCTTCCTTCAATTCAACTGCTCTTCTTAGCAAAATGTTTAACCTCATAAAGTTTTAGGATTACATAAAATCCTCTTAAATCTCTATAATGCGATGAATTATTAATTGTGGAAAAAAACTAAAACACTGCTTTTTAAAGAATAGAAATTCAAACAACCCTGGATTTTTCCAAAATTATATAGACCCTGCCTAGGATTTTTTTGAGAATTCTAAACTGATGGTCTGGCCAAAAAGTGGCAAATACTCTCAACACAGGAGTTAAAATCTTCTTTTTTTGGAATGGCCTAAAGATCGAATGTTTTTGGTTTATTCCAAGTAGCTTTTAGTAAAGGGTTTTAAAATATATCCTTCCCTTTTTATTGAAGTCCTTACATTCAAATTTCATCATTCAAGCTATGCCTCCTTCAAAAACAATGTTAGCTTCTAATACATGATATGCTAAAACAAAAGAGGGCTGTAATAGAGAGTCGCAGTGAAACAAATTAGGGTTGCAGAAACATAATATCTGATATAGTATAATCCATCAATAGCTGTAATATTACATGTATATTATCGCTTTCAAAATGATTATAGATCTGATGTAAAATCTAACCCCTATCTCTGTCTCTGTCTGGCCTAAAGAATTTCAAACCTCATTATAGAGAGACAAAAAGTATGCTATAATGAAATCGTCATAAATGAATAAACCTCTTCAGTTGCCTATTAAGAGAGTGAGAAAGAAACTGAACGTTTTTCTTCCCTAGATAATTTAATATAAACTTACTTTGAACCTATAAACTTTACAAAATTATATTCCAATCCAGCCCAATCTATTTCTAACAAACAAATAGGGAATATTCAAAGGAACACCATGAAACTATGTTATTCTAAGGATTTTGGGCTGCTTGCCTAGAATGAGGTCACCAAGCTGTCCCAAAGGTTCCGCCTTGTTTAAGCAAAAAAACCCGCAAGATTAAAGTTCATGGTAAAAGAAACAAAGATGTAAAATTTCAGCCAAATACAATCACTTTTGAAATCATTTGACTGAACCAAAGTTGTACAGTATGTGGCCCCCAAAACGTGGATCAAATTTAAAATTTCTCTCAAATCTAGAGGAAAAGAGGTTTTACAAAAATTTTTGCTGCATGAAAAACTTTATATATCTCTACTTTATTTCCCGGAAGTTCTTTTTCAAAATTTTCAATTTCAACAATACTTTTCAATCGCTTAAAGGTAGGTAGCTTTTTTTAAATGGCCCCAAAAACGGAGGTTTGCGATTTTAGCGATTTCTCGAGATATCTTTAAGATATGAATACAAAATTTTGACGATAGTTTGGAAATGTGATTTAGAGGATTTTGGGCATAAATTTGTTTGATAAATTTTTTACAGTATACCCCTGGTTGTCAAAACGGAGGTTTGGGGCCCCCAAAACGTAGGTGTAGTTAAAATCAAATTATTAAGCCCAGTGGTAATAGGGGGGAAAACTTCGAACATATTTGTGTTTTCCCTTAAATTTATGACCCGATGGATGTAAAATTTTTGATTTTACGAAATATTTCTAGATTTTTGATATTGCAACAGATTGCTAAGTCCAAATTGAAATTTTAGAAATTTTCAAAATGACAATTTGATTTAACAACGTCTTAATGAAGTATCTGAAAACCAATCTCTTTTTAAAATAGTCCCATTTATGTATGGAATAGGCTGTGAAAATTTGAGAAAAAAAGCTTAACTGAAACTGAAAATATTAAGCTTTAAAGGTATTTTTCTCCTATATTTTGCAAAAAAATGACAGAATTTGCCGTTTTTGCTGATTCAGCGAAAAATGTTATATATAATGTTAATTGTTATAAACTATTAACTTAAGCTGATAGGAATGGATTTCCAAGATTTTTGTGTTTCTCATATTTAGAATTTTTGGTTTTATCAATGCTGATTCTAGGGTCCCAAAATATTGGTTGATCTAAAGTCACAGATGTATCTGCATTTTCTGAACGGCATTAGGTGTAGAAAGTTTCCTATACCCCATTTTCATAACCAATTTTCAATATTCAAGGAGCTAGAGTGAGTTATATGCAATCTTTATCTAATTTTCGTGTTAAAATATTTCTTTCAGACGCAAATATGTTATCTTGAAGCTGTCTCAAACCATCAAAAACATGCTCATTTCAGGGCTGCAAATAAGCGTCGGTCATCGGTCAATGTCCGACTGAAAAAGCTATTTGACCGACTGAAAATCTTTTGTGTCGGTCATGATGTCCGAATGAAAAAAGGAATAAACCATTAACTTGAGAGTTGAAAATAAATCTATTACACCCCTGTCTCTTACATAGCCTATTCTTTTAATACTCGAATCCTTTGTAGCTATCAGGGTGTTTCTAAGTTAACTTTTATCGATTTGCTTTCTTTGTAACTCTTTTAAGGGTGTTTCTAAATTACTTTTGTCAACTTGCTTTCTTCGTAACCTTCTTTGTTTCTAAGATCACTTTTATCAATTTGCTTTCTTTGTAACTTTCAAGGGTGTTTCAAAGTTTAACTTTTATCGACTCGCTTTCTTCGTAACTTTCAAGAGTTTTTTTAAGACCATTTTCATCAACTTGCTTACTTCATAACTTTCATAAGTGTTTCTAAGTTAACTTTTATCAACTCGCTTTCTTCTTAACTTTTAAGAGTTTTAAGTTAACTTTTATCAACTTGCTTTCTTCGTAACTTCCAAGGGTGTTTCTAAGATCACTTTTATCGAATCAATTTCTCTGTTATATACAGTAACAAACTGTTCAAAGGTAACTTTTATTTTTCCTACTCGCTTTCTCCGTAACTTTAAAAAAATATATACACTGTATGACCGACAGGATTTTGAGTTTGACCGACAGGATTTCATTTCTGTCGGACATGATGTCCGATTGACTAAAAATATTTATTTGCAGCCCTGCTCATTTTTAAGTATAACCATCATCCTCTCAAAATAAACAAAAATCGTTTAATTCTGATAAATCTACAAGTCAGAATCCTCATTTTAATGACGACCTCCGTTTTGGGGGCCATATACTGTAGCTTTGTTTTCCTAAAAACTCACCCCAGGCTAAAAAAATTTCAAAATTTTGCATTCAATTTAATTCTAGATGTAGATGGCAGCAGAAATTCTTAAAGGTCTTTATGATCTATAAGCCTCTCCACATTACATGTGAATAGCAATATTTTCTGTCATAATAGTGTAAATAAGATCATCTCATTCTGACAACTAAGAGAGTGAAGTGATCTTTTGAGAGTGCAAAAATTATAGTTCTAACAGGTTCTAGTGTTATCTAACAAACGGTTATCTAGCAATTGATAGCAAGTTGTGGGGCCTTAGAAATTGGATGGCAGCATGATAAACAAAAATAAGGTGTATTTTCACTTTCTCTGCAAACACTCTTGAAATCAAAGAAGAGTATTAAGTTACTCCAAGCTAAAACCGAAGTTGACTTCTGGACTATTAGAGAAACAATTTGCTCTTTAACATACTCATACAATAATTCTGATTATTGCATTTTAAAGCATTTTTCATTGACTTGGGAATATCAAAAATAATTAGCAAAGGCAAGCATGTTTTGACCCCTTTATTTAGTTTGTGACTTTAAGCTATTGTTTATATTCTAGAAACACTTCATTAGCTTAGAACCTTAGCTAGTTTAAACAAAAAGACACAGAGCATCCACAGCATTAAGTACATTAAATCAGGTGGCTAAAATTCTCACATACATTCCTCACATAATAAAGCAATTGATATTTTTATTGAAGATTATGTTACTATCGATATTTTGACAGAAATGAACAACGTTCTTGCTTTTAAACTTATCAACTTATCACAGGTCAACAGATCACAGGTTACAGGCCATAGACATGCAGGTTATACAAATAACAGACCAGAAAATGTAACGCACATTTATAACATACAACTCATAACATAAGTTTCTGAAAATATTATTTTGGCGAGTGAGCAAAATATTTAATTTTGGCGGGAACTGATATTGGCAAATTTTGTCTAAATTACTTCCCACCAAAACAAGTTCCCTTAGGGTTGCTATTTTCCTGTTAGGTTGCTGTTTAAAGGAAAAAGTGAGCCGTTCTAACAGAGTGGATATATAAGTAAAATCTCCTTTTTAAATTGAAATAAATTTTTAACTCGCTTATCTCTATGAACACATTACTCACCTTACATTTCATTCTCTGAGAGTTTTAATATTCCTGTAATGTACCCTAACGTACCTTCCTCAAAGTGTAATTATTTTTAGGGGGTTTACGCTTTGCTTTTGCTTTGATTATGTGTTCTGTATTGACTAAAACCATTGAGATTAAAAGACACCAAAAAAAAGTTAAATTAATATACTTTAAGCGAGACAATTTTTTCAAAGGTGTTTAAAACGCATGCGTAAACATTACGTTTTTTTACTACAATGATTTTGATAGCATTAAAAAACCATAGTGAAGATTGAAACACTTTAAATATAAATTTAAACAAGTGATACTTTTATGGACCTACTTGGTTATCAAAACTAATCAATGAGCATTGAAACAATGAAACACATAAGACAAAACTGGACAAAATAAAAAATATATAATGAAAGCATATCTATTGGGAGAAACTATCAACACTATGAAAAAGTTTTGAAAAAAAAAGTAAAAAAGCTATAAAACGCTTTTCTTTAAAAAAACAATCCACAATCAGAAAAATGCTCAGCTTTAAATAATAAATAAGGTTTCTAGAAAAGTATTTTACAGATTCGTTTTACAGCCAAAAAAATAATAAGTGTTTCTACTAGAAGACTCCAAGCATTGCCCTCCACCGTAACATTTTCATCTGAAAAAAAACTAATAAAAATAATAATATGACTACAAGAACATTGATCTATGCTTAAAAATAGCAATTCTTATGGATAAAGATTCGTTTTTTTGAGCCTAAATATTTTTTTTATGAAAATCTGCTGCAGCCATCTTTTACCAATGATGTTAGCCTACTTTCATGCAAAAAATCAGAAAAAATTAATAGTCCAATTTAATTCACAAAGTCTTAAAAACCTGTTTTTTAGCCGTTTTTTGGCTGAAATTTGCCCAAAAGAATTTTTTTTCTCGAAAATCGGGCTCCGTCACATTTTGGCCACCCCCATTTTGCACCTTTTTACCAAAAATCAAAAGATTCCTATGATTCAACCGTCTGTTGGTAACAGACAAACGGACGGACGGACGGACGGACGGACGGACGGACGGACGGACGGACGGACGACGGACCGACGGACGGAACGGAACGGACGGACGGACGGACGGACGGACGGACGGACGGACGGACGGACGGACGGACGGACGGACGGACGGACGGACGGACGGACGGACGGACGGACGGACGGACGGACGGACGGACGGACGGACGGACGGACGGACGGACGGACGGACGGACGGACGGACGGACGGACGGACGGACGGACGGACCGGACGGACGGACGGACGGGGACGGACGGACGGACGGACGGACGGACGGACGGACGGACGGACGGACGGACGGACGGACGACGGACGGACGGACGGACGGACGGACGGACGGACGGACGGACGACGGACGGACGGACGGACGGACGGACGGACGGACGATGACGGACGGACGGACGGACGACGACGGACGGACGGACGGACGGACGGACGGACGGACGGACGGACGGACGGACGGACGGACGGACGGACGGACGGACGGACGGACGGACGGACGGACGGACGGACGGACGGACGGACGGACGGACGGACGGACGGACGGACGGACGGGACGGACGGACGGACGGACGGACGGACGGACGGACGGACGGACGGACGACGGACGGACGGACGGACGGACGGACGGACGGACGGACGGACGGACGGACGGACGGACGGGACGACGACGACGGACGGGACGGACGGACGGACGGACGGACGGACGGACGGACGGACGGACGGACGGACGAACGAACGAACGAACGAACGAACGAACGAACGAACGAACGAACGAACGAACGAACGAACGAACGAACGAACGAACGAACGAACGAACGAACGAACGAACGAACGAACGAACGAACGAACGAACGAACGAACGAACGAACGAACGAACGAACGAACGAACGAACGAACGAACGAACGAACGAACGAACGAACGAACGAACGAACGAACGAACGAACGAACGAACGAACGAACGAACGAACGAACGAACGAACGAACGAACGAACGACGAACGAAACGAACGAACGAACGAACGAACGAACGAACGAACGAACGAACGAACGAACGAACGAACGAACGAACGAACGAACGAACGAACGAACGAACGAACGAACGAACGAACGAACGACGAACGAACGAACGAACGAACGAACGAACGAACGACGACGAACGAACGAACGAACGAACGAACGAACGAACGAACGAACGAACGAACGAACGAACGAACGAACGAACGAACGAACTACGAACGAACGAACGAACGAACGAACGAACGAACGAACGAACGAACGAACGAACGAACGAACGAACGAACGAACGAACGAACGAACGAACGAACGAACGAACGAACGAACGAACGAACAAACACTGGTTAATTTATAGTACCTCCACCCCACCAGAGTAGGTCCAAATGAGCATTATATTTTTACTATAATGGAAGTGGTAAGTACAAACTTTTTCTCGTCCTACTTTTCTCAAATTTTTAATTTTGACGTTACCTGTTTAGATCTAAGCAACAGCAAAAGGTCCGCATCGTACTTTTTTATTATAAAGATTTGTTAACCGTTAGAGGAAAAAGTGGATAAAGTGAAAATTCTTTCATACAGAAAAAGTTTATCGTCAAAATTTTGGTTCTTGACTAGATAATGTCAGAGCTGAAAAAAATGGCCAGTGATTGGGATGATTGGTAATCACCAGTCCCTTTTCGGTTTCCACTGGCCATTTTGAAGGTTAAATTTTACTTGTGCGGTGAAAACTTGAGACTTGAAACTTGTTGAAAAAATGTAATGAACCACTCATTTGTCTCTGATCTGTTTTATTTGTTAATTGTTTTATCTTCTCATAATCATTAGCATTCAATGACTAGAGGAACATTTGGTGGTGTTTTAAACCAAAATATAGTATAGAGCTATTTTGTCACTCCATAATCTTTTCCTCATTTGCAACATTGAAAGTCAATGTAAGGCTGAATTTATCTCGAAACCCATACTTGTTGTACTTTCATAAATCTTACCAGACTTGTTAGCATTTTCCGACAAGTTTTCTTCCTTTAGTTGAAATTAAACTTTCCTTTATATAACAATTGGTCACTTTGACAACTAATTATAATTTTTAATGACTAAAGTACAACAATTTTACTGGTGTATCATGTGACGCATGTGATCATGCTTCTGTTTAATTTGATAGGCTGATTTTTAACGTTATGATTTCTTTTTGAAAGTAACATTTTCATTCAATGGAGCATAGCTTTTGATCTAATGAACCAAATTCAATAAATTAACCATCAAAATTAAAGTTAATCTTTCTTCTTTTTAATGGACAGATATCAAGAATATTCACCTGAAAGAGAGAAACTTTTTTGTGTGGTGCATCCGGTATAACATATGTAACATGCATATACAGATAAAAAAATTCACTCCATTAAGAATTAGTGAATAAGTTCTTCTTATAGAATCAAAAACTAAAACAAAGGGTGTGGTGGTAATCCTACACAACTAAGAGAGGTCCACCACACCCAAGAAGAACACATCAACAATTACTGAGAAGATGGTGTGACGATTTTTGATTGTCTTGGAACGAGAGTACTAACCACACACGCTCCAATACCCTGGTTGAAAATTACCATATCAGCAAAATATGACTCGAAAAAACTTTCGTTGGAAACTCGGGACAATCAACGTTCGAACTGGCAGGGAAGACCAAAAACTTGAACAAATTGTAAAGGAAATACGAAAAGCTAATCTATCGATTTGTGGACTGCAAGAGATGAGACGCATCAAAACCGGTTCAGCTTTGATATCAAATGAAAATATTAAATATGAAGTTTATTGGTCAGGATATTCATTAAAACGTATCCATGGAGTTGGAATAGCTGTCAAAGTTGATAAAGACATTCTCGTCGAAGAGATCCTAAATATCAATGCACGTATTATAATCGCCGATGTAAATGTAAAAGGATGCTCGTTACGGATAATCAACTGCTACGCCCCAACCGAAGATGCAACCGAAAGTAGTAAGAATTTGTTTTATTCTACACTGAAAAAGCAAATGAAAGTCGAAAAATGTCGGAAAGTAATATGTTTAGGAGACTTTAATGCAACCACCTCTGCGGCATGGTATAATTCCTCACTGAGAGAAAACATAGTAATTGATAATCTCGAAGTTAACGACAACGGTCAAAGATTTCACACCTTCTTCAACGAAACAAATCAATCAGTACTTAATACATGGTTTACCCACAAGAAATGTAGAAGGGTAACCTGGCACTCACCAGACCGAAAAACTCAAAAAGTATAAGATTTTATTTTATCGTGTAGCTGGATTAGACAGTATGTTAAAAACTGCAGAGTTTACAACAGCTTCGACTTCGACAGCGACCATCGACTCGTAACAGCCATAATCAAAACCCCGACTTCTAAAGCTGCTCGATTCGTCAATAGAAAGAAAATAAAGCAACCCCTCAAACACAATCTATCAGCCCTGAAAGATCAAACAATTGCAACAAACTTTAAAACTATGGCAATTAATAGGTTGAATTCTTTAGTCTTAGACGTAGACAACAACACCCTCAACAACAGCCTTCTGAAAGCAATAAACGATGCTGCAACCGAAACCCTCCCAAAGAAAGTGAACAATGTCTCACGTCAACCCTGGCATAATGATGATAAATTGAATGAACTGTTTAACCTCAGAGATAAACTCTTTACTGAGAATGCAAATATAAATTCTATCAAAGCTGTACGAAAGAAAATTCGTTATCGTGCCAAACACCTCAAGAATGTTTATCTTAAACAAGAAGCAGACCAGATCAACCAACTGGCCATTAACAGAGAAATCGAAAAACTTTTTCAAAGAGCCAAAAATCAAAATAGTACTCTTAAACCAGTCCCGAGTTCATGTGATCCAAATAAACTTCTTGAACATTTCAAATCACATTTTAACCCCCCGCAACAACCAGATGAAACAATGCCAAACGAATTGCGCAATGATTATGATAATCTCCCTCGTTTTATTCAAGAACTTCGTCAAATATCAGCAAACACAGATATTGAAGACAGCCCACCCACTATTGAAGAAATCCAAAAACAAATCGCCAGCTTAAAAGACAATAAGGCTAATAATGACGTAGATCCTGAACTTCTAAAACTATGCGATGATCCCGTCTTATCACAAATAATCCACCATATTACAACAAACCTATGGATGAATAATGATATCCCAGAAGCATGGAGCAACTCGCGCCTTAAAACTCTTTGGAAAAACAAAGGTTCCAAACAAGACCCCTCAAAATATAGAGGGATCAGCATAGGGTCAACAATATGCAAACTTGTGACTAACATTATCTTAAATCGCCTGCAACCATGGTATGAAGCTCAACTTAGTGATGAGCAAAACGGTTTCAGGAAAGATAGAGGGACGACGGACGGCATTTTTGAACTGAAACCTGTACAGCAAATCACTAACCGAAAGAAGCAGCCCCTCTTCCTACTGTTTGTAGATTTATCTGCAGCATTTGATCACATTCCGAGACATTGGTTATTCGAATCAATCAAAATGCGATTTCCCGATAACAATCTACCACCACTGTTCACTATACTCGAACAACTCTACAAACAGACAACTCTCACTTTCCAGGAATCAAATACCTTTCAAACTACATCTGGAGTCCGCCAAGGAGGACCAGAGAGCCCGTTCCTCTTTAATCTCTACATCGATTTTGTCATGCGTGTCTTTATGAGTGAAGCCAATGCAGAAAGTATCAACTTCTATAAACATTCATACCGTTTGAATCCAAGAAGTATCTCTAGAGCAAATAGAATATCTATGAGAGAGAACAATTTACGCAATTGGGGGACATTCGACATTACCGTGGTGCGGATACGCGGACGATCTCATCCTTTTTCTCATCAGTCAACTAGATTTGCAAAGCTCTATCAACTTTTTAGATCAAACGTTTACTCGATTTGGACTATCAATAAACGCTTTGAAAACCGAATCTATGATACTTAACTGTACCGAACAGGATTACCCAAAATCCATCACCAAATTGAGGAACATTGATATCAAAAACGTCAAAACGTTCAAATATCTCAGAGCTTTCATTCACTTTGAGGAACCGAATACCGGTGACATCGAGATTAATTACCGTATTCAACAGGCGACTAACAAATTCGCAGAAATGACCAACCTTCTTCAAAATTTCAATGTCCATTTGAAAACTCGTATCATCTTCTTAAATAGTTATGTACGTAGTCGCTTAATCTACTCATGCCAAAATTGGAATTTATATTCAAGCCAACTTGAGCGACTAAACGTCACATATCGTCGATTCCTACGTCGAATGATTAGAGGTGGTTTTCGTTTCGTAAATGAGTCTAACAACGATTTCCGTTATCAGGTAACCAACAAAAGACTCCATGAAATATGTGGTACATCAGATTTGTCCAATTTCATTGGAAAACAGCAGCTGGAATATGCTAAACATGTTATTCGTATGACCCACGAGCGTTCCATTAAACTGTTGATGTTCAACGATGATAAGTATACGAAACGTGGAAGACCATTTAAAACTCTGCTAGATCAAGTAACTGATCAAAACTCCCTTACAACAGATGGTCTCTGCAACAGTGCTATGTTGAGAAAATGATTTTCTAATATATTTTTTCTAGTTGTTCTTGCTGATATGATGATTGGTGGGAAGTATCTTGCAATCCAGATCAGCTGATTCTGGATTTCTCGATGCTTCCCACCCCTATAGTACTAGTCATAGTATTTTGGTAAAATTTATATATATATAATTTTCACTTTCCTAGAAAAAATAAAACGCAAGTGTTTAAATAAAAAAAACCAGATTTAGATAATTTAGTCAGACCCAAGTCAGACCTTTCAAAGACGTTCTATTTTCTTACATTGTACTCTGTATGGTAAATTCAACCAACACACTTTATAGCCCCTTTATAGTGCACACTATAAATTAAACTTTTATAAACGTACTACCCAAAAAATATCTTTTTAGGTACATTTTTTTTTACTCTCCATCTAATGAATAATTACCTTGTGAGAATTACATAAACTTAAATTACTATAACTTCAGCAAAAGAAAAATGTCGGCCTGGATAGTTTTTGTCCACCCCACCAATGTTTTGCAGACTGGACCTTAACATTTGGACCAGAGACTTTTAAGACTTCTGACTCACAGCTGATTGGTTAATCTTGCAATTTGATTGAGGGCTCAGCGTCTCTATGCTTAAAAAACTCCTGGTCTCGTTTGAAGGTTGATTCCATTAATTCTTATTCCCACAATATTTAGAGCCAGTTAGAATTTTATGGCCCAAACATACCCCTAACATTTGTTTGAGCCTATTGAAGAATATGGTTTTGAAGCCCAAACGGAGTCAGCGCATATTATGTTCGAGGTCGTGTCGGGATGGTGTTAAATTTCAAGTTTTATGATGTCATAAAATATGCATCATAAAGCACTTTTTCCCAAATTTCTCAGAAAAGACAAAAAATTAATTTTATAATTTTATTAACAGGCATGCTACATCCTAGGCTGCTTTTGACGTATATTAGTAAATGACAATGCCTAAGGCCCCCCCAGCAAGATTTGGTTGTGGCTTCTTCGTAAAACCGAAAGACACAACTGGACTCACTCTGTACTTTTCAGTCTCTAGTTCGTATTTTTCTGACTTTTTAGGACTTTGAGAGTTGTTTTCTATGTTTTTTAACTGTTTGAATGATTTTCCGATAGATCGCCACCGGTGGATGGGGATTCGAATCCACTAAATGCAAAGTTCCAATGTTTAGAAACCCAATGCTCTATAAACCACTGCACTACGGATTCATGCCAGGAAGTGTTTCTGACGGCTATTTATTGTACAAACTACAGACCAGACTATATTAAGAAAAAATCACAAAAGAGTAATTGTTTTGAGCTCCAACTCTGACCCTAACTGATACAGTGAATTTGGGTAACTTGCATCAGTGGAGGGAAACTTGCATGTTGCATAGCTATCAAATGCCTGGCCAATCAAAGCATGAAAATTCCAAAACAAATGAACTATGCAGCCCTGCTCTCAGAGCTCTATATATACTGATACCATTTTAGAATCTTATAATTTGCCATCCGTATATTTTTGGCGAGTTATATACTCACTTAACAGAATCGTGGGTAAATAAAACAGAGTGGTTTGATAATAAAAAATTGTATGCAAGATCATAAATTTCAACATGGATGGATAGGAATTCAGACATTTCTTGATGGCTGCTAGACGTTTAACACCTCAAATTTAATAATTATTGTAATAATATTAAACATAATTATGCATGACATCCACTTCATGATTAGGAGATATTTATACATTGTTACCATCCCGCACCTTTTGTATCAGGTTTGTTTTGATTAACTTTGTATTTTAACGACCAACCGGGTCATTCATTTGAGGACTATGCAAGTTTTTTCCTCCACTGATGCAAGTATTCGACTTCGCACGCGGTAACAACCTAATTCCTTGCCAATTATGCACAACCACACCCAGTCCAGACCACACTCATACCCAACCCTGCTAGGTTGCCTGGCAGATCCTTGCACTATTCCTGCATGTCGGATCCAAAAAATATATATTTGAGTCTTTCGCTTTTATGAAGAAAATATCCTAGCTACCTTGGAGATTTCTGGGGGCAAAAAACTTCATGTCTTTTTTGGACATGCCATAAGAGCAGTGAGAAAATTGTTCTTCTTTTTGTCTTAAAAAGCTGTTTAAGTAAATGGGAGGAAATATGTCAAATGATTTTCTTTAGATGTTAGAGCAAAATACTCACGGTGCAAAGTCAAACTGTGGGACGTCTGAGAGCTCCTTGTGCCTTGCTTGGCCTTCTGTTCTGCACTGTGCGCAGTATCGATCGATGTACAGTCGAGTGCAGCTGCAATATGTGATACAAAGCCTTATAATGATTTCGTGATATAAATCTTTTTTATCCTTAAGGTATCTCCGTTATGAAAATGTCTATATTATCTATCTTATGTTTGAGCTTGACCCGACTGAACAAGATAGACCGCTCGCTTCGCAGTTTTTTGACCTTTAGCTTTTCGCTTTGACTTTCCCTCAAAAAACTTCCGCTCGCTTCGCTTTGTATTAGCCTCCGTCTCGGAAGAGACTGGGCCCGAATTTGCGGACGTTTTCACAGTTTCACTTTCGTTTTCGGCTATACGACAGCGTTTTCAAGCAGAAAGCAGAGGAAATCTGTGAAATTATAGCAGGGAATGCTAACCTATTTTTCCAGTGTTTCTCAAGATTGGAGCAAGATTATTGTTCTAGAAAGTTCATAAAGGCCTAATAGTTTCAGATTAGTATGATTTCATCAGAAAAAACATTTACACCAAAGCTCCTTATTGATATGTGAAGGCTACCAAAAATAGCAATGTCCTCCTTCAGAACAACTTTAACATAAGGGACAAGGACAGTCAAGAAGTCTACTTTGTTGAAAAATTGCACAAAATACTTAGAGAAAATGGTACTATGGAAGTCCATTCTATACTCCTAAATGATAGTTGAAAGATCAGCAGTTGAGAGGGTTGATTAAAATAGAACTCAAAGCACACAATAAAAGTATACATACTGGCATGTTGTTTGCTCCCAGACTGAAACACTGAAAAGGTGTCCTTCTTCAGAGAGCCGAGAGAGTTTCTACACCAAGCGCAGGTGCCAGATAAGAGGTTGTCCCCGGGGGGGGGGGGGGTACTAGGGCAAGATGGGCTACGGGGATGCTCCGCTGGTCAGGGTACCTTTTTTAACCTCCACGAGTCCCAGGTAGGGTCGCAAAAACACCGAAATAGAAAAATCAGTCCCTCGTAAGGTGCCTATTTTTGGAAAATTTGGGGAAAAAGTAGAAAATTTGAGAAAATTTTGGAATTTCAGTCCCATTCAGGGTCACTTTTTTCGCAAATTTCGAGTCCCACGTAGGGTCCATTTTTCAGATCTCAGCGGAGCACCCCCGTCGGTCGACAAGGGTAGTACCCCCCCCCCCAGGAGGTTGTCTGATCACACCATGGACATATAAAAAGAGTCACACACACCTCTACTATAAATTGTTTGGAATCACCATTAGTTGATCATGAGAGCAGAACCTGGGGGTTCGTCTTACAGTGCAGCCCTTGAGCAGTGTAAAGATACTCTTACAGAGCCTTTAAAGAACGTCCGGAACGTTTCTGACCCTGACAGTGGGGGAAATCCCACTTGTTCGACAGTATACTTGTGGGACGGTACATTTGTTCGACAAATCTTAAAAAATGTCGAACTGATGCGCTGTCGAACAACTGATCGTTTAATTGTTCGACAGACCAGTTGTTCGACAGTTACTTGTTCGACAACCCACTTGTTCGACAATTTTACGAATTTGTCGAACAAGTGAGTTGTCGAACAAATGGGTTGTCGAACATGTGACATATCACCTGACAGTGTAGTTTGATTTAATATTCTTATTTTGCCGGAACCACCTGAAAATGAGCCCGAGATGTCGACATAATGCGTGCAAAACAAATCAAAATGGGTGCGAGCCAAATCTATAAAGTTACCAAACACCATACAGTGTATCCTGCTAAAATATGACCCTTGTAGTGCACTCATTCAAAAGAAAAGAGGAGAGGTTTGGCTAGCTTTCACACCTTTTTTAGCGGGAAAAAAATTAAATGTAAAAGTTCTGTAAAATTTCCTAACGTGAGACAATTGTTCCAGAATCTCAAAATGTTGTTAAAATGGTAATAGAATTTTTCAGCGGCGTTACAATGACTTATTTGGAAATGTTTATTTGTATGTTTCGAGTGAATCCAAAACGATACGAATTAGAAAGGCGAGAATGATCTATATTCTCGTTTATATAGCATCTATATCTTTAGTATTCAAAGAAACTAGAAATAAGAAATAAATAGACAAAAGCAATCTAACACAAAAATTCTAAATGCTAAAAAATATTGACGATATTGTAATACCGAAAGACTTCTCTGCCGGGACGATGCGATGCTGTTCAACTTTATCTTTAATATTTTCACATTTACCTTTAAAAATCTTTAAAGATTCCATACCAAAAATTAGTATTATATCGTTAACAAAGTCCTAAACACAGTCCAAAAAAATAGTTTTAAAAAACAATAAAAAATAAAGTATTATCTAAACAGAAAAGAAAATATCTAAAAGAAATTGAAATATTGGGTAAAAAAATTATGGAAAGAAATTCTACGGCATCGGCAAAAAATTATCTTCGTCGTAAAAAAAGCCTGCATGGCTATTGATCTATCTTAGGAAAAGTGCAAAGGGCTTTTTTTAATTTAAATTTTCACTACCTTAAAAAAACTGATTTGCTAACATGAAAAAATAACATATGTATGTGCAAATAGTATAAATAGGAGCATTTTGTCCACAAAGTTATCTTTTCTAATCCAAAATATATTCAGTGGAAACTATCCTAAAGTAATGAGAGGCAAACAGTTCTAGGTTTTGTTATTTGGTGCATATTCAAAAAAGATTCAAAAACTATGATCCATAATTTATCCAGAATTCTTTCAAGAAAGTGCGAGCAAACGTGGTATTAAAATTCAAGTTTTTAACTATAAGAGTTAAACACGACAACTTAGCTTTGGAATTTCAAGAAATCTTCGACATCTTCTTTCGATCCAATAAAGATAGGAGATCGCTCGTGAAGAGCAGACGGTTTGAGATCCAAAATTCTTTGTTTACCATCGGTTGCCATGCCACCTGCTTGTTCAACAATGTGCGCCATTGGGTTGCATTCGTATAATAAACGTAACTGAAAAAATAAAACACATCCAGCTTAAAGCTAATACTGAAAGCTTCGTTAGGACTGGAGGAACTTCGATTAACAAAATTTCATGGTTATAATGCGTGTAGTCTTACTCAAACCAGCTCATACTGTAGTCTCATACTTGTGGTCTAGGGTTGGAGAAGTTGGAGAATGTGACCTTTGAAAACGACCCTTAAAAACACAAAATTTTTGCGAAAAATTCGTCATCTTTACAGAGACAAAAGCAGCCAAAAAAATGACCGTTAAGCAAATTTTCGAAAAATCCTCTAACATTTGAGGGATACAGTAGTTTTGGATTTTCATTTTTTAAGACCCATAAAAAGGAGAAATCCTGATCTTCAGAGAAACTATTTCGACTTTTCGTTGTTTTTGTAACCCTTCGTAGAGAGTCTTGGGGAAGGCGAAGGTAAAAGTAGAAGAAAATTTTGGAATTTCAGTCCCATTCAGGGTTACTTTTTTCGCAAATTTCGGCAAAATTTTTGAAAAACGAGTCTCACGTAGGGCCCATTTTTCGAACCTCAGCGGAGCATCCCGTCGATCGACAAGGGTAGTAACCCCCCTCCCCCCGGGTCTGTTGTTCACACTTTAGAAGCTGAGGTATCTTGGAATAAAAAAGCATGAACGCAGTTGAAAATTGTATGCAGTTGAAAATTGTATACATCTGAAGTGTTGACAAAATATTGAAAACTATTTGTCCCAAAATCTAAGCAAACGCTGAGAGGGTTATGTGACTTATAATCCATAAGGATGGATTTGTACAAATTCATACAATGTCTACTTACTTTTCCTTTAGGTGCAGACTTATTTGCAGGGTACATAAAGATACCACCATACTTGATGGTACGATGCATATCAGCCACCATAGATCCAATGTAACGTGCTCCATATGCTTTCTTGTCACCCTTTTTAGAATAAAGAGAATGGAAAAGCTTGTGAAATAACCTAAGATGTGGATATAATATTTTCATTTAATTAATGACTTTGGCTCCCTGGTGAATACTAGTTTGGTTGCGGATGATATTGCAAATCATCACTTCTCAATGAAATAATCGAAGTCTTCCTTTTAGAAATGTGGCTCGTATAATCAAATCAAGCATGGATACTGAAATTATTAGCTTATCCAGAAAAACAACAATTAACCTTTACTGGAGACTATGAAATTGCAAAATTAATTTTTGGGAGCGATCAAAGAACTTACAGATGGGTTTTTTAAAGATTCCAGGTATTTCTTGAGCGGCTCATCAAATTGTGCTGCATAACCTTCGTTCAAACTGTAAATTTTTCCACGTGGCTTAATCTTCATGTCAGGGTCTGTTAGCAAAAATTCACCAATAGCCTTAAAGGAGAACATTGAAAATTGATCACATGGTATAACAGGGGGGGTCAAGCAGTTAACCCAGAACATCATCCGTAGTAACTGATTTTGGATGATATTTAGGACCACCCACCCATTCTGACACTTAATCCACACTGGATTTACTGTTTTTCAGTCACAATCTTTGTATACCACCCCCTAAAACAGTCCACCGCGGCATTTTGGCATGCATTAAGTTATTTTAATTGATGTTGGTCGACTTTCTAAGTAATTTTAACTTTAAAGAAAGTTAAAGCAAGACTTTGATGCAATTTGACGTTTTAAAAGACAGAAGAAGAGGCAAAAACGAGCATGAATCAGAATAAATGAATTTTCCAGAATGACAGAAAATGCAGTTAGTCCACGTTTTTTTCCCAGAATTCTTTCAGAGACCACCCCTTTGGCAGTTAATCCACTCTTGGATTAACTCTATTTTTCAAAATTTGAAAATGGACCACCACGGTCAAAACAGGCATAGTGTTTTGGATTAACTGCTTGAACCCCCCCCCTGGGTATAACGAAATTAATAACAAACTCCGTAGGAAAATGTTTTCCAATCAAATGTATAATATAGTTCAAGCCTGGCGGAAGCGAGGAGACTGGGGAGACTCCAGCCTCCCCACTTTTAAGTAAACGAAGTTTTTTTCTCAAATTCCTAGCGAATTTTATCTCATATTGAGCCTTCAGCCTCCACACTTTTACGGTTATTCCGGCGGGCCTGTAGTTAGCACTGATTTTTTAAGCCTGGCATATTTAGTAGAATCATTTGATGTCATTTCATTACCATGCTAACAAATACATGCATTTTACGTCATTATAGATGCGGTAAAATCGAATCTCATCTCATTGTGGTTTTAAGGTTGATAGATGCATATTCAGACATGAAGCTTAATAGGGTATCGTGTTGAAACGTTTTTAAGATTATTTGAATCTTATCTCTACATTGTGGTTTTAAGATTGATAGGTGTATTCAAACATGAAGAAGCTTATATGACATGACTAGGTTAAATGCCATTGTATTGAAATAAGATCATTGCAACAGATTGAAATCTGGTATAAATTAAAGCCTAATTTCGTACTGCTGTAAGGGCAGGTCGGTACTGGTTGATAACTTTTTTCAAACAAATCAAAAAATGAAGATCAATTCAAATGCCCCATATCAATGCTATTTAAACTCTTAAGAATCAATCGACTTGATCTTTGTCTCCTTTGCGGTGCAAAGATTTTCAAAGAATATTTTCAAGGAATGCAGTATGTAATCTCATACAAATGAAGTGGAAACTTACAGGATCGAGAGTGAAGCCGTTAACACCATTTCCAGTAGTCAGCACGACCATGGTTGCACTACCATACAAAGCATACCCAGATGCTACGAATTGACTTCCTGGTACAAGACAAGATTCTTTAGTTAATGGTCCATCATCGTCCTACAATTATAAATAAATAAGAAATAAGAATAACAAAACAATAAAAATCAATATAATTATAAAATTGACAATTTGAAGCATGGCAAACTTAATAATGTATGGTAACTTTTATTACCTTTTCAAAACTATACATCTCTGAAATGGGATTGAAAAGTAGATTTAGATTACTTTAATTAGATTAATTTTAGAGTATTTTTTGTGATTTTTCCCCTGTGAAAAGTGATAAAAAAAACACAGTAAAAACTTTAATATTATCATTACCTCTATTTAAAACAATCATTGGGGAAAAACTGACTTTACAGGGCCAGAAACCTTCTATGAGACACATATTCGAATTTTAACAAACCTTTTTGGCGATACCAAAAATTGAACCAATAGAAACAAGACAGTCAATATTTGAAGATCCGTCCAATGGATCAAAATAAACAATGTATTTTCCTTGACGTTCTGTTTCTACTTCAATCATGTTTTCATTTTCTTCTGAAACCATGCCACAGACAGTATAAGATGATTGCAACATATTGATAAACAGTTCGTTTGATAATACGTCCAATTTCTGCACCTTGTCCCCAGTCGCATTGTCATGTCCAGCAACTCCAAACCTTCAAAAATAGGGTAACCTTACGATACAGAATTCTAGGTTTAAATAGTTCAAAAATAGTTAAAGTTTGGAAGTTTTTTAATACCTTAAGGGAAAAGATTTTTGCGGGAAAAAATTTTCACAGAACAAATTTTTGCGGAATTTAATTTCGCAATTTTTGGACAAACCTGTAAAATTAAATTCCGAGAAAAACGAATATTCTCATGATTTAAAAAATCACATATAAAATTGGTCCTTTTAGGGCGAAATAGGCCATATTTTAAACAAGAAATCCTCTCAGCGGCGAAATTAAATTCCTTGAAACTTCCGAATTTTGAGCTGTGAACCGCGAAATTAAATTCTGCGAAAATTTCTTTCCGTGAAAATTTCTTCCCTTTTAAGCTAACTCTCTACCCTCCTCCCTTAATAACACCAAACAACATACTGATAAGAGTAAAACAGTGTTAAAAGTATTGACTTGTGAGAAACAAACAATGATATACAATGTAGAAAATGCAATGAATAATTTATCAGAATTTATAATGGGTAATTCTCGGTAAGTATAAAATCTTAGTATTTTATGCTTTGAAATGAAGGACTTACATTTTAGTCATCCCAGCTCTTCTGACAGCAGTTGATATAGCTTTAACAGCAGTCAAAATTGAGTTAAGGAGATGAGTCAAGTCCCCAGTAGCATTTGGTGATTTTCTCTGTTCTTGTAAAATGAACCTGTTTAAGGTCATGCAATCAGTGTCGATTGAACCAGCCATTTTGTGTTTATTATTATTTTGGACACTTAAAAGAAAAAAAATAATACATTACTAATTTGGATGACATGGATAAAGGTTCTGTTTTCCTCTCATTTAAAGCACTTTCCCTTAATTTAAGTATCTTTTGAAAAGATCCTTTTTAAGCAGTATTAGAGTCTTAAAATCTGGAATATCTAATATTAATAATAAATTGAGATTTGAGCCTTAATGGAATGGATATCTAGAGCTGAACTCACAGAGTAAAAAATAAGAATTTAGTCACCTGTAATTATTATACTGCTCTATTGAACTACCCAGTACTCTTTGAGGAGAAAATAAATACATTCTGAGTCAAGAGACTTTAAAAGGGGGATGAATGCTTAAATTTTAAGTCAAAATGTCAGTTAAAATCAGAAAATGAATAATATTGAAAAACTAAGCCTAGAGCTTAAGTCCTTAACCTAAAGGTGTGTCTGTTGGGTATAGATTTGAAACTTTCAGCCTTTGTATATGATGATTTAATGTTAGTCGTCTGAAATGAAAATGTTATATATGCATAACATGCTTGAGTCTTGATCTCCGTTTGTCCCAGTGCACTCCTCCTTTGCATCTTTGTTGGAAGAATGGACCTGAGTGAGCTCTCCACCCTGGCTTTATAAGAGCCTGTTCTCTCCAGCAAGGATGAGTTCAAGCCTGACCATCAACCAACATCAACAAGACGAGATGAAGGTTCTTTGATACTGAAATATTAGCACAAGGATCCTAGGTTATGTATTAGGATTTATTCAGTTCAGAACAAATGTCTTACAATGTAAATATATTCGGTCAAGTCATGTAAACACCTCTCATCATATTAAAAGATCTAAAACAGCCACCCAGAAAACACTGCAAAGAAACTTACCAGCTGGCCAGATAATTTGACTGACAAAAGTGCGGTCTTGATATTTTAATGCTATAATTATTTGAAGACAAGACCAAATTTAAAGAAAGTTAAAGATTATAATAGGTTGATATATTATAGATTACACAAGTCAGGTGAATAAAAACAACTTCACGTGCTAGACTGTGAACAAAGATATTTTTTGGGTTCTCCTAAGATTGTCATTATGATTTTTCAAGTATAAGGTTGGAAAAAGCTGGTAAAAATAGTTCGAAAAAATTGCTTTCATATACTTTTGGAAGGACCACCTCATGGTCAGATGCTTTTTGGCAAATTTCATTTAAACTCTTCAACAGTTTTTTTTTATTTAAGGGTAGCAATCTTGAAGCAATCATGAAGGTATATTTGTGGGGTAATTTTGACTTTTTTGACAATAATTTTGCTAATGTGACTTTTCTCACTGGGTTGATCAAACAGGTGGTTGGGTGGTTTGTTATTTTTAATCTTTAAGGGTAATGAAACAATATTCACTAAAAAAATGCCTAAGAGCGGTCTGAATTTTCATGTAGTATTTCAATGTCTTTATTATGTGTTAACTATTTAAGCATTGTATTGTTGGGATAGGAAAGAGAAAAAAGGTAAGTCAAGCAGGCTTAATTGTCAGCTGTCAGGGGGTGTTAAAAGAACACAAGTTTATTTTTATCAAAAACAAAACAGAGATTTTACCAAGCTGTAAAAACGATCTCAAAATAAACATTCCATGCTTACAGGCATCGGAATAAGAGATAGAAAGTGCATTGCAATTTTTTGATAAGCATGACTTTTGATCCTAAAATGGATCAATTTTCAAATTTTAGCTTGTAAGTAATCCAAAAACGCATCGCGAATTGCGAAATGCGATACGCTAATTCAATCCCTGGCTTAAGATGAAAACAGTGGATTACTTATCCAGGCCAAAAGAACGTTTTTATAACCAAGCCCAAACATGACCTGATAATGTTTGGTGGTCTTGCAAAATTATGGAGAAATGAAAAACACTGTTCACATATCAACTTCGAAATAAAAAGATACAGCAACAACACAGCCTTATTTTGCCTTTGCAGCGGTTTTCCTTTTTTTTTTTTTACTTTTTTTTTTTCTTAGCCTGCAGGTCCACATCAGTTTTTACTTCCAATATTATATGTATACAGTTTGTATACTTAAAGTCTATTCACGATAGGTGTGCACTCTTTTTTCATTTACCTATAACTTTTGAAGGAATTCTTCAATCTTTATAAATTTGGTATCATTGGAAAGATATTAGTGAGTGGAACAATTTGGAGTAAAAAAATCGATAAAAAAGTTCTAAAAATGAAGATGAAAATGAAGAAGAAAAAAATGAAGATCTTGTAGAAAAGTGCTATAAGTATAACTATCATTTTCACTGAAGCAAATCCTTGATTATCGAACGTCATCACTGTGAAAAAATTTCTCAAAAATAATCATTCAGTCAAAAGATATCAAACAAAGTTATAAGCTGATTGACGTCTAAAAACGCTGTTTTCTCCTGTTTTCTGCTGTTTTTTGGGGTCAGTCACTTATAAACTTTGTATCATAACTTTATCTTGAATAAATATTTTAGTAAAATTTTTTCACAGTGATGACCTCCTAAGATCAAAAAATCTCTCCAATGAAAATGAAAGTTATAGCACTTCTCTACAAGATCTTCATTTTTTTCTTCTTCATTTTCATCTTCGTTTTTAGAATTTTTTTAAAGACTTTTATTTCAAATTGTTCCACTCACAAATATCTTTCCAACGATACCAAATTTATAAAGATTGAAGAATTCCTTCAAAAGTTATAGGTAAAAGAAAAAAGAGTGCACACTTATCGTGAACAGACTTTAGTTTTGTATATAGAACCTGACCTGTGTTGATAAATGAATTAACAACAATAATAAAAATAATAATAATAATAATAATAATAGATAAAAACCGTATTGCTTTGAATAAATGCCCCTCCTAAATCAGCTCGGGAAATACCATGTGTTTCCATTTCAAGAAATGAAGCCCAAGACATCAATGACCCAAGAAATCAACAAAAGAAACCAATAAAAGACCAAAGAGAAAAGCCATAAGTGGGAAAAATGATTGTTCGCCAATCTTGGGAATTTGCCAAACTAAAATCAAGTTTTCCTGTCTGTGGTATAAATGAAGATTCCCCGAATTAACACAATCTGGAAATGAGGAAAATGTTGCGCCAGAGGCATTTTAGGCGTAGCCAAAAGCTGTGCCAAAAGGTAATAGGAAATTATCACCGAAGCCAGCCCAAATCAGCCACAGGTGCGTGTAGTGAGATTAAATCTGGCGCTAGCTACTATGCACCAATGCACCAAGGCCAATCTTGAGTCTGTGCCGGATATACATGAAGGAAATAGAAGAAAATCTAAAAATTCACTGGAAAATATTTAGATTGTTTTATTTTGTTAAATTGCAAACGCTCATGAAAGCACCAAATATTTTAATATCCAATCACGGCGATATCGATTGTTTTATTTTGCCCGATAAAAATATTGCTGTGCGATTGTTTAAAAAGAAATATCCAATCAAATAAAGGTAAAGCACTTTCATCCAATAAGAAAGGATTCTTTGAAAAAATAATGCTTGCATCAAAATTCCTGCTTTCGCTTGAGAACTAAAGATAAGAAAACAATTGAAACAAATAAAGTTATATGACTACTCGTTATCCAAGGGGCCAAAAAGCCATTAGCGCCAAAAAGTAGGGCCAGTCATTAACATTCACCATACACGGCAATCTCATTGGTTGAAATTTAAAAAAGACTTTCCGATGGAGCAAATTACAAAGCAACTGAGAAGAGACCACTTTCAATGTGTATTATATGTCAATTATGTAAGCATTTTATTGTTGGAATAGAAAAGAGGTAAGTCTACCCTAATTGTCAGCTGTCAGGGGGTATAAAAAGAATGTGAAGAAAGCTTATTTATATCAAAAGAAAAACAAACAGATTTTACCAAGCTGCCAATAACTGACAGTAGGAACCTCTGAGAGTGTCATTCAAGCTGGTTGGCAAACGATATCATCCACCTATATCATGCATCCTCTCTTATTTCCCCTTTTTCTACTTTGGCCATGCCTAATTGATAGTTTGGTTTGTTTCCTCCAACCGACTCTAAGTTTTTGAGAAAAAGTGTTTCACTTTGAGTCGGAAAAATCAAAAAAATGTTACCTCCTTTTCACATGATAACAACTATCCCTGCGGTTCTTTTTTAACTGACTGCTTTGATTCTTCTATAAAGAACATCCACTTTGCACACAGAAAATGTCCCGGTGTAACCTGTACTTAAAAACAAATATTAAGCACCTAAAAGCAGAGAGTCACAGCTGTATTCATTTAAGCGCACACTATGAATGCCTTTATCTCCAACTAGAAGTTATCTTGCGATCGTGGCGTGTGCCTTTGTGGATCTGGGCTTTAGGCTATTTCTTTACATTTGCGGTTTGATTCCAGAAAAATTGAAGTTTTTGGTGGGAAAATGAAAAAAAGGTTCCAATTTTAGCTACCGACAGATCCACCCATTTTTCAAAGCTTCTAGCTAGGACACGAACCAAACAATCAATTGGGCCTGGCCTTTCCTCTCTTCTATCCTGATTATTTTCTGACTTTCTCAAGTGCTTCTTACTGTTTTCTAAGTATATTTTTCTGAAATTTGCCCATACTGGTTAAAAAGGTCTCTGACTCCGGCTCAAACCACCAAACAGTTAGTCACACTAGGATGTATTTGCAACAACAAGGATGAGAGTTACATGAATCAAGTTCGCAAGACAATTAATTAAAACTTGAAAGTTTGAAACAAAATATAAAACATGCAGCAGCCAAAATCAACCAACCAAAGTTTGTCATTCAATTCCCAAGACAGCGCTTTGATTTTAAGGCCTTGTTTATACGCTAATGTAAACAATTCCGCACATGCAAATGGGTCAGTGTTTGAGGTCCAGCAAAATTTCCGGGAAATAGCCTATCCGGCAGTGCGAAGATCTAGGTGGGTTCCGCCCTCCCCTAAGATCTTTTTCTTCTTTAAAATGGCAATAAAATTTTTTGGGTCGGCAGGTTTGAGGTAGGGTCGGTCGGGTGACGGCAAACCAACAATTTTTTAAGTCCAGCCTGAATCCCTTTCCAGACGATCTCAATCTAACAGAATCGATGATCGAACCAGTCAAACCAAATCGAACGCAATCGACCGATTGAAATTCTATTGTCGAACGCAATCGAATCTCAATCGAATATTACCGCAATTTTCAGATTTGATTGATATTCGATTGCGTTCGATTGATTGATGTTCGATTGCGTTCGATTGATGTTCCATTGCATTCGATTGATGTTCGATTGCGTTTGATCGTCGATTCATTGACCCCGGATTGTTCATCGCATAATTTTAGGGGGGATGTTATTTTGCAAAAATGGCATAAATTCTTAGCCCATTTGTCAAAAGTTGCCTTTGGGTATAAAAAGAAGAAAAAATTATGTTAAAACCCTGTGGTACCCTTTTCAAGGTTGCCACGGGCAGGGTGCCACCGTAAGAAAATCAATATTGTAAGGGTGAAAGACACTCTCACAAGATGTAACTTAAGAAAAACGATCAAAAAATTGCGTTTTTAGCAAAATCCTCAAAATTTTGCCAACTGTTGGAAATTACTTTTTGTGACAGTGTTATTCAACCTCATTATATTGATTTTCTTAACCAGCATGAAAATACCTTTCAAATGAGGGGTCACTTCACTATGTTTTGAAAATTTTTGAAATTTCGATTTTGCTGGCGGAGCGGCGGTGGCACCCTACCCGTGGCAACCTTGAAAAAAGTTCCACAGGGTTTTCACATGAATTTTTCTTCTTTTTATACCCAATGGCAACTTTTGACAAATGGGCTTAAAAAATTAGTCCTAACATCCCCCCTAATAATTTCTACAGGAAATCGAAAGTAATTTCATACGGCTTGTGATGTTTGAGAGCTTGGATGTTGGAAAGCTGCAAGAATAAAGCCAGACGATCTCAATCGAACGGAATCGTCGATCGAACCAGTCAAACAACAATCGAACCAATCGAATATTACCCAGAATTTTGACGTTCGATTGAGATTCGATTGCGTTCGACAATCAAATTTCAATCGGTCGATTGCGTTTGATTTGGTTCAACTGGTTCGATCGTCGATTCTGTTCGATTGAGATCGTCTGGCCCTTTAGAAGTTTTGTGGCGCATTTTTTGCTTGAGAGTCAGGTAAACGATAAAGCGCTTTTGCAGCATTAATCTTTGATACGCATTTTGGTGGAATTTTTATCCAGCCAGGGAAATGCCGTGGCCGCAATGTTTTGCTTTAGTGAGATTGACCATTTTGTTGTGATGATTTGAGCGGGCAAAATTTCTGTACAAACCAAAATATGGCTTCGTTGGAATACCGGTTGAAACACTTGTGGATTGCACCAACAAGACACGACTTATAGTGTGTTATTTACAGAAAAAGCTCCCAATCCTACAGGTGCCCCTACAAGATTCTAAGTTAAGTCTCAGAGGGTGTACGAATGCCACTAAGAAGAAGGCCTTCAGCCTTTATACATTGCGACTACTCTCCTTCTCGAGCTCCATCAACCCTAGCCCTCTAACATTGGATCTACCACCGTGTCCGTGAGATTGGGTAACTTGCATCAGAGGAGGCTAACATGCATAGCCCTCAAATGAAAGACCTGGGTGGTCATTAAAATACAACTACGCATCTCTGCTCGCAGCTCTACTCTAACATTTTTGTTTTGATTTAACTTTGTATTTTCATTTGAGGGCTATGCATGTTAGCCTCCACTGATGCAAGTTACCCAATCTCACAGTAACTGATAATAGCCGAACCCCGTCTAGGTCAGCAGATTGAATAATTTCACTTGCATCCTGGTGGATGAAATCGTTTGCCAACCATTCCAAATCCTCCCTCCATCCAGATTCCAAAAACAAAAATATGACAAGAGCAACAAAAACAATTTAAAAAAAAAATCTCTAATCTTTTAGGCACCTTTGTTAAGGCAAGCTAATGGAATGAAAATGAATCAAAAATTACTTAGCTTATCACACAACAAGATTGCAATATCATCCTATATCAGCATCTTTTTGTTGAGGTTTTAAATGCTGGTGGGTTTTTGCTGATTCTTTCTGCTGATTTGTCTGTTTGTGCTGGACACGGACTTTTAAAAGCACCCCCTCATCATAGAATTGACCTTTGCCCTTCTAAATTTCCTTCGCTTCATGTTAAGCGAACAATAAATTAAGACAGACAGCTTATGTTTTCTCGCCGTTTCACTTGAATTAATTAATGAAATACTTTTGTTTACGAAGAGGCTCGGAAAACACGAGTTAAAAAACACGAGTTAAAAAACACGAGTTACAAAAAACACGAGTTACGTTAAATGTGACGTCATCAATGGGAAATGATGACGTCACAAGTAGATAATTTAACTCGTCAATTTATGGTGCACCTCAATCTTACGAGTTAATTAACTCGTCAATTTATGGTGCACCATAATCTTACGAGTTAATTAACTCGTCAATTTATGGTGCACCCTAATCTTACGAGTTAATTAACTCGTCAATTTATGGTGCACCTTAAATTGACGAGTTAAATTTTCATGAAACCAAAGTTGGTCAAAAATTCTAAAATTCAGATTAAAATTTTTCGATTTTTTCCAACCCCCGGACCTTATTAAAGTCTATTCACGATAAGTGTGCACTCTTTTTTCATTTACCTATAACTTTTGAAGGAATTCTTAAATCTTTATAAATTTGGTATCATTGGAAAGATATTAGTGAGTGGAACAATTTGAAATAAAAAAAACTTTAAAAAAATTATAATAATGAAGATGAAAACGAAGAAGAAAAAAATGAAGATCTTGTAGAAAGTGCTATAACTATCATTTTCACTGAAGTGAATTCTTAATCATCGAACGTCATCACTGTGAAAAAAATTCTCAAAAATAATCATTCAGTCAAAAGATATCAAACAAAGTTATAAGCTGATTGACGTCTAAAAACGCTGTTTTCTGCAGTTTTTTGCTGTTTTTTGGGGTCAATCACTTATTAACTTTGTATCATAACTTTATATTGAATAAATATTTTAATGAAATTTTTTCACAGTGATGATCTCCTAAGATCAAAGAATCTCTCCAGTGAAAATGAAAGTTATAGCACTTTTCTACAAGATCTTCATTTTTTTCTTCTTCATTTTCATCTTCATTTTTAGAATTCTTTTAAAGATTTTTTTATTTCAAATTGTTCCACTCACTAATATCTTTCCAACGATACCAAATTTATAAAGATTGAAGAATTCCTTCAAAAGTTATAGGTAAAAGAAAAAAGAGTGCACACTTATCGTGAATAGACTTTAGGACCCCCCCCCCCCCCCCGTTTATTGATTTTTCAAAAAATTCACAGCTACCAAAAGAAAAGCTCCTCATTTTGCTATAAAGCTTCAAAATTCGTAATTTTATTTTTAAATCTCTACAGGAAACAAAACTCTATACATATGACCTCCCTTAGCATTTGAGCCAGCCTAAATACTTTTTGTCAACTGCTGTCTCAGTTAAAGACTATAGAATATTATGAGAGAAAATTACCATTCCAATAGTTTTAAACTAAAAATAGGCTCAAAAAATAATTTAACCACCATTTTAGAATTTTTGACCAACTTGGTTTCATGAAAATTTAACTCGTCAATTTAAGGTGCACCATAAATTGACGAGTTAATTAACTCGTCAGTTTAAGGTGCACCATAAATTGACGAGTTAATTAACTCGTAAGATTATGGTGCACCATAAATTGACGAGTTAAATTATCTACTTGTGACGTCATCATTTCCCATTGATGACGTCACATTTAACGTAACTCGTGTTTTTTGTAACTCGTGTTTTTTAACTCGTGTTTTTTAACTCGTGTTTTCCGAGCCTCGTTTACGAACGGATGTTGAGGTAAGGAAGCGGAACACGTTGCATTGCACACCTCTACCATTCCCTTTTCTTGCCTTCTTTCGACGAAATGAAAAGAAAGTTGAGGCCTAAAAGGCTTTCTCCCATAGATTGAAACACTTTTTCAAAAAACTATGAGCTTTTCTTTCGATATGGAAGGTTTTTTTAAAGCCCAAAAATTCCAAGTTCAAATTTAGGTATTGCTTCACAACAGAGTTAATTTTCATGTAAAATGTCCATGCGGACGCAAACGGACCAAATACCAAATACACATGTTTTTTTTGAAAGCTGGCTGAAGAATCTGGAAGAACTGAAGTAACTACAACCAACAACGGAAAGAAAAGCAATGAGAGTAAGAGGGATACATTTCAGTCAGCTTGTTGTTGCATCACTTGTTGGTATTGCAGGTGGGTTCTATATTTTCAACCCTATCTATTTTGTTCATCGAAACAGAACTGAACTTGAAAAAAGAGAACACGAAATTACCACAACGAACCTCACCACTACTACTGCTGCTGTTGATACAGACAGACAACAAAAGAAACAATGAATATAGGTATATCTTGATTTTATCTTGATCTCAATCAAACAGAAAAACGTTCAGGGATATTCTTCCAATTATATCTTTCTGCCTTTTATTATAGACCTTTTTTCAAAGAGGACGTCCTGTTGAATAATTATGATTATGTAGTCCAGCCATAAAAACAATGATAGAGCCATGCATAATTACCGTATCATGCATATTGTATAATTATGCATGGTTTTATCATTGTTTTTCTGCTGGACTACATAATTATTCAACAGGGTGGCCTCTTTGAAAAAAGGTCTATTAGTGGGCTGTGACGGACTGGTTCGGTTGCAAATACAATGTAGCAAAACATATTGGCAGTGCGTCACAAAGAGCGATATTTCGATTGCACGGAAGCGCTTCAAAACACCAGCCTTTTTTTAGTTTTGTTTTGTTTACCCAAGCCAAACGCTTCAATCTCGCGTAGTCTTAGGTTAGGGGTCAAGACTAGAACCCCCAATACGAGACATTTGCCCATTTGCCTGACATTCATAGTTTTTAAATACTATTTTTTGAAAGTCAAAGAAGGACAATTAAAGTGAATTTTTAAATCTTAAAAGATGATTGAGTGGGCGGGCGTTAATTGCACGTTCCGAGATCTTAAATTAGACGAGAGTAAAAGATGGGGGCATTTTAGTATGTAAAGAAGCAGCTAAACAGTGCGTCTCAAACCGCGATATTTCGAGAGCACGGAAGCGCGTCAAAACACCAGCTTTTTTAGAGTTTTGTCTCGTTTACCCAAACGCTGCAATCCTGCGTAGGCTTTGGGCTCAAGACTAGAACCCCCAATACGAGACATTGGCCTGACCGAAAAAAAATCATCATCATCAATTTTGTTAATTGTCAGAGTCGTTTACTCACTGGAAATACGCAACTTTCTGAAGTTTCGTTTTTTTTCGGTTGTGCTTCATTTTAAAAATAACGAAGATGAAAAGTTACCATCAATCCCGCGAGTAAAAGAAAGTACTCCGACTAGTCTACGAAAAGTGCGCTCGCGCGGCGAATAGAATATCTCGCAAATTAATATATGCATAAAACTGACGAAATCCTTTCTTTTTTATGCTTAGGTGACGTCACCATCGATCTGACTCGACAATGGAGAACCAAATTTGGCAATGTATAATTATTACGAGCGGCCGAGAAAGTTTGTGTGACGCAAAAATTGCGCGATAAACGAAGCCCTAGAAGAACGCCCACTGAAAATTGAAACCAGGAATTTATTGAATATTTCACTAATGAAGTATCAAACTTTTTGTTTTTTGTAATTAATATAACTTTATAATTTTTAAATACTATTTTTTGAATGTCAAAGGACAATTAAAGTGAATTTAAGCTGATTGGGTGGATATTGGGCGGACGGGCGTTTTGCACGTGCCGAGATTGGAAAGTAAATGAGAGTAAAAGACGGGGGCGTCTTAGTATGTAATATTAATTCATTTTTATTTTATTTTTATTTTTCGCGAATGAAAAATGAATTTTTGATTTTTGAATTAAGGAAATATAGTATAATATATTGTATTTGATTGTCAATGCCAAAAGATACTTACGAATAATCTGCTGTGTTGCTTCGCTATTAACCCCCGGATTGTTTTAGTAGGCACTTCGGTCACGTAAATAAAAACACGTGTATATGTTGAAGCCGACTGTGGACTGACCGCAATTGCAATTACATAAATTATTGTGGAAGGGAACGCTTGAGACGAATGTCTGGGAAAACAAAAAGACAACTTTTGTGAGAATGTTGAGTTTTGTTTATATGGCTGTTTGTGTCGCACTGCTAAATGCCGAGAAAACGCAAGTCGTTATTTTCCCCGAATTTCCCAATTTCTCGATTAAATCCAAATCAGGTAGTTTATCATTTTGGGATTCACTTTCGTTTTCGGACTTAGTGATTTCTTCAGACTATTTCTCAGGAACCTGTGGAAGGAAGTGTGTTTCCTAAAAAGAAAAAACGTGTAACCCAAAAATATGAGGGCTTGATGGCTTGATGACTAAATTGAAACTTGGTATATATATGTCCTGCCTTACTTAAAAATAACTTTGTAAAATCAAATATGACTGGCAGAGTCCATGCACTTGATGTTGATGTGGATAACATTAATTGCAAAGTGCAAAATTATGTTTATGTTCTTCAGTGTTTGTCTTGTTTTGTCCAATATGTTGGTGAAAGTGCTGTCTCTCTTAATCTTAGAATGAATATTCACAGAAAAGGAAAATCAGGTTGTGAAATTTCCATTGATCACTATAAGAATGTGTGTCCCGGTGCTACTTTTACCATCCAGATTCTTGAACTTTTGCCCGGTGATGGTTATTTAAATGGGAAAATTGATCCTGCAATGTTAAAACTTCGACTAGAAAGAGAAGATCATTGGATAAAAACTTTACGATCTATTTATCCATATGGTTTGAATGAGCGAGTAAAATCTATGAACAAGGACATTCCGGCTGGGAAATTATTTCCACCTCTTCCCAGACATGGCACTAAGTTTGTTGAGCACCGTTACCGCTCCAAAGTTAAGGCTAGGATCTCTGATCTAGATTCTCTTGTTCATTCCATTTTTTCTTTTTCTCCGGAAGAACGTTCCAAGAAATGTCGCATTTTGTTTGATAGGCTTCGACAGTCAAATTTACGAAAACTTGCAGAACAAGCTAGCACTTCACTTTTTTCTTGCGAAAGTCATCTGAAAAGATGGTATGAATTATTGATCGATACTTTTCTCACAAAGACTATGAAAATTGATAAAGCTAATGTTAAGAAATCTCCTTCCCACATCCTTCCTATTTATTTCCACAATAAAGGTCTTGAGTTTATTCAGCTCAAAAATATTCTTCGCAAGCCTTGTGTGAATTCCAAACTTCCTGAAATACTTCAAAAAGATCCACCATCGATTGTTTACTCTTTAACTCCTACGATTAGAAATAAAATCTTTAATTATAAAGAAACTGTAAATTCCATCAATACAGCAGATTTAGAAACTTTTGGCACCAACCTTCCATCTTGTGAGTGTCACGATTCTCCTTTTATTGATCTAGACCATGGTCATGTCATGACCGGAGATTTAAGTTTCATTAAAAATAACCATTTGCGAAAATTGATATCCAAGGGACCAAATTATCGTGAACCTCGAAATATCAATTGGAATAAATGCAGAGATGTTATTTCTAGTGGTCTGGATAGTTTTGTGAATAAAACTTCAGCCAAAATTAATGAGACTGACGAAAACTTTCTTCAATGGAAAGTTGAAGTGTTAAAACAGGTGGATAAAAAGATAAAGTTTTTGAAAAAGAAGATCAGGTACAATAAAGTGAGCTCTGTGCTCAAAAGACAAGATGTTACTGATTATTTGAATGTTTTACACACTAATTTTGTTATTGTCCCCATTGATAAAGCTGCTAATAACGTTGCATTTATTTGTAAACGTTTCTATGTTGAAGTAATTTTGAAGGAGATTGGGATTTTGGGTGCAGGAAATGAAACATACATTAGAGTTAATCAGAATAAAGCAGAAATGGTGAATGAAAATGTTCGTTTTTCTAAACGTTTTGGTCTTGCTGTTTCTGAGAAGGACTTGGATCTTCCATGTATCTATTGGACTCCAAAGAAACACAAGACTCCTACTGGTAAACGTTTCATTATCGCTTCAAAACATTGTTCCACCAAACTGATTTCTAGATCTGTCAGTCTAGTTTTTAAGCTTGTTTACAGACAAGTTGAAAATTTCCATACAAAAGCAAAGTTTTTGAGCAATTATAATAAATTTTGGGTACTTCAAAATTGTGATCCAGTACTAGATTCACTCAACCGAATCAATAAAAAGAAAAACGCCAAATCTATTTCCACCTTTGACTTTAGTACATTGTACACAAAGATTCCTCATGACAAACTGATTAAAGAACTATCAGAGGTCATTGATTTTGTATTTGATGCAGGTAACTGCAAGTTTATCGCTATTTCTAAAAATGATAAAGCGTATTGGTCAAAAACAAAACCCAAATCTTCTGTGTCTTTTACACAGAATTCTTTGAAAACTGCTATGAAACATCTGATAAAAAATTGTTTTTTCAATGCAGGTGATATTGTTATGTGTCAAGTGATCGGGATTCCCATGGGAATCGATCCGGCGCCATTTTGGGCTAATCTTTTCCTCTACCAATACGAACAAAGGTATATGAGCAGGGTCATTGAGGAAAATAAGGTTAAGGCTCGCCATTTTCATTCGACTAAAAGATTCATTGATGATTTGTGTGCTATCAATGACGGTAACTTGTTTCAGTCTGTGTATAGAGATATCTATCCAGATGAGCTTGAACTCAAAATTGAGCACTCGGGTAATCATGCTTCTTTTTTAAACCTGGATATTACCATCAAAGACGGGATATTTATTTATAAGTTGTTTGATAAACGGGATGCATTTCCTTTTTCCATAGTCCGAATGCCACATAAAGATAGCAACTTGCCAGAATCGATTTTTTATTCTTCTTTTGTTGGTGAACTTCTCAGGATTGCTCGTTCTACGTTACTTTTCGAGGACTTGAAAGTTAAAGCCAAAGTTTTTATACAAAGAATGCGATGTCAAGGTGCTGAAAACGCAAAGTTAGATTGCAGTCTTCGACGGGTTATAGTTCGTCATTTTTCAGAATTTTCAAGATTTCAACTCTCTCAAGATTCACTCGTTCGCCAGCTCTTGCGGTGAGCGGTCACGGTGTACGGGGCTTCGAACCGGGTTATAGTCCGATTTTTTAAATTCTCATTCTTTCCCCACTCTTTCCATCTTATTCTTTGAACTGTAAAATGTGTGTGAGAGCCACAGGGTTGGATAGTGGCAATCCAATCCCAGTTCCTTCTCTTCTAGTATGCTTTCTTCAACGTTGTGGCAGAAACGTGTCAAAGGTGTGGCAACTTTGTCTAGTAGAAAGTATACTTCTTTTCTCATTGTAATTTTAGTTTCTTCGGCTGGTTCCGTGGTTTTTACGTTTTAGTTTATTTTATATTATTGCGCGCGTTTTATACTTTCAATAAACACATCTTTTTACTATCTTTTATCTGTGGTGGTGTTTAATTAACACTGCTTGGCCTACCTACACAACCCTATTTCCATCATATAGGAGGATATTTTCGTAAAAGGCCGAAATCCTGTGTAGGTCGAAAACTGAGGAACAGATAATGTGTTTTCTTGAAATATTTTTTTGACTCATATTGAGTTACTTCATTCCATCTTAACTCATATTGAGTTACTTTCTTCCTTAAAGTCATTTTAGATCACTAGTTTTACATTGACGGATTTCTATGTCATCATATTTTCCTTTTCTACTCCAACCTGATTGATTTTCTGTGAATGTTCATTCTAGATTTTTGTTGTATTTGTATTGTCTTTTTGTTTTGTGGGTTTTTGTCTTTATTGTTTCCATTTTGAGTAGTTGAAGGTTTTATACTTCTAGACTATATATATACCGTTCATGAACATATAGCCACTAAAATGAAAAATCTAACTTTTTAACCACTGATTCAATTATTATATTTTCTAGACATGCCTATAACCAGATCGCAAACTCGGGGAGGGCAGCCCCCTCCCCGGGTGACTTCCCCTAGGGATGGTGGGAATCGCCCTAGGAGGTTGGTTAATCCTCGACAGGGTAAAGCCGTAGTTGGTGTTTCAGCGGAAGCAGGAAGTCCTTCCACATCTGTTTCATCAGCCAATGGGGATCAGCCATCCGGTCGTGCACAGTCTCACAGGCTTAGATGCATGACTTGCCCTAACCTTTCAACAAATTCTTTTTTCATGTCTAATGTGACTAAAAAAACTTATCAAATAATAAATCATTCCAATGAAACCATTTCCTGCCATTCTCAAAATCTTATATATCTTCTTTCTTGCAAACATTGTAAACTACAATATGTTGGAGAAACTACAAAACAATTAAATATCCGAATGAACATCCATAGAACTGCAAAGACTGGTTGTCAACATATGATAAATCATTTCAAAGATGCTTGCCCAGGTGCAGGTTTCAATATTCAGGTCATTGAAGTTTTCAATGGGGATGGTTATGTAGAAAAGAAAGTCTGTCCAGAAGCTAGAAAACAACGTGTAGACCGAGAAAATTTCTGGATGAAGGAGCTCCGAACTGTCTTCCCCTACGGTCTTAATGAGAGAGCTAGGGGACATGATCAAAATCTTCCAGTGGGAAAACTATTTCCTAAAATCACCAGATTTATCTCTCGAATGACACACAGTGGTAATAATAGAAATAACCATCAAATACTTTCTAGCCACACAGACTTTTTCAATTTTCTTGACAATCATCTTCAGAATGACATCATTGATTCTTTCTATGATATCAGAGTTGCACTTAACAGGCTAAAGAAATCGACTTTGAAGAAAATTGCTTCCGAAATTATCTCACGTGGTCCTTTGGTTTCTCTTGACTCTTTCTCTGAGCAACACTATCTTTACATTTTGGATATCATCGAAACTCTTATTTATATTCCACTCCCTAGTAAAGCAAAGAAAGTAGCACCAAAACATATTTGCAATGTATTTTTTGACAACAAAGCCATAGAACTCATTCATCTTCCTTCTATTTTAAACCAACCTGACATTTTAGAACTTCTTCCTGAACCTTTCACAACCAAAGAAAATAGACCAGTTGTCACTTATTCTCTACATAAAACTATACGAAATAAAATTCTCAATTATCAAGACACTGTAAATTCTATTTTTATCGATGATGAGGTCTCATTTACACTTGACTCTGATCGTTGTGAATGTGTTAATTCAGAATTTTGTGATCCTTTCCACCAACACATTATAACTGGTGATTTGAGAATTGTAGAAAACTCTAAATTACGTAAACTTTTAACAAAAGGCCCCAACTACCGTGAACCAAAACATGTAAATTTTAAAAGAGCTTTAGAAAATATCATTACTAGTTTAGATGAATGCATTGATACTTTAGAGCAAAAAACTAAATTCAAAGCTAGGGCATTTAAATTTTGGAGGGACACAATTATTTCGAAAGTTGAAATTAAGATTAGAAAACTCAAAAAGAAAACGAAAATACATGACACTAAACCTATTCTAAAGAATCCAGAAGTGCTGGCATATCTGGAAACCTTACAGAAAAGATTTGTCATTGTCACAATCGACAAAGCATCTAAGAACTTTGCTTTGATTTGTAAAAAGTTTTATGTTTCTAGATTACTTAGAGAAATCTCTGGAAATAACACCTATCAGCCTTCTAATCTTGATTTGAACTCCATTTTAGAAAATAGCGAAAACTTGTGTAAAACATTTGGATTATCATTATCTGACAAAATGAAAACTCTCCCCATTATGTATTGGATTCCTAAAATGCATAAGAATCCTATTGGTTGCCGCTTCATCATTGCTTCCAAATCATGTAGTACCAAACCGCTGTCTCGTGCTGTATCCATGGTCTTCAAAGTTCTATACAAACATGTTGAGCAATTCCATCATAAATCTCGTTTCTTTTCTAGTTTCAATAAGTTCTGGGTTGTACAAAATTCTTCGCCTGTTATTGGACATCTTAACAGAATCAATGCCAAGAAAAAAGCAAAACGAATTTCGACATTCGATTTTGCAACACTGTACACAACCCTTCCACACGATCTTCTCATTGAAATTTTAACCAAAATTATTAACTTTGTGTTTGATTTAGGTTGTAGAAATAAACTTGGTTTTTCAAATACTTCAGCATACTGGACTACAAAAGGGAAGGATGATAGGTTCTTTACTAGTACTTCACTGTCTGAGTGTGTGTCCTTTCTGATAAAAAATTGCTTTTCAAAGTTGGCAATTCTATCCTTAAACAGTGCATTGGAATTCCCATGGGAATAGATCCTGCTCCTTTTTGGGCAAATCTGTTTTTGTACCATTTTGAATCTGAGTATGTCAAAGGTCTCATTTCTGCTAGTTCGCCTAGTGCCTATAACTTCCACTCTGTAGGTAGATTTATTGATGATTTGTGTGCCTTAAATGACAGAGATGAGTTTCATAATTGCTACAAACAGATTTACCCTAAAGAATTAGATCTCAAAGTTGAGCACCATGGAAACCATGCATCGTTTTTAGATTTAGATATCACCGTTGAAAACAATATTTTTAGATATAAACTTTTTGATAAGAGAGATGCCTTTCCCTTCTTCATTGTAAGGATGCCACATGCCGACAGTAACATCCCATCGTGCATTTTTTATGGATCCGTCTTTTCAGAAATTTTACGGATAGCACGTAGCACACTCATGTTTGAAGATCTGACTCCTAGAGTCACTGAGCTTTTCATTCGAATGCGAAACCAGGGTGCTTCAAACGCTTTCTTGAAGAAGCAAGTTGTCAAATGTTTTTCCAGGTTTCCTGACTGTTTTATGAAGTATGGGAAAACCGTCGAAGAATTTTTACATATTTTCAAATTGTGAAATTGTTTCTTGTGTATTGTATGTGTGTTTGTTTGTTTTTCTTGTTTTTTTTTTTTTTTTTTTTTTTTTTTTTTTTTTTTTTTTTTTTTTCTGTCTAAAGAATTAGCATTAGCATCGGAGGTATTCATTTCCTACTTTTCTCTGCCCTGTGCAGTCCTCCCGTCGCGGCACGCCGAACCGAGTTCTCGGCCAACTTACGATTCTATTCTTTTCAGTTTTTGTGTGATTTTTTTCTATTTTTATGTAAGATTGTGTTTGTTACAAATGTTTGTTTCACCTGTAGTGTACGTGGGATAGTTGGTACAGTGTGTCTTTCTGCCCTTTTGTACTGTATTTTGTTGTAGTGTCTGTTTGTTGTCTGTTATTTATTTGGAAGCTGCTGGTCAGTTCCTTTTTCTACTATGTTTTCCGAAGGCGACTGAGTGTGGGCCCTTAAACATGTGGAAAGTCACTATGCCAGTCACAAGTCTGGGACTTCGGGTTTTGTTTTGTTTGTGTATCTCTTTTCTTTTTTTTAATTTATTTGATGTGTTTGCTTTTGTATTTGTCCCCATTTTGTATGTATTTTGATGAACTTACGGAAGTGTGTTTATCAAAAAAGTTTTTTGCAATTCATTGTTTCTCCACTATTACTTTTCTTCTATCTTTATTTGGATTAGGTTTTTCTTTCACATACCACTATTTAAATTCCCTTTAACTTTTTGCTAAATTACCCTCTGTTTCGGAATGATTAAAAAATAAAAAATACCAAAAAAATCGTAAATACACACAATTAACAAAAATATTCTTAACTTTTTTCGTTTTTATCAGTTTGAGTTATTTATATATCAATACTTTTCTTTTTCTAAAATGACAGATATTACATATCTTCACTATATATATAGTTGTATTTGTATTGTCTTTTTGTTTTGTGGGTTTTTGTCTCTATTGTTTCCATTTTGAGTAGTTGAAGGTTTTATACTTCTAGACTATATATATATAATTTTCAGGTTCAGTTGTTCTCAAGTCAGTTAGGAACATTTGGCGAGTTCCTGTACGCGGCCGCAATAAAAAAAAACCATAACATCACTCATTAAAAAACGGCGTTCGTGTCTCTTCGCACTTTTTTTAGCCTAGGCGATGTAGCAAACATAGTAAGTATAAGCACACTGTGTCTTTTAATTGGCTGAAATTTTTTTTTGCGTCGGAAAAACTTTTTCAAACTTTCAGCGATGATTGACCAAAACTGTTACAATGAAATTATCCAGCGCATTTTTTATCTTCTTACCTTCTTCATTTTCAATGAAGGACTCAAAGTTTACTGAAGGTAAGCACATAAGATATTCTTATAATTGATGATACTCATTGAAACACGCTTCGTTGTGCACTGCGGTGGAGTGCATGACGTAACTCGCGCGGCAATTCACTCGCCTTCTGTTGGAAGATCATATTGGGGTTTTGGCGTTACCACCCTCTAAGCAGCGGTGCCCGGGGGGGGGGGGTACTAGGATTGATGGGTGTCGGGTATGTGCGTGCCAGACCTCTGGACCCTTACCCTTAGAGAGACTGAATTTTGGTGAAAAGGTGACCCTTAGAGAGACTCAGTGTAGAAAAACCCAACCCTTAGAGAGACTTTTTCACAAAAAATTTCTATAATGGGCCAAAGAAATTCGATTTTTAAAAGAATTTCTCCAATTTTCGAAAAATTTCTCTAATTTTTGAAAAATTTTCTCACTTTTTTTAAAAATGTTCTCACTTTTTTGACTTTTCACTTTTCTTTGACCCGAGTTTGTGAAAAAACCGACCCTTAGAGAGACTGATTTTGACTTTTGTTGTTTTGGTAACCCTTAGAGAGACTTTGGGAGGGTGAAAAACCCTACCCTTAAGGCACGCACATACCCAGCACCCATTTTTGCCTAAGTACCCCCCCCGGGGCGGGTGCCTTTGTTTTTCCGCAACTCTTTCCACCATTTTAGATGGCCTTAACAATAAATCCAAAAGGGCGCCATAATCTTGGAAGATAATTTGTTTTGGTCTCCGGCTTTGGGAAGTAGCAATGTTTTTGGTTGTTTTCGATGGAAAATGGTAAGAAACTCAAGTTTACAAGTATCATTTAGTTTTTGCTGGCTTATAGAATGGCGGGATCCTGGATGGTTTCCCTAACTGCAAGTTATGTTTTTGAAGTCAAATTTTGCCTTTGAAAAAGCCCGAAAAAAAAACAAAATCAAATTAAGAATCTTTAGCAAATTTTGACACAAAATTCCTTTCCTCGTTAAAATCTTTAGTTTCGCTATACTAATTTGAGGTCGTACTGTTTGCCCATCTTCGTACTGTGATGATAAAATTGATAATCGATTTATTTACACAGGGATTGCGTCAAGCTGCAACAAGAAGAGGAATATTGGGTCTGCGAAAAATGCCCAAGTCTCAGAAAAAGACCTCGCAAATAGACTAATGTTAGTTCTTCATGATAGTTTACAAAGAAAGAATAACCAGTTATTTACAACTTATTTGTTTTTCCGTTTTCTCTCTTGTTCAAAGAACTGCCTGGTTCAGATTCGTACTTTTTTATTCAGAATATTGTTCCAACCATCTCTTGGTTTACCAGCGAGCCCTTCTTTTTTTAAGTGTCCGGGAACTAGGTTTATCACCCAAAGTTAACAATTTAGCCTCACTCTGTATAATTCAGGATTTTCTCTATCACACGTATACGTCGAGCCAATGTTGAAGTTAAGCATGTTATAGTTATTTTATAATGAAAAGCATGTAAAAAGTAATTTGTGTCTTCTCGTGATTAACTTTCTCTTTGATTAAAAGCTAAGATCTGAGATGACGCAAACTCTCGCGAACAAGTCCGAAAACGAAAGTGAATCCTGAAATGATATACTACCCAATTTCGGATTTAATCGGGAAATTCGGGGAAAATGACGACTTGGGTTTTCTCGCATTTAGCTGCTTCTGTATGTAATTAGGCACTCTAGGCCGATTTTCGAACTTTTAACTACCCCCTGTCAAACTTGGTTCATTGGAAAGCTATATCTTTTCTCATTTCAACGAAGGGTCACTGACCTCTGTAGCATTTATATAAAAAAAGTTATTGGATTTTTTGTGAAGCTGATTGGAGCAAAAATTAGCAGAATTTTACTGCAAGAGCCATCTATAAAAAAGTGGCCAAAAAACAGGCATTTTTTTAGTCAAAAAAACTTATTTTTTTTTAAAGTTTTTATAAAATCCACTTCTTTTTAGAAAAATCTTTCATGCATGATTAACAAAGGAAAAATGGCTTCAAAACAATAAGAATTTTCCCTCTCTAAGGGCATTATACTTAAAGTATACTTTTTGATTTGATGCACCCAATTATATTTTCTTTTATATCTTTTTTTCAAAAACAAGTACAATCAAATAAAGTATAAAAACAGTATACTTTTCTTATACTTTCTGATTGCAGTATGAATGCAGTACAAATTTTATACTTTTAGTATACTTTAATCCTTAAATTTGAACAAAAGTATGAATGCAGTATACTTTCTATATACTGAAAATATACTTTTCTAGTCAATATTTTGGTAAGGGTAGTTATGCAAAAAACTCTCGCGTTCGCCAAAACATCTATATTATATTCATTAGAACAATAAAAGATCGAATTTCTTGATCAAAAAATAAATATTTACAGAACAACAAAAGCCGTCTAGAAATTTGTTCTTAAAGACATAGCATATTCTGTTTTCATGCTTTAGTATATATTTTAACAGATTTTATGATGCACCTAAACTTAAATCAGACAATACATAAACCAACACATAAAGACAGAAATATTTTAGACTTTTTACTAACAAACAATCCAGATATGGTTTTCAATTACCAAGTCACTCCTACCATTCATTCAGATTACCATAATATGGTCCAAGTTGCAACCCATATGACTTTCGACAAAACTTGTAAAAATTTTTACCAAGAAAACCTCACACAACAAATTTGACAATTTTAATTTTCACAGTCACAAAATTAATTGGGAAAATATTTAAAAATATTTACAAAATATTGACTGGAATGTTATTTTAAACCCCATTTCAGACCAAGACAAACAATATAATACTTTTCTTGATAAATGCTTAAACGTTATCACTGAAAATCAAGTCCCTTCAAGAATGTCAAAGAAATCAACAAAAACCATTATACCCAGAGATAGAAGAGTGCTGATGCGAAACCGCCTAAAGCTTAAGAAAAGGAAACCAACTCAAAAGATTCACCAAAAACGTATCAATATTGAACTTAAACTTCAAGAATCATACTCCAATGAAAGAAAGAACCAAGAAACAAATGCTACTTTGAAAATAAAATCCAATCCAAAATATTTTTATTCATACGCGAAACGCTTTTCAAAACACAAACCGAAGGTTGGATCCAAAAACCAATCAACTGACAAATGACAGTCAAAAAATGGCAAACATTCTACAAGATCAATATACCTCTGTTTTTATGGAACCACTACCCAACTACAACTTGCCAGAAATCACCGAAAATCAACCAAATCTAAGTGATATCAACTTCTCAGAGCAAGATATTATAGAAGAGATCGACGCTTTATCCTCCAATGCAGCAGCAGGACCAGACGACTTCCCTGCAATTTTCTTAAAACAACTCAAGTCACAGATTGCAGCCCCTCTCTCTCTAATCTGGAGAAATATAAGGAAACAAAGGCTTCACACCTCAACTTTTGAAAACCAGTTTCATCACACCCATCTTTAAAAAAGGCAACCAAGGCCTACCTGAAAACTATTGACATGTAGCATTAACTTCGCATGTAACTAAGATTTTCGAGAAGATTGTCAGAAATCGGCTACAAAATCACCTAGAAGAAAACAACCTCTTTAACGATAATCAACCTCTTTAACGATAATCAACATGGATTCAGGTCTGGAAGATCATGTCTTAGCCAACTTCTTTCGCACACAGAACGACTCATCCATCACATTGAAAAAGGACGTAATGTTGACGTTATTTACCTTGACTTCAGCAAAGTCAAGAAAAACTTTGACCGTGTAGATCATACAATCTTACTCCATAAAATCGAGAGAAATGGTATAACTGGCAAATTACTGCAATGGATCAGATCCTTCCTTACCGGTAGGACCCAACAAGTATCTGTTGACTACATCCTCTCCAAAAAAATTGAAGTCATTTCTGGCGTCCCCCAAGGATCAGTTCTTGGTCCACTTCTCCTCCTGATAATGATCCAAGATATTGACACTAACATCCTACATTCATTTCTATATTCATTTGCTGGCGATACACGTTTAATGAAGGAGATCTCTAATAACACTGATGTTCAATTTCTACAAAACGACCTTAATCTGGTGTATCAATGAACATCATTAAACAACATGCAGCTCAATGGCTTGAAGTTTGAACATCTTAAATACGGAAAAAAATGAAGAGCTAAAAGAACACTCAAGTTACCTCTCAGACACTGGCTCTCTTATCGAAACCAAGATGGACGTAATGGATTTGGGAGTCACTCTGGACGTGAACATGATATACAGCAAACACATCACAAACCAGATCGAGAAAGTCAAAAGTATCATTGCTTGGATCCAGCGAACGTTCAAAACAAGAGATTGTCACCAAGTATTGCTAACTCTTTGGAAGTCACTGGTACTACCACACATTGACTATTGTATTGCTCCCAGCTGTGGTTACCTTCAAAAAGATATCTGATCCAACAACTGGAATTACTTCAAAAATCTTACCTGAATGGAATCCCTACACTTCAACATCTCAACTATTGGGAGAAGCTCAATGAACTTAAACTATACAGCCTGGAGCGGCGCAGAGAAAGATACAGGATTATCTACACCTGGAGCATCCTAGAACAGCTTGTACCAAATTTTAACTATGCTGAAAACAAAGGTGGCATCTTCAGTTACGATAACCAGAGACTGGGTAGAAAGTGTTATCTAAAAGAGGTGAACATAAGGAGAGACTCCCTGTCAGAAGAAGGTCCCAGACTATTTAATGCCCTCCCACAATCCATCCGTAACCTCAAAAATTGCTCCAAAACTAATTTTAAACATCAATTGGACCATTTTCTCAATTCACTACCGGACGAGCAACTGCTGCCGAATTACCTTCCTCTTAGGAGAGCTAATTCAAATAGCATCAAAGTCATGGTCCATCATCGGATTTCTCAAATCTGATGATAGTTGAGACGAACAAAGAAGCCTTCAAAAAGTATTTAAAAAAAAATAAGTATCATGCCATTGCGAAATTCCACGAAGACCAAGTACACACTTCAAACTTTCAAAACACGCAAACTGAAAGCAGTATATATGACGTCACACATTCTTTCTGGTGCAAGAAAATATTAAAACCCCCGTTTTGATATACAAAGTCAAGCGCAACACGTTAGTAAAAGCCGCTTTAAATCAAGGGGTTCAGATCAATGTTTTGATTTAATCATTTGGCAGTTCTACTCCCAGGAGAATTTACCGTCAGCTGAATAAAAATCTTTTTTTTTTTACATTTGCTGATGATTTTTTAGCTTAAGTTTATGTCTAATGTTATGGTTTTTTGTAGTGCTTTTGCTTGTTCTAAGAGATGAGCGAATTCAATTATTTTTAGTTTTCAAGAGAAGTAAATTTAATCTTTCTTCTACAAGATTACACTTTATAATGCCAATGATCAGTTAGTCACACTAGAGTCCTGCCGAAATGCATATCAAAGATTAATGCCGCAAAAGTGCTATATCGTTTACTTGACTCAAAAGCAAAAACAATGTGTCGCAAAACTTTTAAAGGGATTCAGGAAAAAAATAACCCGCCGCTTTTTAATGAAATTTCCTAAAATTTGAGCCATAGATGAAAAAATTTGAGCCAAGCCGACCTTGAAAACCAATTTGAAGATCAACTTCCCAAGAAAAAGATCTACGGGGGAGACAGAACCAACCCGGATCCGCGAACCGCCGGATAGGCTATTTCCCGGAAATTTTGCCAGACCTCAAACACTTACCCATTTACATCAGCTGAATTATTGTTATTTTAGCGTACAAACAAGGCCTTAAAAATCGAAGTGCTGTCTCAGGAATTGAATGACAAAATTTGGTTGGTTGATATTCTGGTTGCTGCACGTTTGCAATCGGTCATATTGTCTCATTTTAAGTTTTCAAGTTTTAATTAATGTCTTGGGAACTTGAACTTGACTCAGGTAACTTGGATGAGAGTTCAAGTTCCCATTGTTATGACGTCAAAAACCATGTTTTTGAGTAATAACCTTTTTTGGTTGCAAAAAATAATTCCAACACAGTAATTTTGTTAATGTACGCTGCTTTTGATGTATAAATGAGTACCCTAAAATGAGTGCTATTGGTTTGCATTGGAGTTGGACACGTCGTAACTTGCCTGAGTTGATTGCTTCGATTAAGTTCGATTGTATTCGATTATGTTTGATTACGTTTGATCGATTAAATTGCATTCGCTCATATTAATCGCTTTCGTCTTGTGCAGTACTTAGGCTCTCCTTCTTATCTAATTTTCCAATGGTCGTCCACGCTAATGCTCCAAAGCTCTAGAGAAGTGGGTTAATTTAATTGCAATCAATCTTATTGAAAATTATTGTAAGCGAACTAATCGAACATGATCGAATATCAATCAAACGTAATTCAATCGCAATCAAACATAATTGAATCTGGAATCCTCCATTTGATTGAGTTTTGATAAGTTCGATTGCAATTTTTGTTTGAACTTGTTTGATTGACACCTTCGGGTAATACTCAGTGTAATTGCATTAGGGGAATAGATAAAATAGTATTTCCAGAAAATTGGATCGATAAAATTTTTTTCCAATGGGTCATTCTTTTCTTACTTGAAGATTATTTTACAGAAGAAATGAAGTTGCCGTTTAAATTTTTCTTTTATCATTTTCAATTTAAAGGTCAAATTAGCATGTTTTGCCCAAGATATTCTATAGCATTTACACTGGGTATGGAAAACCTGTCTTAACTGCACATCCCATGCAATTGCAAGCATGTGCCAGACTTACCAAAGTTTAAAAAAATAGTTCTTCTTGAGGATAGGTGAACCCCTTATAAAATTTACATTTTTCTATAATAGTCGTTTAGGAGAACGTTTATTGCATAACTAATTACTCTACACTTCAGCCAGCATGGAAATGGTGCACAGTACGTTGAATATATTTAGAGTGAAAAACTCTAATTTTGATCTTCCTTTTTGTTCGACCCTGTACTGATCATCCATAAAAAAAGAAAACTTTCTAGTACAATTGCATTTTAAGCAGGAAGGGCAAATAAAAGGGTCCAGTGCTTTCTTTAATTCTCTGATTTTCTGGATGTATGTAAGTTTTCTCAAAACGTATTTATTGCATTTTCTCCAGCAAGTTAATTCTCATGAAATATGCTCAAATTTGTCATTAGCGAAAGTTGATCCTCACAAAATATAGTCTAATGGGCCTTGGGGAAGTTTCTTCTGCAAAGGTTTCTTCCTTAAGAAGTGCATCAAAGGAAAGCAGCTTTGAACAGACCAATAAAAGATTTGAACAACCATTACTCTGATCATTTTCCTCAATGAAATTATATATTTCTAATTCTAAGTATTTGTGTTGTCTGGTTTGAAATTTCGAGTTGCTTCGAATTTTTGTACTGGACCTTCGTATGAGCATGAGCCAAATAATGTCACGAGTACCTCCTTATTCATTTAGAAACAACAGCAATGGAAAGCTCCAAGATATTTGCAAAGAATAATATCAAGCCACCAGTTGAAGGACGATGTGGGTTCTTTGTCAAGAGGAAACAACGTTATTGTAAAATGAAACCTACCAAAGGAAATCAATTTTGTGCTGAACATGCTCAATTTGACAAAGAACAGGTACCAATTCACTCATATTGTATTTTAACTAAATTTAAATGCTGAAGGTACAAGAAGTTGAATTGTATTTAATTATATTTACGTCCCCTACTGAACAGTTACATAATCTTGTAATATTGTTCTTCAGGATGAGGGAGAAAAAAGGAAAAGGATACCATGTCCCCTAGATCCTAAACAGTAAGTCAAAGAAACAGATTACATATTTGTCTTTCTCCTGCAAAGCCTTCTTTTCAGCTGATACTAAAACTTCTTTAGAGTGAATTCTTTTCTTATTTTGTAATCATACAAACTTGAAAACTAACCTTTGATAAAAGAACTGCAAATCATCAAGCACCTGTTTGTGCCCTTATTGGGTGAGTTAGCGCGTATCTAAATTCTTAAGAATTTCAAATCCCAAATTTAATATCAATAGCACCCATTCTCAGAAATTCATTTGTGGATCTTTAGTTGATACCTTAAGGTTCAAGGATTCGGTTGTGTCATAAATAAATATTAACCTCAAAATAAATTATTGAGGAAAATGTGAATTATGGCGTCATCAAATTGAAATTATGACGTCATATATTGTAAAAAAGCTATAACTTCGAAAGTGCCTGTTGAACAAATCTTATTAATGCCTAACTTTAAATAAAAATCTTATTTGAAAATTCTGATGACGTCACCTAAAAATGCAAAAACAGAAAAATGTAATTAAATTTTTTTTTAAATAACTTTAAAACAAAAAGCTACAAATTAATTACATGCATTTTCGGGCAAACTTTATAAAGATTGGACAAGTACTTTTAATGTTACAGCGATTTTACGAGTCGTGACATCATCAAATTTGATCAAAACATGACGTCATGATTACACTTTCTTTGAATATTAATTTTTGGGGTGATATTTAATTAGGTCAAAAACTGTTTCATAATCTTCAAGGTATAGAGCAACTTTTGATACATCCCTGTCTCAGTGCCCCGATGGAACCTTTTCCCTCAGTGGGGATGAAAATTTCTATCGAAATCCCAATGGGGATAGAAAATCGTTTCCAGCTCAAAAATTCCAGTGGGGATGGTTTTTTAGTCCGATTTTTTCCATTCAATTTTCAATGGGGATAGAATCATAGGGCAATTTCCCAGTGGGGTTGAAAATGTAGGGTATTTTTCCACCGGGGACGATTTTTTGGCCTATTTTTTCACCGGGGCGGGGGGTCCACTGGGTCTGTGACACAGGGGTGTTTTGATCCCTTAGTAGATCTCTGTATATGGCTGCTATGGTTGATCTAAAAAACTTAGGCTAAAATTACTGTTTTTAAGGCATGATTAATCGTGTTTAACTTAAAACAACCACCCCCCTTGACCTGGTGAAAAAAGTAGCCAAAAAATTGTCCCTGAGCAGCAACCAAATGGCCAGTATTTTTCCCCCACTGAAAATTTTAAGCCTAGATTTATCTTCATCAATTCTGTAGAAAGTCCTCCTCCCTGTTACCACAAACAACAAAGAACAAAAATTCTAAAATAATTGATGATATAAACACACCATTGAATAACTGCAAACCATCATTATCACATAGATATATTCTGAAATGACAATATAAAAACATTGTCCCTGTACCAAAAATGTTATCGAAATTCCCCACTGTTTTTTTCGTCTTAAAAAAAATTATCGTAGTGAAATTATTAAAAGCCACTTGGTCATTAAGACCAAGGGGTGTGATAATGATAATGATAATGAAATTGCATGTATTTATCATGTATCAAATGTATCATGTATTTTTTTTTTCATTTCAGCTCTGTTTTTGAGGATAAATTATCATCACATATGAAGAAATGTAATGCAACAAAGAAAACTAATTTGGTTTGTCTTTGTTTGTCTTCAATTTGGAATCCTTTAAGAAATATGGTTTTTAAAAAGACTGTCTTTACAGCCCTGGTAAAACTTTTTTCCTCAGTGGGGATAAAAACTCCCATTGAAATCCCAATGGGGATAGAAATTTTATTGTTCAAAGGTTAAAAAATCCAGTGGGGATGGTTTTGGAGTGCAATTTTTAAACTTTTTAACTTAATAAAATTCCAGGGTATTTATTGTCTGTCACACAAGGGTTTTTAAAAATTTGTGTTTTACTATAATATGCTTGTAGAAAACAGATTTTTTATGTAAAACATTTGATAGAGTGTCTCTATCATTCCCAAGCCTTGAAAAAGGTGAAGCAAAATAATTCCTCATATTTGCTAAAGAAGACCACATTAGAGAACCGCAGTAGTTATCACTGTTGAAATATTTCGACACTGCAAAGGCTTATAGTAAGATATTGTACTACAGAGAATATATATGAAAACATGATTGTGTAATATCAAAAGATCAAAGGTCATAATTCAAAAGTCCATAATTTTAAATACAGTGATTCTTAGCTGATTAGCCTAATTTGTTGATGATAATTTATGATTGATTGTCTGTGTGAACTAATTATCATTATTTTTTTTTTTAACTTTGATTCCTTTTCTTTTACAGCCTTTTTTTGACAAGAATATAAACATTGGTATCAATCATTATATTAGAAGTGAAAAAGAAAAGGTAAACATTACCTGTGTACACTCAAAAGTAAATATGGAGGTAAAATTTTTGATGATGCCTCTCAGCAACCTTTTGACTTTTGACAAATGAATAAACTGTTGGGAATCTGCTAAATTTTTGGTACAATTTCAAAAAATGACAACGTTACTGTAAATCTTTTCATATTTGGGTGAATTGCAGAAAAATCATACAATGTCCCGTCCGCAACAAAAGCGCCATTTATGCTTACAAAGTCAAGACCTGGGAACTAGAGAACCCCCATGTTTGTTTTGTTGTTTTGTTTCTTCCGTTAAAAACATTTATCGCCTTTGAATAATCTATTCTGAATTTTTTAATTTGTAAAAACTAATACGGTCCAAAAATTTGTCCCGTTCGCAACGGCACAAAAGTCTTAATTTCTCACTTTTTGAGACAACTTAAATGTTCTAACTGTATCAAGCCAATAAACTATAGGGACCTACATGCTTTTTACAGCAGTATTCTTTTACTTGACTTTAGAGACATGTACTGGCTATGAGTGAAAAACTTTTGTCCTGTCCGCAACAAAGTCCGCACCTTTTTTTTTTTGCTGTAACAAAAAAAATTCTATAACACGCTAAGGAAGGCTATTTAGTAAAGTTCACAAAAATGTAAAGTTCTTAGAAATTGCATTTGCCAAAGTTGAGTTATGGGTCCTCAAAAAGTGCCTGTTGCGGACAGGACATTGTATGATTTTTCTGCAATTCACCTATTTTTAATAAATTAATGATTGTACTCTATTACGCTTCTTTTTGTTCAATTTTAGTTGCGTCTCTATGAGGTACCAATTGATGAGTTGAAAAATTTGATTGAAAAGCTTAGGGATATACACAAGAAAGTCATCAACCTCATCAGTCAATCTGAGAACACAACAATTCATCAATTACTTTCCAATGAGATTGAAACTCAAAAGGATTGTGGACAAAATGTTAAGAAGCATCTGGTTCAACAGGTAACAAGCAAGTTGCATTTGTCTGTCTGTCTGTCTACCTGTCTGCCTGTCTGTTTGATAATTTTGCTGTAAATCTTTTTGATATAAATAATGAAAATATTTTTCATGCATTCATAGAAGTTAGAAGATGTTATTATAATAATATGTAAGGACAAGCTATTGGTTAGGTGATCTTAATGAATTATCTATATTCAAACTTTGAATTTGAACTTTTCAGGGGTCACTGATTCAGATATTGGATGATAATGAATTCTTCCGTCATGATGTCAATGTTATTGAATTTGGTGCAGGTAGAGGTAAGGGAAGAGGACTTTTTTATTTGTTTAACCAGTTGGAAAATATTTAAAAACACTGAAGTTTACCAGGTACATCAATGGACGAATAAAAGATATGATGTCTCATATTAAATTAAACTTGATGAAGACCTCCACTAAGGGGACAAGCTGGAGTTTTTACAAGCTCTTATTTGATTTGGTTGGTCGTTAAGATGTAATAAAATAATTTTATTACTTTTTCTAAAGAACGCGTCATCTCTATCACTTTAAATGACCAATTAGTGAAGTATCTTGTTAAAACTTAAGCTCATCCCCCACTAAAGGAGGTTGAAATATTGTTAAAATAAATTTATATAAAGAATGACCCTTTGAACGTATATAAATAATTCAAACAGTCTCATCTAAAGTATGACGATTCAAGAGTCTTTACATTATTTTACTCGCTACGATTTTTGACTTGGCAAAAACTTTTGGCTCCCATATCAGATTCTCTTCTTCGTCTTAGATTTTTCTCTAGGACCCGAAATGAATTTTAATGAATCTTTAGCTCCCACTTAGAGTACACAATGACAGTTAGATTAAAGGGAGTGTTAATTTTTCTCTAAAGCTTATGAAACACTCAGGCAATGGAACAAGAACGAGGCAAAAGTAATTTTAAATTTTTCAAACAATAATTACATTTCAGGTGCTCTATCACACTGGGTTCAGAAAGCAATGTCAAGCAAAGAAGGATCACAGCAGTATTTTCTAATAGATCGCCAGCATAATAGGAATAAGGTTCGTGTTTGTGTGGGCCATCATATATATTAAACCCTCAATTTATTTATTATTGCTTTATCACAAGATTAACTGTAAGTGCGTTTTTATATAAGAGCTAAAAAATATCAATTGGCCTAACTTGCGCAAGATATCCCCATTTCAAAAGAACATTGCGTGTGTCCACCCCTAATTTTATCAATTCTCTTAAAAGGGGAGGGTAATGGGCCCCCCGTGCGTCCCCCTCCCAGTTGAGGATATTGGATATCCAGGGGGTTAACAATTTTTGTTCAAAAGTGGATATTCAGGGGGTTAAATATCTACAAGAGAGCGGATATCCGGGGGGTAAAATGTCTTTACAAGTAAAAAATACGATATCCAGGGGTAAGCATCTTTATAAGAGATAAATCAATATCCTCAACAGTGGGGGTAAAATCTTTTTCTGGAAAAGCCCAATATAGAATAAAGGTATTGCCTGACAACAACAACAAATTCAGTATACACTTCATCAAATTTGTCTTTATCAAATAAATAATTAAACTTACAAAGAGGTGATACAATTTTCTTTACTTTTTACCTCAATGCTGAGATCATTCTAACCAATCCAAAACCTTCCTCACTAACGTGTTTATCATTTTTTGGTCTCCTCTTGGTTAGTTTCTTGGAAGGGCCGTTTCTGTTTTTATTTTTGACTCTGTTAAAGTTTATTTTTAAGGGGTCTCACCTGAACCACCCTCAGTTGAAACTTCGGTGAATGTTTCAGTAACTTCAGGCTCTTGGGTAGTAGCTTCAGGCTCTTGGGTGGTAGCTTCAGTCTGTTGGGTAGTTGCTTCGGGCTGTTGGGTGGTAACTTCAGGCTCTTGAGTGGTAGCTTCAGGCTCTTGGGTGGTAGCTTCAGGCTCTTGGGTGGTAGCTTCAGGCTCTTGAGTGGTAGCTTCAGGCTCTTGGGTTGTAGCCTCAGGCTCTTGGGTGGTTGCATCAGGCTGTTGAGTGGTAGCTTCAGGCTCTTGGGTGGTTGCTTCGGGCTCTTGAGTTGTAGCTTCGGGCTCTTGAGTTGTAGCTTCAGGCTCTTGGGTGGTTGCTTCGGGCTCTTGGGTGGTTGCTTCGGGCTGTTGAGTGGTTGCTTCGGGCTCTTGGGTGGTGACTTCGGGCTGTTGGGTGGTTGCTTCAGGCTCTTGGGTAGTAGCTTCAGGCTGTGGGTGGTTCTTCAGGCTCTTGGTGGTGCTTGGGCCTTCGGTTGCTTCGGGCTTTTGGGTGGTTCTTTGGGCTGTTGAGTGGTTGCTTCGGGCTGTTGGGTGGTGACTTCGGGCTGTTGGGTGGTGACTTCGGGCTGTTGGGTGGTTGCTTCAGGCTCTTGGGTAGTAGCTTCAGGCTGTTGGGTGGTTGCATCAGGCTCTTGGGTGGTTGCTTCGGGCTCTTGAGTTGTAGCTTCGGGCTCTTGAGTTGTAGCTTCAGGCTCTTGGGTGGTTGCTGTCGTTCGTTCTGTCTGGGTGCTTCGTTTGTTGATGCTGTGTGTTGCTTCGGGCTCTTGGGTGGTTGCTTCGGGCTCTTGGGTGGTTGCTTCGGGCTCTTGGGTGGTTGCTTCGGGCTGTTGAGTGGTGGCTTCGGGCTGTTGGGTGGTTGCTTCAGGCTGTTGGGTGGTGGCTTCGGGTTGTTGGGTGGTTTCCTCTGGCTTTTGAGTGGTGGCTTCAGGCTGTTGGGTGGTTACTGCCGGCTGTGGAGTGGTGGTAGTAACAGGAGCTTGAGTTGTTGCAGGGCAGACTGGTTCTTTGCCACAGCTTTCAGTATTGTTTGCTGAGTAAACAAACTTGATGTAGGTGATCATGGGACTTACTCCAGTGGTTTGATCAAAGTTCAACGAGAAAGGGTAAACAAAAGTTGAGCCTTGTGCTTTGTTACCACCAGGGATACTCTGGAAAACATAGCTGAAACCTGCGCACGTGTCTTGGTTGTCGATGCGATTAACACCTTTTTCGATGTTGAAGCCAGTTGTGGATGCGTTAAATCCAACCTAGTCATTGAGAAAAAGGTTTTTACGTAACTGTGAAACGTTAGATTTACGTATAAGCAGTTTGCAAGCCCCAACAAACTTGAACGCTTGCCTCCATGATAGTGGTTTTTCCTCGAAAAATTTCTATTGAAAGTAATTTCAATCTAAAGTTATTTTTATCTTTCCTTTGTTTGAATTCACAAGCAGACAAAATATTCTATATAAATGAACCTGAAAAATATAACTTACAATGATTTTGAAGCTAGCTGAAGATGATGATGTGGTAATTCTGATGATGCCAAACTTTTGTCCTGCGCTTTGTTTAGTAATCTCAATATAAGGTGCACAGCTGTCTCCCGCCAGGGGTGGTGAAGTCACCAAGGGTGTTGTGGTGGTGTTACGTGGCGGGCCAGTAGTTGGTGGGCGGGCAGTGGTGATGTTAATAGCGGGGCAGTCATTAGCTCCACAGGACATTTCAAAATTACCAGACTTGAAGCTGATGTATTGAATTTGGGGTCGACCAATGCGTCTGTTGAAAACGAATCTGTATTGCTTTCTGAAAGTGGTGTTCGCATCATATGTGTTTTCTGGTTCGTTTCGATATTTATATAAACATTTATCTTGCGATTGAACACGGATGACTCTATTGAAAACCATCAATTTCCGAGGGAGTTTGTCAGGTTTGAATCCAACCTTAAATGTAAAAGTTTGACGTTTGTCCATTCGTTTTGGAATCCAAACTGTTTACAGCTAGATATAAGGCTTCTTTTTCTCACATCACGGTTTCCTGAATCATTTGTTAAAGATCACGAAGGTTTATCGTGTTCTTCAGAGTCTATTAGGTATAAAGTTTGCAAGTAATTTTTTATTCCCAAAACGATTCAAAGTACCTGATTAAGAGCTGTCTAATCTCCTAGAAAATCAGATTTCGAACAGTCCTGGCCGCTCGTAGACGCTCATGGCCGCTCGTTTCAAAACCAGTGCGCTTTTTAGGTACTTAAAATTGCTTAGGGAGTCACTCACATTTGTGATTGGATCACAATTTTTACAACATCTTGCGAAGAAATTTGGTTCAAAATTGAAAATTACCTGAAGTTGCCATTCATTAGATTTTTGTGGAACCAAGAATTCCATAACACCTCGTTGATCACTGAAACCTTGTTCGACTCCTTTCAAGAATACGGAACAATCAGCTCCACTCAACGGCATGGGTGGTGGTAAAGTGGGCGCCATTGTTGTAGTGGGTGCAGCCGTGGCGTTGGTAGTTGGACCTGTATAGTTGGTTGGGGTGGGTGCACCCGTTGTTGTAGGGGCGGGGGTGGATGGACAACTGGGCTTAGTTCCACACATGAATGTATTTTTACCATCACTGATCTCAAAGAAAGCAATGGTGGGTTTGGCGCTGTTTTGGTTGTAGTGTAAAGCGTAAGGGAACACCATGGGTTTGCCAGCTCTGTCTCGTCTGTTAGATGCTTTGACGTAATTGTAGAATTTGGCTTGAGGACATTTTTGCATGATACCCATCATGTTCGCGCCACGTTGGATTTGAAAATTAGATACAGTCTCGACGAAGCCGACCTGTATATGAGAATCAAAACATAAACAATGGGTTATTCCTGAAAAAAATTATACTCCCTATGTTGGGTAGGTCTTTTTGGGGAAGGGTCACCCCCGGATTTTTTTTTTAATTTTCAGAACCCTCTTGGATTTTTCTGTCTCAATTTTTGGAGCACCCTGGATTTTCGATCTCGTTTTGCTGACCATCCTGGATTTTCCAACTCATTCAATTGACCATTCTATATTTTTCCTTCGAAAACTAGACGCCTCTGGAATTCTTTTCAGACCACCCTGGACGTTACACCTCCTATTTCTGGAATAGTCCATTCTTTGTTGTATTATCTGAGGCTTAGGGAGCTTTAAAGGTAATTGTAAAATGGAATGCGAACAAAAAACTACCAAGACGAGAGTATTTGACGCTGGTGGCTAGGACGTGTGTTTCGTTTTTCACACATAAGCTACTAAGGAGATCATTGATACAGACTGGGAGACTAGCTGGAAACTTGTGATTGGCTTATAAAGAATATAATAAAAAAGGAGAACACATACCTTCAACCTCCATCGTCTCAAAGCAGCAGGAAGTGAAAATTTTATAACACCTATGTCAAAACCTGGAACACTTCGTTTAACTCGTGTGAAATTTGAGCAGTCGCCTCCTAAAGGCGGAAGGGTGGGTTTTGGTGCTCGAGTGGTAGTTACGCCTGGAGGTAGTGTGGGGCAGACGACGGGAGAGCCACACGACATGCTGAAAGATCCACTTTCGAACTTGATGTATCCGATTTTTGCTTTTGATGAAAATAAAGTGAATCTGTTGCTAAACGTTGCATTAGCTTTGATGACTTTATTGTATCGGTAGTTGGTGAATGAGAATTTACAGCCTATCTGTATTCTACCTGGTGCACGTGCTTGTTGCATGTACAATTTCCCAAGACCATCTGTCAATTGGACCTATAGAAAAAAAGGTGAGGTTGATAGATTCGAAGTGGAGTAGTTTTAAAAATCATAAAATACTGTATTAGTTAGCGTACTTAACGTACTAAACGCTTTTCTTATATAAGAATGCACTTTATAAGAATGTCCATGATGAAAATGGCCAAAACATTAAGAATAATGCTAAGAATATCACCATCATTGAATTTTGCTACTCAAGCTAAGAATACCATTTTTAGAGCATTTTCAATTATAAGAATATGGTATTTTCTAAACATAACATGATAGGAATAAGGTTCGAATCGGGAAACGAGTTTGAACTGGGATGCTCTGGGTTTGTGGCGGTATTGGTGCCTAAAATCTTTACCTGTTTCTAATTAGTATGGTCCTGCAATAACGAAGACTTCAATAGACTGCAATAACCAAGACTAACATTAATCAATAAATTTCTTTCTGTGCCAGAAGGAGACGGCATTTCTCTCGACACCGTTCCGTCTGTAACTTTTTACAAATATGTCCCTAGGGGTGTCGTCACTTTAAGTCATTGTAGTACTGTTAAAGGGATTGACTAAAACAAAACTGTAAAACGTGATAGACCAACAAAGTGATCAAAGAAGCGCCGCTTTAACCCGGAAGGGGGTTGCTAGGGTTGGCGAATGAGGGGTATGTGCGGACAGGACCTCCGAAAACCGACCCTTAGAGAAACCAAATATTTAGTGAAAAAGTGCCCCTTAGAGAGACTTTTTTGAAAAGTTGTCCTCCCTTTTTTAAAAATTACTCTTAGAGAGACCTTTTACAATTTTTTTCTCGAAATCAAAAAAGGAATTCCTAAAAATCATGAATTATTCGACCTTTAGAGTGACTACTTTGAAATTTTCTGATATTTTAACCTTAGAGAGACTTTGAAAGGTAAAAAAACCGACCCTTATCGTCTGCACATACCCCTGGGCGCTTTTAACAATATTGCTAGTCAGCTGCAGCAAAAAAAGTTTATTTACCGTAATTTTCCATCCGCTGACATCTTGGGGAACATCAAAATTCATTTTACCATTTATTCCTTTACCCCATTTGTGACGAACGGTGAAAAAGTCATCACATGAAACATTGCCACCTGGCAAAGGGTCATCTATCCTTTCCACAATCTGTTCTCTGTCTAGATTCTCCAAATCATGATAGAAATCTGATTTTACATCTTTTGGCGCGCCCTCGATACTGTAAACAGCAACAAAGAGAATTGCGAAATAGATGAATTGGCGCGTCATGGTTTGTGTGTGAAACTGCAGAACCTACAGCCAACTAAAGTTGAACTCGTAACGATGTCCAACTGATTTCGATAGCTTGCTTTCACCTCTGGTTACACTTTAATATTTTTTTCATTATCCCATCCTTCTTTATATATAGATTCACAATTCCGTTCAAATGAGAATTTATTACATTGCCTCTGTACTCTGTTTGACGGTGAGGTATTATAGACTGTCCAGTTTTCAAACCTACAGGTGCAATGGTCGTATAAGAAATCCGTTTTATAAGAATCTTTAATTGGTTAAATTCCTTATTAATGAGCTCTTGAGCTAAAGTATTGCTTGCTTGGCTTTCATTCACTAATTATTATGAATTTCAATAATTTATTCGTGTAAATCTAAAGGCTCAAAACCAAGAAATCGTTTTGGCAATTTCATTATGCAGGAATTACAATTGTTTGTTCTTAGAAAAAAGTTCATACCAGAGAAACGTCTTCCCAGCAATGGGGAGAAGAGCAGCATGTTAAAGTTTTAATGATAAAAGAACGTCTTTATTTCATTATGTAATAACTTTGTAAGAAGGCTTCACCACGCCCTCCTAATCTCTCTCCGTCATCAAATATGGACACTGTGTGTGTAAAGGCTGCAATTTATGTAGGCAATTTTGAAAATACAAAAAATTTAATTAAGTCTGGATTTTTAATATCAATCTTCCTACGGCCTACTGTGTCTCACAGTTTTCATATTCTTGATAAAACACGCTTTTTTTTAATAAGAATCAGTAAATTTTGAATCAAGCTGGGCTGTTCTTAATTTTTGAAATTTTCAGGCTTAAATGTTCTTACGGCGTTCTTAATATGCGTTTAAAATCTGTTAAAATCTGTTAAAATCAATAATTCCTGAGAGCTGAGGCTCAGATTGTTCTTCATTTGTTCTTAAGTTTTGGTCTTAAACTTTCAGCCTGATGTTCTTAATAAGATTGTTCTTATAAAAGAAGCGTGTACTACATCGAAATCCTTCTATGTCAAACCAGTGTAATACCCTTAATGTCTTGGTTTATTAAAATACCTACTCTCGGGTACTTAATAGCCGTCTTAATTTGCCTAAGTACCCCCCCCCCCCGGGTTCGTGGTAAAATCAATACTGCAGACTCAATTACAAGGATTACACTGTGCAGAATCCAGACTTATTCATTTGCCATTTGATTGCCTAGCAAATACATATATCGAAAACCCCGTCATTTTCATAAAACAGTAACGCAAAAGTCATGATGACGTTAGCTTATCCATAATAAAACGTGGACACAAGACACAGTAGGGGTTTCAGAATATAAGATTGTCACAGTCATGTTATGATTTCTATTTGTAAACATCCTCTCACTATTTCTCTGTTACCTATTTGACCACTACTTTCATTACGCATGGCAAATATGCAAGTATCTATAGCTTTTGATAATATGTTTTAATAATGGTCTCGTTTTGGAGATTCACATGTTTCACGATGTGTTCTTCCCTGAAGTCTAACGTTGATACATGTTTCTAATAAAATAAGAATTTCCAAGCTTCGCCCAATGACTTAGCGATCTAGAAAACTCTTTTATGGTTCCCTGCAAGAAAAGGGTTCATGAAATAAAATTAGGAGTTTCAATCGTGAGTGCTCAAAACTTCAACAACTTTACAGTCAAGTCTCTCTTATTCGAACGTGTGTTATTCGAATTTTTCTTAATTTGAACTTAATTATATGGTTGATCACATTTAGCTTATATTTGTAAAGGGGGGTTTCACGTTTGGCGGAGGAGCGGAATCGGCCCTTTTCTCGGACGGAGTGGCGGAATTTGGCGAAAATTTAGACGGAATTACGGAAATTGGGTTCTCTGACGGAGACGGAAAATTAGACAATTTTAGTGCGGAAAAACGGTATTTAGCAAAAAAAATAGCGGAATTTCGGAATTGGTAAAAGATATTCCAAATTTGCGGAATTTTCGACAAAAATATTGAATTTCAAAGGAATTTTCGGTGACGGTATTTTGGTTCAATTTAAGACGGTTTGACGGAAATTGGAGAAAAAATTGGCGGAATTGCGGAATCGGATACCCCCTGAACCCCCCCCCCCCTGTAAAGGACGAGCGGGGCGATAAATCCGTAATAGCCCCGCTTTTTTGTAATCACCCTGATGTAAACAAAAATTTCTATTGGTTAACAAAATATCGTACGAAATTTTTGAGGCAATCAAAATAAAAGTGTCAGTCGAATGTTTTTTTATAGTTTCGAATGTTTTTATAAGTTCCAAAAGAATAGCGATTGAGTGTTCTTCAATTCTTTTTTTGACCTTATAATTAACGCGGAATAACATAACATGGTATTCTCGGGTGATTTTGGAAATCGATAACCCCCTTCAGTTGGAGAAATCTTATCACTTGACTAAAACGTAGGGACGAATCAAAATAACGTGTTTTTGGTAGTGGGTGTCAATTCTCCTAGCTTACCAGGTTTTTCCGAACTCATTTTCCGTTTGATTAAGGTCTGGCCTTTTCAGCTTGGGGTGTTGTCATACTCCATTCTATTTGGTTGAGTTGGAGGAGGCTTTAAGGCCTGTTTTCGCAACTATAGACGCTTTCAATGAGCACCTTGGACTGACTACCCATTCCCCTCACATGGCATAGATTGACCCGGGCGAAGGTTCATTCACTTACCAAGTGAACTGCTGCGAGTGGTGATCGAACCTCAGTCGCCTGTGCAGTAACTAAGGTCAATGACCACTATACTACAGCGCCTCGCCATACATGCGTAGAAGATTCAATTACAAAAATCCAACTGTACTAACAGGGATCTTTTATTGTCATTTCAGCTCGATTGTTACCACAAAGGTGAAGACCAGGGACCGAACTTCCAACGGCTGAATATCGATATTATCAATCTGAATTTGAGTAAGTTTAGTTGTTTTAATGAATCATGTGTAAAAATATTCTTCTCAACAAAATTTTGTTGTATCTATTCTCCTTTAGACGGGAAGCATTCCTAAAATATTTTTTTATAATTGATGCGAATCAGACTCGAAAAACACTTCCGCTCAGCGGAATAAATTTTCGTGTTGTGCCACTTTTTATTTCACTTTTGTCACTAAAGAAGTTGAATAAAAAAGCAAGTTTATGACCTTATGTGTACCATGATATCTTCACTGGAATTTTGATGACATCGACTTTGCTGAGTGATTTTCGCGGCCGATTCGGATCCCTCATAACAAAACAAACCAGAGATGTGTTGGAAGCCTAATTAGGCCTAATTATCCTTCCGCGAAGGGAAAAGTTTTACATTAATCGCGTACTCAATTAGCCCACGGCATCAGAATGGACAGTATACAGTACAGGTTTGGACCTACCTAGGGGTCTATAAATTATCGTTCTCTCGTTCGTCCGTTCGTCGACTAGAGGGTCGATTTTTATAACCCAAGGTAACTTTGTATATTTTATGGTAAATAAGCTCTAAGAACGCTAATAAAAACATCTTAAGCTCAAAATTGTCAAATATATAGAAGCAAATCAAGACTTAGTATGAATTAAGACGTTCTAATAAAAAAAGCAAACGTGTATGTCTTTTTCTCCTGCAATCTTTAGATAAAGTGGATGCACTTGTAAAAGATAATGGAGAGGTTTCAAACATCTTGGCGATCGGAAAACATCTGTGTGGAGGTGCTACTGATCTTTCACTAAGGTGTTTACTCAACGATCAAAACAACAAAAGGTACCCTCATTTCATCAAATTCTTGAATCCAAAATTCATGAATCCAAAATTCATGACAGCTAATGGCCTTGACGTGTATAAATCATAAAAATATTTTGTTGATGATGGAACAAGGAAAGTCTATAGGATGGAGAAGAGCTTTTACTACTTCATGAGCTGATGTGCGTGAAACGTTCAAGCGAGTGTAATTACGTATTGTCTTTTTCTTCGGGATAGGTTTAAGGCAACTTGAAACGTTGAAACAATGAACCTAACTTTTTGAAATACAACGAATTCACATTGATATACACATTTCATGGTTGTCTTCTCGATCATAAAACTACTGTTTTACCATTAAAACGAGATCGTTAATAGTTTTTGGCTCGAAGTTTGCTTGAGACACGATCGCGCATAGACTGGAGTCGTTTATAATGCATGTAATACTAATAATAAACACAAATAATGACACGGGATTTAGTTTGTATAAACGACTGGAAGAATCCGGTGTTCCAGCCTTATAGATACCCCGGCTAGCTACGCAGAAACTTGCGTAGCGAGAAAACAATTTATCAAGCAACAACAAACTCTCAAAACAAAATCAACTCAAATAAAAAACCTTTAACACACACTTTCCACACACATTTTTTTTTCAAGAATTTTTTTTGAGCAGGAAAAAATTATAATTACAATATTGACACTTTTCTTTTGTTTGGAGTTAGTGCACAAAGGTTTCTAGACGACTAAAATTGTTCCCTCCATTACTTTTTTGCTTTATTTTATTTTAGAAGTTCATGATTTCTACTATGTCTGAATTAGTCGTCTGGCTTGCTAGACTAGATCGCGCATAATAAGAGACAAAGGAGAAGATCCTGCAATTCTTTGTTCCCATATCTTAAAGCAACTTCCAGCACCAGTGTGGATCCACCCAGTATTTTTTTTTTTTTTTTTTTTTTTTAATAGTAATTAAATATTAAATTAAAACGTTACAATATATAAATTGCTTAAAATACGTAGAGCTAGGAAATTCAAAGTTAAATAAATACCCAGTATTTTCCGTTGTTTGGTTTTCGATAAGGCACTTTCTAATGTGTTTAACTTCAAAGAAACTGATTTTGAAAACCTTTTTACTACAGTAATTCTTCAGGGGAAGAACCGTCAGAAAAGAGAAGCAAAACAACGAACAAATTTCGTGAGAATTTACACGGTATCTTATTTGCATTATGTTGTTATCATCGTTGCACGTGGGACACTTACGTTGGCCTCGATTTCATGCAAAAGCATGACGTCACACCAACACAATTTCATTTCATGACCAAGATGGCGACGTGGTCAACGTGCGGTTTTGAAAGACGTCAGCATGGTAAGAATAGTTTTTTGATCTCTTTTTGGAGCATAAAATCGACTTGAATGGGAAATCACTTTTTGTTGCAATTTCAGAGAGATTCGTAAATGATTCGAATTAGGGAGAGCTCGGTGTAATTTTTTGATTGTAAAGAGCTAATTAGGCTACACAATCAATATATTGACGAACAATATTTTGACAATATCATTTTCGGACCGTAATGTAAAAACTAAAAAACAAGTGCTCTATTATAAAAAAGATTTTTCTTTTTGTAAACAATCTCCCTATATTGTTGGAAAATTGCAAATCAAGCTGACATTATATTGCGAACACCTTTTCAATATATTGCCGGCACTCGGCAATATATCGTTAATATATTGTCTGACAATATTTTGCGTGGTGTATGTAGCCCTTAAGGGCTTCTTTTCACGGTACGTTGTATTATAAAATTTAAGATTTCAGGCCATATGATTGAAGCCATCAAGACCGAAAAATTGTTGTTCTTCTCCAAAATTTTGGAGAAACTTTTCCTTCAATCGTCAACGGTTTTATAGCAGAGATTCAATCTATTTTGCTTGAGTTTTGCAGGTAGAGGGAAGAGATAGTTTTCCTACAACAAACTTCTGTAAAAAGAAAATGAAAGCAACTTAGAAATGAAATTTAGAATTTATTCAAGTTAAATGCACGAATCGCAGTTCTACCAGTAGAACAAAAAAATAAGAGTAGGGATGAAAAAGTTGAAATGATAATGGACATAATATGTCTTGTAAATGGACATAATATGTCTTGTAATGTGTTTACTACACGCTTTTTTTTATATAAACGAAATATATAAAAATATAAGGCTTCGATGGCCTAAATCTTAAGAACAAGTTAAGAACATAAAAAGGCTTTGCAGTCTCTTAAACATCTGATTTTTAAGGAAAATGGACAAAAATGTTCGCAAAATGGCGAAAATAAGAACATGTCAAGAACATTTTAGGCTTAAAACTCGAAAACCTAAGAACAACCGAAGGGCTCAAAGATTTTTGATATTCTTATGAAAAAATCGTGCACGCTACATTGTACGTGAGATACGCTCTGGTGCAGAGTATGTAATGTGATAAACGGGCTTAAAATTCGGGTTCGCCGTTTAGATTTCGTGTAATTGGCACATGAAATAGCAAGTAAATTATAAATTCTTTGATTAGATGATACAGTCTGCTCTTGCGAACGGGAAATCTTATTTTTCGAATTAGAGAGAAATTCGAATAAACCAGCTGCGCTGGAAGCTCCGGCTTAAAAAGATTAAAAGATGTGAAAGATGAGTTTGCTGAGTTAGTTGTGTTAGAACGTTGCCCACAAACTAGTAATCAGAACAGATCAGAAAGCAAAGTAATAATTCTATTGCAGAGCGAGTATGAGAAATAATCTTAACGAATAAATAAACCAGTTGGAAGTTTAGCTCTTCTAAGTGATTACACATGCACTTTCTTGCCTCAAGAACCAATCCCACCCCTCGCCCACTCATCCTCCACTAAAAAATTGGAGCTAAAGGAGATAAACATTTAGAAGTCAATATTTCCAAGTTCTTATAAATTTATTTTTTTCTAAACTTGCCAATAGCGAAGCTATGATGCGCCGTTGATTTGATTGTCTGGATAAAATTTTGGGGAGAAAAATAGCCTAAATTACCGGGTGACCCACGAAAAAGTTCAGACGTTTCTCGACGTCTTGAGGCCGAACAAATGTCCCAAAGTGCTTGGAATTTTGATATTTAGAAAGTAGATATCCTAACTTAAAATTTGAGCCATCACTTCTTAAATTTGACCAATTTGTTCTCTACTTATGAGCTTTTAAAGTCAAAATTCACTTTTCGGAAAGTGTAAAAAACACGTAAAAAAGGGGTATCAAATTTGGTATTTTTAGACGTTTTTGATATACAGTTTTTGAAAAAAATCTGAAAAATCTACAAAAGCGCCAATTTTTGTAAAAACTAGTCTTGTTTTAAACAAAAACTACTTTTAAAGGTGTTTTTATTAATTATCAATGTCATAAAACTCGTTAAATAAGTCAATTTGTAAGTGATTTTCTAAATAAGTCAATTTCTAAGTGATTTTCTAATTGATTGCATAAATTTAATACCTCTTTTTTACGTGTTTTTTACACTTTCCGAAAAGTGAATTTTGACTTTAAAAGCTCATAAGTAGAGAACAAGTTGGTCAAATTTAAAAAGTGATAGCTCAAATTTTAAGTTAGGATATCTACTTTCTAAATATCAAAACTCCAAGCACTTTGGGACATTTGTTCGGCCTCAGGATGTCGGGAAACGTCTGAACTTTTTCGTGGGTCACCCGGTAGAGGCCACAGCTTTTAGCTAAGCGTTATTTTTTCTGTTGGGATGGAGGAGAGTAGGACAATCCAAATAAAATGGTACAATAGTGTGTATGTAATAAATAGCGGTATATTTGGAAAAAACCTGTTTCGGGTTTGAAAAATCTTCAAAAGGAACGGTCGCCCCAACCAATGAAATTACGACAAAGTCCATGTGAAAAATATCATTTTCAGTTATAACACTGTGAAAATTTCTCCGATTTTGTTAAAATTTACACAGGAATTGTGTTTCAGTATCCTTTACTGAATTCTCATAGTGTTATGTTTGTAAAAAATCTGTGTTGGGTTTGAAAATTCAAAAGGAACGGTCGCCAGCCGCGATGAAATTACGACAAAGTCCAAATACGATCATTTTCAGCCATAACACTGTTCAAATTTCTCCAATCTTGTTCAAATTCACACAGGAATTGTGTTTTAGTATCCTTTACTGAATTCTCATAGTGATATGTTTGTAAAAAATCTGTGTCGGGTTTGAAAAATCAAAAGGAACGGTCGCCAGCCGCGATGAAATTACGATAAAGTCCAAAAACGATCATTTTCAGCCATAACAATGTGAAAATTTCTCCAATCTTGTTCAAATTTACACAGGAATTGTGTTTTAGTATTCTCTATTGAATTCTCATAGTCTTATGTTTGTAAAAAATCTGTGTCGGGTTTGAAAAATCAAAAGGAACGGGTCGCCAGTCAACAATGATGAATACACAAAACAGGATCATTTTACATCATTTTCAGCCATACACATAACACCACAAAAACTACTCGGATCGTTTTCAAATTTGCACTGTAATGTTGTAATTTTAGTATTTTCTTTTGAATTCCAATAGCTGTGTGTTTGGAAGTTTCATTGTCAAGTTAGAGTTTTATGATTTTCAGTGTCTAGAAGAGAAGTTAGCCATATGCGAGATTTAAGCACTCGATCAGCTGACGATTCATGGCCAAAATTTCTCCAAAGTCTTTCCACATTGTTAGAGAACCAGTATGCATCAAACTTCTCATAAATCATGTCCAAAACATCATGAATAATGATGAAAATGATCAATTTTTCACTGAGATTTGCCCATTCGCTACACAGTCAGCTAGCCCACTTTCGGCAGCCATCTTTTTCTAAATCAAATCACAATATTATCAGAATCCAGATAATCCGTTTTTCAAAATCGGAATAGATCATCGGATTAGATAAACAAAAAAAAATGTCTTGACCGTTGTCGGAAGAGAGAATTAAAGGCTCCTAGGCCGGAGCAATTATTATTATTATTCGAGGGTTTTTATTCGAGGGTCTTTTCAGATAATCAGAGGTCAAATTTACTTGATATTTTTTCGTGTTAATTACTTGGAGCCAAAGCAAAAAAGAAATTAATTCGAAATCAGTGTATTGCGTGGAAATTTGAATGAGCCGTTTGCTCTTTTACACCTTAGATATGGCATTTTTCGGCCAAAAGAGAGAAAATATCCAAAAATTTCGTGCTCGTTTCCCTCGCGTTGTTCTTTAAAAAATATTTATTTTTTCCTCCATCCGCCAAATTAAATTCCCGCCAAATTTATTTCATTTAACGCATTCCCCTAAATTGGTGCTCTTTCAGGCCTTAAAACATGTTTTTTTGCTTATTTGATAACGATTTTGGCCAAACATATCCTACAACCACCAAATTAAATTCCCTTCAAGTTTAATTTTCCAGTCGTCCGCCAAATTAAATTCCCTCTGAAAAAACTTTTTCGGCCATCCGCCAAATTAAATTCCCGCCAAAATTTCTTCCTTTAAGGTATCATGCTTGTAAACTAGGCTTTATTCTGCATTTGGTATGATCAAAACAATGAAAAAGGCACAAATCTATTGCTTAAATTGTTTGAGTTATAGGCAAACAATCGTGGCAAAAAAGACTACAGCTTTTTCAAGATTTTTCGTGTTTTTTTTCGAGCATTTTAATGTTTTGGGGCGTTTGGAGAGACTTTTCCTTAATAAAATACCAAAGAGTTTTTAGACGAGTATTTGGGCGAATATAGTTACTGGTACGTTCTTTAACTTTCCAAGTCTCTAGAGGTTGTTAAAACAAAAAAACGAAAAGTAGCTCTCTTAGGGTCGAACGCGTAGAAATATCTATGATTTTGCAATCACAGCGAGCTTGTGTTTCAGAGAAATTGTTGTTTTTTTGCTGGTAAGGGAAAGATAGTTCTTTTAAAACCAAATATCGAAAGCGAAAGCAATCTGATATCATACTTACGGTTAACTATCTAAAAGTCCGCCCAACAATCAATTCACTATATGATTGGTTGATTTGGCTTTATTACATCATAGTTTAGAGATTTCAACCAATCGGATTAGGGTTTGATTGTTGAACAGGATTTTGGATAGTTAACTGTGAGTACAGTATGTAGCCCAAAATGAGTAGACTTCAAAGACACGTTTTTTTTTTCGATGATCACTTTTTTATTGTTTCTTCAATTTACTTATCAATATGTCAAATGAATTTCGTGAAAATTCGAACGAGTGAGTACAGTTTATATTGTGTAAGGGATCAGTGAAATAGTTCCACTTTAGTCTATCATGGTCGCAAAAAACGAATTTGCCTTTTTCTCGGCAGCAAGCATCGTCATGAACACAAAACTGGCCACTTTTTGAACATTGTCTATCATTGCTATTTGGGATGTCTTCTTCGGCTTGGGTTTGTAAGAACAAACAGAATGACAACATCGATACGATTGCAAGCTTCATCTTTCCTGTAAAGAGAACGTATAATGATTAAATCTTTTTGAATTATAGACATTCTTGAATACTAAATATCTTCTGAAGCCCTGGAATCTAGCAGCTAAAGCCTTATCCAAAAAAATAGACAACCGCTACATTTTCGGACCTGATGTTTTGCACAAAATGTGACGGAACCCGATTTTCGAAAAAAAAATTTGCCGGTAAAACCGGTTTTTTTGGTATTTTCTCAAAATTTTATCATTAGTTGTTTCTGATCTTTTACACAAAGATGCGTATTAGCAATGCCCAAAACATGGCCGAGTCCGATTTAGGAAAAAATATTTTTGCGGCCAAAAATGTCGGAAATATGCCGGAAATCGTCGTTTTTGCAGATTTTCATTCACAATAACATTATAGTAAGGGGTAATTTGTTCGATTTTTCGAGGTTGTTCGATTTTTTTAGTTAAAGCACTTGTTATACATTTTTGGAAAGCTTAAGGGTAGGAGAATCAAAATAACATGGTTGCCAATTTTTTTGAAAATTTTAGCTTGATAAAAAAGGGATCTGTTGTATATTTTTGGAAAGCTCTCAAAAAATCAAGATTAGAGATATATTGCGAGTACAGGTTATTTCTGTACCTAACTCAAGATATTATAGAACCTTGAAAATAGTGTTTTTCAGCCAGAAAGAGCTACTTTGTCCACTTTTGTACTTTTTGAAGGGGGTTTCGCACCTTTGGTTTGTGGATTCTAAAAACATAAGATATCAAATGAGTGACTTTATTCATAACATGAAGGGGGAAACGGGGTTTAGCAGCAGTTTACGTCTATTGTCTGCGTGATGTCAGAGGGAGCGGGTCAAATGGAGGCTACATATTTCAAAAATTGACGTCACACAACGAGTTCAATGACAATTGAGCATCTTCTTCTTGACGTTACGTCACAAAATAGAAATAAGACTTTTGAATAAAAAACTACCAAGAAATCAGATTTACGAGCACATAAATTGGAATTATGTTTGAAAACGAGAAATATTTTAGCGATGAACGGATAATAAACCATTTATTTAGCCGCAGTCTCACCCAATATGAAAAATATTGGGCTACGAGAAAAGATATTGGACTAGGCGAAGCATCGTCCAATACCTTTTCTCGCACGCACAATATTTTTGCATATTGAATTCGACTTTGTCCAATAACTGCTTGATAGATGACCCTCATTAGCCAATAGGAGAGCAACTAGAATATTATCGATTCTTTATGTCATCAAGTTCTTTGAGGCGTGACAAAAGAGAAGAGTAGGGAATATCGCAACATACCTGCAATGTTGCAATTGAAAAGGGAGGTGTTCCAAAGCTGTGCCACTGGCCTTTGATTTTGTAGCGATTTGTCGAGTTGTTCTTTTTGAGCTTCTTCCCAATTCTTTCACCCGTCTTCCTGATGGACCAATGAGTGGAATGCGCATATGACCCAATCCACCCAGCCTTCGTTAAAAGCCCCTCTACATAAGCTTTTGCCTCCACGAAACCCATTTTACTGAGGAAATGTACCAGCTCTCCGGTCACTTCCAAACGGTCTCCACTGCTGTTTTTGTTGGAGGCTGACACATATTTCAACGAGTTTTCAAAAGAACATCTTATTAAGAAAAGACCAAATATGTATCACGTCAATCACGTCAGTTGCTGACTCGAAAAAAAAATCAATAAAATTGACGTTCTGTTTGTTTGGGGAAACTGACGTGGCATAAATTATGCAATCTCTTCTCGTTCGAAAATCACCACATTCTTCAAAAGGAAACCCCATAACACATATTTGGAAAGCCCTTTGGTTATACTTTTCGAATGTTTTGTCATCCAAATTTTTTGCAATTGTTAAATGCGGGTTTTCCCCTGACATATAAACAAACATTAGGGAATTCAAAAAAATTGTTTTTGAAAATCGATTGATAATTCAGTTCCTTCACGTCTTGGTAGATGCTAAGAGATGATGACTGATGAACATTGTGGAATATTTTTCTTTTTTAAAAAGACTGGTATTGAAAAGTCGTCAATCAAATCAGCTTAAGAAAAGTAAATTTAAGTTTGCCAACATCAAACGTGGTTTCCACTGTGTGTTAAAGTATGATACTGTGCAGTCTAGTTAATATACCATCGGGGAATCGGTTTATTGTCCATTGATTAGAAATGCCTTGTTTTTTGGACCTACCTAAGGTAGTCCTTTAAATTAACCCTTGTCCGTTCGTTCGTCCGTTCGTCCGTTCGTCTGTTGCCAGCTTTTCTCGGGATCGGCTCATTAGTTTTTTCTAATTTTTTGCACAATGATGCAAAATGGCAATGCCCAAAATGTGACGGAGCCCGATTTTCGAAAAAAAAATTTTTCCGGCCGAAAATGGCGGAAATATGCCGGAAAAACTGGTTTTCGGCATTTTCTCGAGATTTCATCATTAGTTTTTTCTGATTTTTTGCTCAAAGATGCGTATTAACAATGCCCAAAACATGGTCTAGTCTGATTTTTGAGAAAAAATTTTTTCCGGCCGAAAATGCCGGAAATATGCCGGAAATCGCCGTTTTTCTGGATTTTCATTGGACTTTTCCGTACAATTGGTTGTTTTTTCATTCAAAAAGATTATCCATAGCAATGCCCACCATCGAGCATGTTTCAATTTTCAATAAAATTGATTTTTGAAGCCGGAACTTTCTAAAAAATCGCGAACACGCCGGAACAGCCGATTTTCGCCGGAAAAACGGTATTTCTTGAATTTCTTGAGCTGTACTTTATATTTTTTCATGAAATTTTGCACACTGATGCAAAATGTCAATACCTAAATTGTGACTGAGCCCGATTTTCGAAAAAATTCATCTCCGGCCGAAAATGCCGGAAATATGCCGGAAAACCGGTTTTTTGACTTTTTCTCGAATTGTCATTTTTAGTTTTTTCTGATTTTTTGCAGAAAGATGCGTATTAGCAATGCTCAAAAAATGGCCGAGTTCGATTTTTGAGAAAATTTTTTTTCCGGTTGCTGGAAATCGCCGTTTTTGCAGATTTTCATTGGTTTTTTTCCTTGTATTTCTATGTTTTTCACACAAAAACATTATTGATAACTAAATAATTAAATAAATTTTGATTTTATGAAAATAAAATGAAGTCGCTTCTGTGTTTGAAATTTTTATTGAACTCATTCAGGAGGATCAACCAATTTGATTATTGATAACAATGCATGATTCAATTGTCAATAAAACTGATTTTTGCGACCAGAACTTCCTATTTATTTTTTCCCTACAACCCTTCTCTCTCCCCCCATCAACAATCAATGATGAATTTATTGTGTTGTGTATTTTCGCTAAATGCTATATTTTCTGACTGATTTTTTTCATTTTTCTTTTCGCATTGCTAACTAACTTTCATCATCAGGTAGGTCCATTCAGCATGTTGCTTGTTTTTTCTAAGAGTTTCGATTTTAAAATTAGGCCATGTCAGGGTATCGAAAATATTAAATTTCAGTTTAAAGTACTTTTAACTAGGGATGCTAAAACTTATAATTTAAACACAACCAACTGAATAGAGGGTTGAGTCGAGGTGGTGGGTTTGGACTTAAAGTGCCATTGGTTTATGATTTCGTTGGTCCAGTTAAAATCTTAAAAATTTGTGACAAATTTGATATTCAATATCATCTAAAATTGGAGAGGGATGATAAGGCTTTTTGGATACTTTTTATGAGAATTTTACTAGGAAATGGCTGGTGAGAATGAAATTTCCCCTATTCAGAGTTTTTTGCCTTTTAGCGGACACGCTATTCATCGGAAGTTTTATTGTAGTTTGAAAACTGTTTTTCACGTATTAACAAGGAGTTAAACCATGCTTTTGGTATCGTGACACTTTTTTACGAATTTTCAAATGTTTTCAAATATCTTTTAAATATTTGCCGAAGCGTCTTTTTAAAATAGAAGATAAAAAAATCAAAAACCAAAAATACTTCAAGTTTTTATTGATGGTAAGACTAGATACTGCTCTTTTTTGTTCGAATTGAGTACAACATTGAATAAATGAATAGACCCGCGTCCGAGATTCAGAAAAAGCCTTAAACAGGTTTTCGTAGGGCACCCCCTAGATTAGGGTAAATTTTTGATATTTTGTTCCAAAAAGGGTGTAGAATTGACAAAAAAAATTTGCCCTTCGAATCTCCTACAGTTTTCGAGTGAATCGATTTTTAGTGAATCGGCAGAACTTATCAAGGGTCCATGCTCCAAGGGTCCTTTACTAACGCCTTTATTAACGTTTTTTTTTAGGTCTGAAAATCAAATATCTGAGGCTACCAACGGGTTCAACGTGAAAAGTAAATAAAGAAAAATGGGCTTATTTGTTAAGAATGCCGAGAAATGGCATTTTTAAGGCGAAAAATCGACGTTTCTGGCTTTTTTCTGATGATGTCAGCATTTTTCTGGGAGAATTTTTAGGAAAAATCGTTCTCATAGAGCCCTGATTAATTAGTATCCAAAAATGGTATTGTTTGTTAACTTTCGATGTGTAGATCTCGAGATATTTTGGTTTAAATATTGAAAATTATCGATGTTATTTGTTGAGTCGGCAGTTTTCAGCATATTTATCCACCTTAAAAATGGAATTATCTCGAGATCTAGACGCTAACAATCAAACGCTTTTTCTGAGAGCACTGATCAGTTGATTTAGGCCAATTACATCATAACTTTGAGTTTCAACCAATCTGATCGATTTGGATTGTTATAGGTAAGTACCGTAAATTTAGAAAAAGAAGATAAAAAATGAAGACGAAAAAAATGAACTCGGTTTTTTTAAATAGCTTTTATTTAAACATTCTCGAAAAAATGATCAAATTTCGGAAATTTTCATGATCGTGATGAAGGCAAAAAGTTTTGCGTAATGATGACGTAATGAAGGGTGCCACCTTCAATTAGAAGTTTCTTTGTGTATATCACCACCAGCGGCGGCACTTTTGCCGTGCATTGAAGTTGAAGTAACATGTTGGACCCATTTACGTCTTGAAAACAATTTCCAAAATATTACTCTCAAATGTTTCTGTAGAAAAATATAAATCAGCCCGTCCATAATGAAACCAATACTATATAAACACAATAAAATGTTTTGTGTATCTTCACTCCAATGCAATGTCTTTGAGTAATGAAACAGGAGATTCAATGAATCCGGAATCACCACAAACAGTACAAACGTGACTAGAATTAAAGACGGTGCGAAAAAGTTACGTCGTTTAAGCATCGGTTTTTGTTGCTCCTTATTGGACGGTCTACGCATAACATTTGTAATGACTAACTTTCTTGCTCTAGTCAGCTTGCCTTTCCACACGGAGTATCTTTTAATTGGGCTCGTTTGTCCTTTCAATTCAATACCGTAGGGTGACTTGGCCTCACCCTCCAAATTAGAATTATCTAAATCTTTTTTGACTGGTGTTACTTTCCCAATAAATAATCGTTTGAATTTGCTCCGAAATTTCCGGTAGATATATGCGTATGTGACAATCGCGATTATCAAAAATATAATCTCTAAAGTTGGAAAAATAAACATAAAAATGACTAGTCTAGCCTGTGTTCCGTGTGTGAGGCGTACTACGAGTAGCGCTGCGCCTAGAATACTACCAAGAACCCAATGAACGGTTAAAACGAATTTTAGTTTCTTTTTGCTGAAGTAGAGCTGATATTTGATGTTAAGGTAAATCTCAAGAAACCGGTCAATCGTCAGCGTTATAATAATCAAAAAAGAGGGCACCACGAAAAAACAACAATTGACTATGATGACGTAAGATTTAACACGTGATGTCATTTCGGTGACGTAATCATCACGTGATAAGATGTTTTGAATAATGTCCAATAGACACATGAAGAGTTCTGTGATACTCAAATGGAGTATGATAATATCTTGATTCCGTTTCCGACGCAATTTTAGTAATAGTGTGATTCCAATACTGTGTAAAATGACCGCTATTGAGTAGAACAGTAAGGGTAGATTAGTCAAGATTGTCTTTGTGATGCTCCAGTTTGTCATGGTAACTAGAAATATAAGAAGAAAAATAGGAAATTATTTCATTGATGATAGAAGCACTCCGAACATCTTTTCGCGGGATAAATCGCCAAAAGTTATGATATAACTAAACTGGAGTCATTTATAATCTATGTAACACATTAATATCGGTGTTACATAATTATACAATGATCGTAACGGCATAATGGGCTCTTCCAGAAAAAATCCGTTCATGGGGGGTGGAGGATGAATTGTCCAGGGGTAGTGAAAAAATACCAAAAAATTGCAATGTCCAGGGGGTAAATTCCAATGTCCAGGGGTAATTTTTTGTGTCCACGGGGTTGATTTGATGTTTGTCCAGGGGTATAAACCGTGTCCAGGGGGTTAAAAATCAAAATGTCCAGGGGTAATTCATGAAAAAAATAATATATCCTCCACCCCCCATGAACGAATTTTTTCTGGAAGAGCCCAATATCAGTTTGTTCATTCCATTGGTTTTCCCTAATTCCTGTTATGTCTGAATTAGTCTTTCTAGCATGCTAGGCTATTCTTGCTATGAGTAAGTAAGCCGGGATTTGACCCCTTTCTGTTACTAAAAATATGTAGAAACACGGTGGTCATGATCTGTAAATATCCGACTTTTTGCGGGTACTCCCGCTAGAAAATATGACTTACACATATCAAGAATAACGTATTAACTAGTCAAATTCAAAATGAATGAATAATATGATTCATATATTGTGAGGATAAGATGAGATATATTGGTTGGTGGGATGGCTATCTATGGTTTTTGAAGTGTTTGGATGTACTTCATACCATAAAAGTGATATGTTTGAACAGGCTGTTGACTCTTTCTCGCTAGCCTCAATACGTACGAATGAAATAGTTTTCGTGCCTTTGATATTTATATATACGTTTTTTCAATAAGAACATCTTAAATTTGTTTTTTGAAGGCTTTTTCTTCGGTTTTTGTTTTCTAAAGATTTCTCCCCAGGAGTACTAAACTTTTAGACTTACGACGTCAAAGTTCAAAAGTCCTTCCAAAGATTTTGGACATTTTGCTACCCTTAGAGAGATCAATTAAAAATTACCCTTAAATGCACCCTCAACCTTCTCTCACTGGGATGACTACTATTTCGTGGAATATAGAATCTTACCTCTCATAAACATTTTAAGTAAAACGAGGATCTTTTGGGTTTCAACTTTCTCGTTCTCTGATTTCTCTATAAAAATTGGCCTTAATTAATTAGTCTTTCATCTTCAAAAAAGGTGGGCCTCAAAGACGCCAAATCATTAGGATGGCTGTACGATATCTGAACCCAACAGTTTTGTTCGTGCTTGTATGAAATAGAAGGGAAGGGGAAATGAGGCGAAGGAACACTCTTGTTAAGTGAGGGCATTGCCCCTTTTTTTTTACTAGAATAAAGAAGTGGTAAATTACAACCCTTTTAACAAAATTTGTGCCAAGGCAATTTTTGAAAACCCTGCCTTTCGCGTTAATTAATTGTCGCGCTCGTTTTTGTATTGATACGAAAGTTCGAGTTTAGTTATTCAATCGTTGTTGAAATTACACTAAAAGCCTTGCTAAATGTGTGAACACCTAATTTCTAACCATTTCTAACCTAGTTACTTTGGATAAAACATACTCACTTTTTATACTGTAGCCCAATGTTATGAATTCAATTCAAAGCCCATATAGAACAAAAAAAAAATCAAAATAGTTAGTGCTAGCAGAAACCTCTAACCATTAAGATACTGTAGTTGGTTTAAATCTTCGAATCTCTCTTCCAAACCCAAAAGAACAAGTTTTCAAGTTCAAACAACTAGTTAATTTCTGGCGTTATTTAAAAAAATCAAAAACTTGAATTTATTTTTTTTCTCGTCTATTGAAAGATGAGCTACATCTGGTTGAACGATTTTTTTCGAAGACAATTTCCTTTTGAATCTTTCATTTGACCATTTGAATCTCGAAAATTTCACCTTATGTTAAACCTGCCCTGTATGAGGCCAAATGTTCTTTTTTTTCCAAAATTTTATTTTTTCTTTATTACTTTGACCTTCATTTCCCAATTTTGGAATAATAATCTTGAAAGCTCCTGCTTTTTCCCATTTACTATACATTAACCCACACGATTTTTTAAGAATGTGCTCTATAAGAATACACTCTCTTTTTTATAAGAGCCAGTAAATTCTGATGAGGCTCGGTTGTTCTTATTTCTTTGGTACTTTAAGCCTCAAATTGTTCTTATCCTGTTCTTATTTATAGAGTAAAATTGAGGCATTTTAGAATTTATTTTCAATTTTTACTACTTTGACAAGTAAATTGATTGAAATTGAGTAATTCCATGCTATCAGCATTGTTCTCGTAATTTTTGGCGATTTTGAGCCTCACTGTTCTTACAAAATGAGAGGAGAAGAGTGAATTCATGATTAGTCGAAATATGAAGAATATACTAAGAGGTTATTCAGCTTCCTTGTCATTTTCCATGAAGGTTATTTTCTAAGTACATTCCATTCCTAGTCAATTTCATCATAAATTGCTATAAAAAGAAGTGAGTAGAGCGAAAAGTGAAGCGAATAAATTTTTCTATTCTATACGAGGTCTAAAGACTAACTACTAAACGTTTTTTTTTTCATAAGGACAAACTATATAAGAACATAAGGCTTCAATGGCCAAAATGTTAAGAACAAGTTAAGAACATTTTAAGGCTTTGCGGACCAAAATGTTGAAAATAAGAACATGTTAAGAACATTTTTAGGCTTAAAACTGAAAAAGTGAAGAACATCCAAAGGCCTCAAAAAAATTGGACGTTCCTATGAAACGTGTATATGGTTTGAAAAAAAGGTCGATTAGTCATTTACTTTCTTCAAAACCGTCGCTGTGGACATTGCATTGCCTGCGTTTTTTTCTGAAATACGTAATCCAGTCTTCCTCTCTTTCCAAAATTCTTCTCAATTAAAGTTTAGAAAAATGAAGAGTTTCAAATAAAAACAAAATGTCACACCTACCCTCTCGTGTGTGCATCGTTTCTCTTGAATCGTGGTCCCAACGCCAGCGCATAGTAGACCCGGTATAAAAGCTCACAAAACTGGTACAAACAAAAATTTAAGGAAAAATTGACATTCCCCTTTTCTCCTTTCACAAAAAACACCTGAGTGTAAGCTCGTATTTCGTATTTCGTATTTCACTAGAAAGCAAGATTTTCACAACTATCACAAGTTCACGTGAAATTTCTCTCGGTCGTAATTTACAAAATGGTTCTCTTTCTATATGTTCATTCTTCATTTTATTGAAATAATAAATTGTGCCATTACCCAACTAAACTGCCTATTTCTCTAATAAAAACCATTGCGCTTCATGCTGGCTATACGTATTTTTCAATTAATTTTCCATCAGTCGTTGTTGATTGATTCGAAGTTTATGTTTGTATTTGTGTTTTACAGCTTGTAAGGTTTTGATTAAAAAGCGGTGTCTCAAAATTAGTAGTAGATCAAACTCTGTTTAAGAAACTTTACGGTGTTTTCCTGGAGGGATTGCTTATTTTTCGGATATCATTTTGATTTGAGTAATTTTGATGTAGTGATTAGTTTTCCATTCGAAGACGTTGATTGAACTGGAATTCAGATTGATGATTGGTCGAAATAAAGATTTGACTTTAAGAATATTTCGGCCTCACTGATAAAAACAATAGGGCTCAGTCAGTCAGAATTTACTAGTGCTTATGAAAAAACGTTATTACAAATGGCTTTATTGCAATGAAAATTTGACACTGGTTTTAGTTTTTTTGGAATTTTTTTTTTCGCTTTGTCGGTATTTGAATAAAAAAGTAAATTTCCGTGTGACCATATTTGCGAAGTCAATTATGAATTTCACTTTACTCTTTCAAATTAGCAAATCTCTCTATGATGTTTTTGTAGGAAAACATTTTTGATTGGACTTTTCAAATGACGTCACAAAAAACTTGTGCATTGTTTTGAAATTATTACCATGGCAACTTGTTCCCATGTCTCGTGTTATTCCCAATGAAATTTGTTAGAGCAGGCCATGGTTAGAGATGTGCACTGATTGGCTAAAATAAAAGAGACTAGTTAAAGAAAAAAACTGAGTATTTTGTACTTTACAGACCGGCCAATATGTCACCTGTCAGAACTCAGGAACTACTGACGCTTTTAACTTGAAATTTTCACCACTATATATAATATTGACCATCGTGCAAAATTTAAATTTAGTCACGTGACCATGAGGTTGAACGTTTTACCTTTATGGTCACGTGAGCGGTTGGTTTTTCACAGACCGGTCCTTATTTTACCCGAAATGCTCACTTTCAGCATAACGGCTCGTCCGTTTGCTGAAATTTTGGCTGCAAGCTTGTATTATCAATAGTTAAAAGCATTTTCCAATCACTAGATACATTATCATAAGGCTACTTTAGGCAAAAAGGGCATATAAAAATAGTCTGTAAAATACACGGTAACAACAGGTGGAAAAAGCCTTGATCATATACATGTCAATTGGAGCTGCCTCTCAAAATTCAAGCAAAAATAATTCAAATGAAAAAAAAGTTAGAGGGGGTCCTATTTTCGGCATTTTCAAAGAATGATTGCGATGATGTCATCAATTATGCCAAAGATTTTACCTCCCTATGAATTTTTTTTTTTCATCATTTTTCAGAAGACCACATTGCCGACGACGAAAGTGACGAAACAAATACTCTAAACGAAGGAAAAATACACCACAAATTAAAGTAAATTGTTTTTATATTTTGTTCACCTGTAGAACTTGAAAGCTTGAATACACCACCCTAGGGCCTATTTTTTTTTCGGGGAAATATGAATCATAAATTGAGATGACAATCTCCCCTGGTCGATCAAGAACTACAGTTGGTTTTCACTATTTTCACTTCGATTACAATTTGATTGATTCCTAAGTCGATTGACTAAACGATCTTTGGTACAACGTTGTCTAGGCGTTCATCTAACTGAACGATATTTATATGGACGACAGTTGGACGTTACGACGACGTACATACCTTTTTCGTAAGAACAATACCTTGTGAAAATTGCATCAAAAAGCGTGTATCTGATGAATAAACTTTTTTATTACAGATTTTCCATTGCTGAACAAGAAGAAATTGGTCATATGTGCAAACTACTTATTGATTATGGTCGCATACAGTACATTGAAAGTCGTGGCTTCAAACCACATCTTGTAAAATACATAAGTCGAGATGTGACACCGGAAAACATTGCACTACTGGTCAATAAATGACAATATTTTTATGTTGCCCTCAAAGAGATGTTATATATAATAGACATTATTATCCGCGCGTAAATAGCGACATTTGATTGGCTTCTTTGCTGTCCAATATTTTCGAATATATAGCTTCCATGGAGGCTACATATTTCAAAAATTGACGTCACACAACGAGTTCAATGACAATTGAGCATCTTCTTTTTGACGTTACGTCACAAAATAAAAATAAGACTTTTGAATAAAAAGCTACCAAGAAACCAGATTTACGGTCTTTAAATTGGAATTATGCTTGAAAACGAGAAAAATTTTAGCGATAAACGGATAATAAACCATTTATTTGGACGCAGTCTCATCCAATATGAAAAATATTGGGCTACGAGAAAAGATATTGGACTCGGCGAAGCCTCGTCCAATATCTTTTCTCGCACGCCCAATATTTTTGCATATTGGATTCGACTTTGTCCAATAACTGCTTAATACAAGAATGTGATATGTGGTGAAAATATATTTTATTTAGTTTTTATCGTTTATTCTACGCTAAGAAACGGAATGAAAAATCCCGGTTTTTGGTGAGGTGCTCGCTACACTATTAAATTTAATAAATTTTTAAGTTTTTTAATACCAAATTCAATTTTCAATATTTAGCCCATTGATATGATGTGTCAGAAAAAAAATAAGATGAATTTATAGAAACATTTTTTCTTTTACCAAGCCTCAGACCGTATTCAAACGTTACGAAATTTAATTTAAGGGCATCATTTGAAGTATCTCCTTACACAGCGTTTTTAAACAAAAGTAGAGAACAAATTTTCCCCTCCCGTGCCTTGCGAATACAAAACTTGAGAAATTCTTTTGCATAGCCCCCGTCACCGGGGGGGCCAGGGGGGCCATGCCCCCCCCCCCCCCCCAATATTTTGCAAAGTATTTTTTTTTTACTTTGAAAACTCTTATATATATCGTTTATATCATAAAAAATACAGAAAATGGTCAGAATTTTATATTTTTAATCTTAAGAAATATTACCTGTCTTCAAGGAATAAACGATTTAGACTGGGAGTCGTTCTTTTTTAATGTTGCGACAATAAAAAACTTATCCCGTGATTCTGGTTAAAATCTCAAAATTTACATTGGATCATATTGATATCTATCTTTTAGCTATCATACAATGCCAGGATGTCGGGGTTCGAATCACATTCGGTGCTGTGATTTACTTGGCAAGTGATGAATAAACCTTCGCCTAGGCCAACCCATGCCATGTGAAAGGAATTGGGTAGACAGAAATTCAAAAAGTTGTCGGTCTGTCGTATTTTTTTTCTGTCAGCGGTCGCATTCGCAACCCCACTTAGTGATCGAAGCCCAACTTAGCGGCCGAAACGTCATTGTTATGACGTCAAAAACCATCTTTTCGTGTAATAACTTTTTTTGGGTGCTGCTATTGGGTTGCATTGGAGTTGGACAAATCGTCACTCACCCGAGAAGGGCTAGAAGCGAACCTCGTTGGTAAAATTAAAGTCCTACCAAAGTTGCGTGGCCTAACACAGACTCAGCGTGTTTCTTAGTTTTTAGGCGATGAAACCAGAGGAATGTAAAGAGATGGAAAAACAGCTTTTCTGATTACTCAAAGTTCAACGATCACTTCTATTGAAAATTCTATTGTATAAACGTTGATTAGGTCATTAAATGAAAGTCCAGAAAAGACGGCTCGCCATACAAATCGGACGGTTTCTACATGATTTGACGATAAAAATGAAAATTTGTTTTTCCTAGTTCAATTTTTAAGAATAAGGAGCAATATTTTTACCAATGTATAGCAAAAGAAATTCTTAACGCAATGATATTAAATTGGTTCTTGTAAAACTGTCAGAAGTCGAGTAAAATCAAGATGAAGTTATAATTTTATCGAGCTCTAGCTTTCCATATTATGGTGCGGTCATGATGCGGTTATATCAGTAGAATCGCTAGGAAATTCTGAGCAAGAAGATATAGGTACCTTTTCGTATAGAAGAGGTGTACCCAAAATATAAGCCCTAAAAGTTTGCGCATAATCAGGCTTAAAACAAAAGAATGTCACAACACGCTAATTATGCAGATTTTTTATAGCGACAACAAAAGAAACCTATTTACTCGACATAAACTCCCTTAAGGGCAAGAGACCTGGTATATGACGAGCCGTTTTTCCATTGTTTTCAAGAAGCTGTTTTTCCATCTCTTTACATTCCTCTGCACAGACCGCCTAGTTTTTGCAAAAATAACAGATTGAAACTAAGATTTACCGCTCAAATTTCGAAAAAATATCACTCGAAAACAAAAGAATCGCTAGATTAAATCCGTCGTCAAAAATACGTTGCACATTTTAAGGCTTCACTTTTTCTTGCCTGAGAAAGGTCAAGGTTCGCTTCTAGCCCAACGGGCTTATATTTCATTGGTTTCGACCGCTGAGATATCCTTTTTTTTCATTCATGAAATGTCAAAACAAAAGAATCATTCATCTGTGATGTGAAGTTTGTTTACTCATCTGAGTTGGGCTTTGGCCGCTAAAAAATCCCCTTTTCGGCCATGATTGAACTTTAAGTCATTGATGAAAAGCTGTGAAAGTCTGTTTTTAGTCTGTTTTTTTTTAATATTTTGCTAGCTTTACAACCTTACAACATAAAACAGTTCTCTAAACAGCATTTTCAATCTTTGTACCACCATGAACATATATAAGCGACTGGACATCCATCTCCTTTGTATTTTTGTAGAAAGCACTGCTACCTTCGGTGCCGCCTCGTTAAAATCATAAAATGAAAGTGAAACAATAAATTTTGATGATATACCTCTTGCTAACAACGTCAGAAGTTCGACAAAAGTCTCTGTTGTTCTACTCTTCCTTCTTTATTTTATTTATATCATACTCTTAGGTTCCAAATAAACGGGCCCCCCCGCTTGTTAATTTTTCGAAAATTTTCCAACCCCCCCGGACCTTATTAGGACCCCCCCGTTTATTAATCTCGAAGAATATTTTCAGCTGTTAAAGAGAAGGTCCCTTATTTTGCTTTAAATAGCGTAGTTTTAGCCTATTTTTACCTTATTTTTGGGTTTCAGAAGTACAATTTCCAACCCCCCCGGCAATTAGGTCCCCCCCGTTTATTAAAATCTAGAAAATTTTCCAACCCCCCCGTTTATTCGAACCCCCCCGTTTATTTGGAACCTAAGAGTACCAAAGATAACAGAGGCAAAATCATCTTCAGCTTGTCAAAACTCCGACTAATATTTCTAAAATTAGGGAGCCATACCAATTACTGTATACACTTTTTTTACGATCAATCCAAATTTTTCAACATAAAATCATAGCATTTGTCATTTTTCATTTCATAGCTGACGATTCGAGTACTATACACTACAAACTAGTTTTACCAAGCAGGCTCAATGTTTCTTAAGAAATCGGCCTTTCGAGCCTTAAATGTTTCTTATGTTTCTAAACTTTTTGACATAATCTAATTAGCCTCATGGAAGGCTGGATCGGAAGGTTCTTAAGAAAAACCTAATTAAAAAATGTTATTTTCTCATTCTCAGCCTCAGCATGTTTCTTAGTTTTTAGGCGATGAAACCAGAGGAATGTAAAGAGATGGAAAAACAGCTTCTTGAAAACAATGGAAAAACGGCTCGTCATATACCAGGTCTCTTGCCCTTAGGTAGTTTATGTCGAGTAAATAAGTTTCTTTTGTTGTCGTTATAAAAAATCTGCATAATTAGCGTATTGTTGTGACAAAATTCTTTTGTTTCAAGCCTGATTATGTGCAAATTTTTAGAGCCTATATTTTGGGTACACCTCTCCTGTATGAAAAGGTACCTATATCTTCTTGCTCAGAATTTCCTAGCGATTCTACTGATATAACCGCATCATGACCGCACCATAATATGGAAAGCTAGAGCTCGAGAAAATTATAACTTCATCTTGATTTTACTCCACTTCTGGCAGTTTTACAAGAACCAATTTAATATAATTGCGTTAAGAATTTCTTTTGCTATACATTGATAAAAATATTGCTCCTTAAAAATTGAACTAGTAATCGCGGTAAAAAAGGAAAAACAAATTTTCATTTTTATCGTCAAATCATGTAGAAACCGTCCGATTTGTATGGCGAGCCGTCTTTTCTGGACTTTCATTTAATGACCTAATTAACGTTTTTAGTTTACAATAGAATTTTCAATAGAAGTGATCGTTGAACTTTGAGTAATCAGAAAAGCTGTTTTTTTCATCTCTTTACATTCCTCTGATGAAACCAACTATCACTTGTTGATTAAATTTTGACTCAAAAGTATATGGAATAATTTTAGATGAGTATGGGCATTGCGTTTCAAGTCCGAAGGGCTAGAGGTCAATCTCTAACCTTTCTCAGGCAAGAAAAATTGAAGCCTTAAAATATGCGCCGTATTTTTGATGACGGATTGAATCTAGCAATTCCTTTGTTTTCGAGTGATATATTTTTCGAAATTAAGCGGTAAATTTTAGTTTCATCTGTCATTTGTGTAAAAACCAGGCGGGTCGCTCAAGGCCGCGCAACTTTGGTAGGATTTGTTGGCTTCAAAAGAATTGTTCTCGTTTCTGAATCACGTGTCGCTCCAATTAACTCGTCAAATCAGACTATCATGTAAAAATCTTTCAGTTCTTTTCTCAGAATAAAAAAAAATGGGCGTTGTGATTCTTAAAACTTTGAAGACTATTATGTAAAAATCCTTGACCCTAAAATTGGAGGTTTGTTTCGATTGAAAGTTTTAAATTAGTTTCGGAAGGGTCGGAAAATTCAGGATTTTCAGGGAATTTTTTGATTTCCAGAGAAAAATTGTAATAAAGTCTCTCCAAGGGTATAACTTTTTTTAAAAATCGAAAAAAAAAATTCAAAAAGTCTCTAAGGGTCGGTACATACGCACATACCTCTCATCCGCCAACCCTCGGGGCTACAGTCCATGATTTCGAAACTTAAAAAGACATATGAAAATATATGAGTGGGAATTCACCGGGTGAGAATTTTCCGGGTGGGAATTGTCCGGACACCCTTTAGAGGGTCGAAAGTTTCTTCTGATGCTTGGGTCTAAACGACATAGGAAGGCTTAAAACATCCAAAATAAATTAATTGGTTATACACTGTTGCTGAAAGGAAAACGCTGCCTTGATTTGGCTTGTAGACCTCAAAATCCAAGTTTAAGTATTCCGTACAATTTAGAGTTTTAAACTCACTTTGAACATCAGAATCAGAAATTTGATATAAATTCATGTATAAAACATGTAATCGTCAGCCGTGCAAAATTACTCGAATCTGATTGGTTTAGAGGAGTGCGATTAATCGTTAATTGCACTATTACCACTTTTTGCACTCTTCGGCGGGGGGACATTCTTTTCTCTCCCAAGTCCTGTGTCAGAGACTTTTTTTTACTATATAATAAACTAGATATAGCTTACACTAACTGCCACCTTTAAAATAATATGTTTAAATATTATTACTATTATTTATTTATTTACTTATTTTTATCCTTTTATTTGAAGAAGAATTGAATTGAAGAATTTATTGAAGAAATAAATGTGAAGATTTTCTTTTTTTCTAAAAATAACAATGTAAAGAATCTATCTACAGGTGTATGTACCACAAAAGGCCCTGGAACTGCAGAATGTCAGTGTAAATAAATAAAAATGATGGGTTAGTTTTAAAAATGACAGTATAAACAATCCATGGGCTAAGCGGTTTTTCTATATGCAATAAATCTAAATAAGTACCGTGAGATTGGGTAAACTTGCATCAGTGGAGGCTAACATGCATAGCCCTCAAATGAAAGACCTGACTGGTCATTAAAATACAAAGTTAAATCAAAACAAAAATGGTATAGAGTAGAGCTGCGAGAGTTGTATTTTAATGACCAGCCAGGTCTTTCATTTGAGGGCTATGCATGTTAGCCTCCACTGATGCAAGTTACCCAATCTCACGGTACAAATTGCAACAATGACTCCTTTATAACTGCTTTAAACTGCATCCCATTGAAGAACCCTCCCCAATTTCTTTTCTTACTGGTTATCCCGTAAAATATATATAGGGGAAAGATTCCAGAAAAGTATCGAGAATCTTAGTGCGGAAATGGGAATCTTATACAAAACAACAGTACCACTGGAGTTTTTAATGATTCAAAATGAAAATCCTGATTAGCAAAAGGTGTATCAAAATCGGTGAAGTTTGATATTGAAGCTTGATTTATTACCTTGTTGCCCATTTCCGACGACTTATTAGCAGACGCCCACGCTAAAAGGCTTAAAAGCAATTTTTTTTTTAATCTTCAGAATAAAGAAAGTGTGATACAGTACCTCACCCTCCTAACCCAATGATTTTTAGGGATCGTTTGGGCTAGAGCTGTTGCGCTAGCAATAACTGGAACCATTTGAGCTACAAAAACATTGATTGAACTTGATTAAACTGCGATATAGGTAATCAAACTTTAATAATCAAACTAAAGATTTTCTGGTAAAGTTCGATTATTGTTTGATCAGGTTCGGTAATCAAACACCTAACCTAACCGTTCGATTTCGTTCGATGAAATTTTATGGTTCGATAACGAAAATCGGTTTGATAGGGTTTAGTTGACATTCCCTGGGCTGGCATCGGGATCGGGGAGGAAAAACTCGAACTTTTTCTTAAACCAAACTCATTGAATACCAATCAAACTTCATCAGATAAAAAACTGTCGTCATCAAACTTATATAATCATACTAATCAAAAAATGTTCTTACCAAATCAGGCACGGTAATCGAACAGCTATCGTTTGATTTTGTTGAATGAATAGTTCAACAGTTTGATTACTGGCAAAAAAATGATTGCTGAATTTCAATTGGCATGATTTCTAGGAAATACGTGGAAGTACTTTCTAAAACTGACTGTTTGTCACAACTGGTTAACATTTAACACATAACTATCTGGTGAAAAGCGATAACCAATTAGAAGCGAGGTTAGTAATGTTCACTACTACTCGAAAAAAAGGGAAAAAAAATCATACCTGTGTTTTTTGTAGTGGTAGTAGTGTGTTGTTGTTGATGTTGTGGAAAATTAACTCTTTTTGTACTACTTACTGAGCATTATCAATTTATTGGTGCATTCACTAACTACACAAACATAAAATACTTAGTAGTAAACGAATAAGAAACCTGTTTAAATACTCTACAAAAGACCAGAAAACATGATAAAAATCTATACAGCAGCAGCAAATTTGAAGCAGCCATTAAAAAGTTCTCACGATGAATATGTTTACAAAGGCTTGGTTACACTTCTTACATTAGCGTATTTTAATTATTAAGAAAAGCGCTGTTTTTTATCTTTGTGAGTGAGTCCACCTTTAGAATATTGGCCGTAGTACGCCCGCAGCCAAACACCCACGCCATAATTTGCGCCCCAAAAGTATTGCCCGGATAAACTACGGAATGTGAAACATACGGAAACTGAAAGACGACAAAAACAAAAAAAAACAGCGAAAAATTTTAACCCGCCTCTCACTCATCGCGAAACTATAGGCCATTTCACGGTCGAAATGGATCATGGGTAATCAGGACTGATTGCGCCTCCATTACGGCTTCCCGTTGGCTAGACGCAAAAATCTTCAATTTTTTTCAAAACTTTGGACCAATAGTAAGTCGTTATTAGCGCGCAGTGGTCCTGATTACCCATTACGCTTTGCGACTGTGAAATGGCCTATTAGCCTCACTGACCTTTATATACCCTGGACAAAGCTTCTCAATCCCAGCCAAGCAAAATCTTTGATCGGAGTTTTTTGAAAATTGGTACCCTAATGTCGGCACTACTCGATAGCGGTGTAAATGCATCGAGAGCGCTAGGTATACTTTTCCTCAAATTATTTTTGATGATGTAGCGGCGTTAGACGTTAATTTTTAACATTGCAATGGCTTCTCCTTGGGTACCAATTCTAAAAAAACTCCAATCAAAGATGGCAGATATTGTTTGGTCCAGGGTTATATAAAGGTCAGTGATTAGCCTCCGTCTCGGAAGAGGACTGGGCCCGAATTTGCGGACGTTTTCACAGTTTCACTTTCGTTTTCGGCTATACGACAGCGTTTTCAAGCAGAAAGCAGAGGAAATCTGTGAAATTATGGCAGGGAATGCTAACCTATTTTTCCAGAGTTTCTCAAGATTGGAGCAAGATTATTGTTCTAGAAAGTTCATAAAGGCCTAATAGTTTCAGATTAGTATGATTTCATCAGAAAAACATTTACACCAAAGCTCCTTAGTGATATGTGAAGGCTACCAAAAATAGCAATGTCCTCCATCAGAACAACTTTAACCTACAGTAAGGGACAAGGACAGTCAAGAAGTCTACTTTGTTGAAAATTTGCACAAAATACTTAGAGAAAATGGTACTATGGAAGCCCATTCTATACTCCTAAATGATAGTTGAAAGATCAGCAGTTGAAAGTTGATTAAAATGGAATAAAGTATACATATATATTTGCTGCTGTTGTTTGCTTTGTTTTGGTGTTTAAAAATATGTAGGTACTTATCAGTCCTAAAAAAATACAAATTCGAATATAATGAGGGCAATGAGTCTGGTTAAATGTTACTATATTTACAAGAAAGGATTACTGAAAAAATACTACTGTATGTATACTGATGAACTAAACTCAAAAACTAAAACTTTACCATAAATTTACATTACGACAATTTAAAATTCTATCTTTAATAGCAACAGAGAAAAAAACATGGCTCAAAGTTTTAAAAACAGAGCTAGTCAGAGCTTCAATTCAGTATGTATAGAGCTTTCAAAATTTGAAAACAGACTCTGCATTGGTTACTACAAGACATACTATCCACACGGTTTTTTCGATTCATGAAAAAAATAAAGTACCTATTTATCAAAAAAAGGTTCTCTTTTTTTTTGGTAATCAATTCCAACAAACAACAATCAATATACCAGTTTTTTGAAAACCATCCCACAGTGTAAACATTATCAACCAAATAAACCCACACCGCCAAAATTGTAAAAATAAGTCAATATAATTTCTATCAACAATTTCTCGTAAAATGTTTTTTTTCCAACATTCTGATACCAATCATGGCTGGAGGCATCATGTGTAGAGTGACTGTGTGGCATTTCATTGCTTTTAATGATCAGGATACCAAACATCAACCAAACAAAACTGACGCCAAGCCAAATCTGTCGATTAAAAATTTCCATGAAAATTATAATTGAAACTTATCTCGTAAAATGCTTTTTTCAACATTCTGGAGGTGTTCAAAGTTAGAGGTATCATATGTAGAGCGAAGCAATACATGAACAGTCATTTGCTATCCCATTTGCCATGAGATATATGAGTCAACAAATCAAACAAAAACCAACAAATCATGTCTCTTCACTTTCATGTCACATCGTGTTTATATGGGGTATCAGAAAGCCAATCCACAAGAAGAGCCGTCTTCCTTTATTATGGAGTGTTCCAAAACTATTGGTAGGTTGTTTGGAAGTAAAGAAACCCACACAGTTTGCTTTATTTTGAAGATTTAACTTGAAAACAAACTGCATCTTTCCAGCAGAAACTCATGTTTCAACCTGCTACATAACATTGGAGCTTGAGAATCCGTAGGCAGAACTTGTAACATGTATTATGTGTATAATTATGTCAGTCGACTTGATTCATGATACATAACTTACATTTCACTGGATGCATTTTCGCTGTAAAATTATCCGCAAAATTTTCTGACCGCGTTCTGAGACGGAGGCTAATTACGCCAGACGCCACCAATGCTCCGCTGCGCTCCACTGCGCTCCGCTCGGTGGCAAAAACAAAGACATTTTTTTTCTTCAATATAAAAAAGAACAAAGAAATTTTACGTTACAATAGCTTCTTTTAATTGAAAACAAAGAAAAATTACACTGCAATGTTTTCTTTTTAAACAAATGAAAAAAAGGAGGTTTTCGAATGTTTACTGACGATTACCTCGGAATCGTATGTTTTGTCGTGCAATTAACGATTAATCACTCGTAACAAAGGAGAAAATACCGTAATTTGCACTCGTCCTTCGGACTCGTGCAAATTACTATTTTATCCTTTGTTACTCGTGATTAATCTTTAATTGCACTCCAAACCATACGATTACTAGTACAAATTTGGTCAATTTGTATATGTAATCACATGATAACGAGTGCAATTCGAATATAATTGCACGAGTGATTTTTTTGTTATTAATTTTCCGAGTCCGAAAGGACGAGGAAAATTCGAAACAAAAAAATCACGAGTGCAATTTTCGAATTGTACGAGTTATCATGTGATTACGAGCTAATCGCACAATGGCTTTCACTACTTTTTCCCAGTTAGGAAAAAAATTACAGAAATTACACTGAGAGTTTTATATTTTTCTCTTCTCTTTATGTCTTTCTTTTATTGTTGTTTATTGATTTTCTTTCTCACAAAATAAATTTCGAATGCAATTAAAACGTTCGATGTAAAAAGAATGTAAGAAAAAAACATTAAAATTCCACATCATCAATTCTAAACAAAAACTCTTAAATAAAAGATCCGAACTGATTTCCACGTGTAGGCACGTTAATAAACATTTGTTGAAAAACATAAAAAGCATCCCACCGGACACTTGAATCAATTTAAAGTTTTATAGTTTTTATCGCCTAATTTGTCATAATTGCTTTTAATCATTTTTATCACCTAATTTGTCATAATTGCTTTTAACCTTTTTACGATTTTTTTACGATTTTTTCCACACTTCAAATCTGTACATAAGACGGTTTTTTAAAAAATGTTTTTACACATCTGATGATTGCGATAAGCATGAAACTTTAAGTAATGTATTTTTAACCTTGTAAATTTTCGAAAGATATAATCTATGATTCGCTCTACGAAGTATTGAGCACTATTTTAATGGTTGTCCAACCAAGATGTTAAAATCAATTTTGTAAACATTGGCGTCGCATTGGAGAGTGTGATTAACGATTAATTGCTCTCTACAGGATGCAATTAACGATTAATTGCTCTCTACAGGATGCAATTAACGATTAATTGCTCTCTTTGAGGGCGTGCCAAATAAGAAAAAATAACCCATCGTGCGATTAGTTCCAAAATTACGAGGTTTTAAAGTTTTTAAGAAAAAATAACCCATCGTGCGATTAGTTCCAAAATTACGAGGTTTTAAAGTTTTGCTTGGAAAAGCTCGTGAAGACGTCATCACAAAATCACAAAACGTTCAACCTTCATAACTTTTGATAGGAAGATTTTCAAGACATGTTTTATACTTCAATTTTCATCAGCTTTTCATGCTCTTTCCGCTAAAACCATCAGATTTTAAATATTTTCAAAAAAATAAATTTTTGCCCAGCCACCTGATGACGTCATCTGGCAGGTGGCAAAATTGAGTGTTACTGTTTAAAATCAAGTTTTAGACTCTCTAAGGATCATCTGTGCCAAATTTCATGCTTTTATCACGATTTGAAGTATTTTTGTGCTAACCAGGGCCAGTTTAATACCTTAAGGGAAGAAATTTTCGCGAATCAGAGCTACCCAGGGCCAGTTTAATAGTCGGAATTGTCACTTCTTAGAAACACTCGACTCTTACCAATTCTCTGAGGAAAAACTTTAGTCAAGGAGTTTCACTCGTATTTTTGTCTGGGTATCATCTTTCTGATATTTTGTATAATGGCAGTAAAAGGTTCTTAAAGTTTTTGACATCACATCCACGTCACTAAACGAAGATATGTGTGAGATTTTAATACCCCCTACACATCTCAAACTAAGCTGATGTGGAAGTGGACTCAATAGTAAGTAAAGAAAATTCCGATAAAAAAATAAGAAATGGATAAACAATCAAAATATTTTGTAATTCCATTGAATAAATTTTCTTTCAAATAAAAAGAGAGAAATATCGCGCATGTCCATAAAGTTCTCACGTTAAAAATTGTTCATTCAAATGAAATTATCGCGTAAAATATCTACATCCATTGTGCATGGCGTAGACAAATCCAATAAAATGTCTTTTCATTTATAAAACCGAATTGTCACCAAAGAGCAATATGATTATCACGTATCGAAGAACCAACTGACAAAGCATCAATCAATCAATAGATTAAAAAAGTTTTTATTTACAAAATCGCTGTCCATGAGTGAAGATCGAGTCTTTCAAAGCTTTCTTCTTTACGTACAGATCAAAGTACGATTGAAGTCTCTTTTTTCAGTTTTGAAGTTCAATATCTTATCTTCCATAAGGGTGGTAACCACGAGCCGCTGACAAAGCAGCATCGCCAGCAGAAATAGATGTTGCTGTAGAATAGACGACGTGAGGATCGGCGACTGTGTTTCCTGCCATCGGTTGTTGCGCACTGGCTCCGATCACGTTATGTCGAGTTGGCCCAAAGGTTGATGTTTCGCTTGGATACGCTGCGCCCAAGGCTAAAAATATGATAATATGATTGATAATATCATATACATACAAAGTACTGTTATTGATCTATGATGTTTACTTAGAACTTTTGGACACTCAAACTTTTAAAAGTTATTCTCAAGAGATGACTTACGTAGATTACTCACTTACCAACTGTTGAGCCTGCTGCTAGTCCTTGGATCATATCAGTTGCTTGTAACGTTCGCTGACCAACTTGTGGAGAAGTTAAGACTTGTTGACCTGCTGCGATGGTTGCACCAGCGTATGGGGAGGCAGCTGCGACTGAGGTTCCTACCGTTTGCACTGCACCTGCAACTGCACCACCTGTTAATTACAGAAATATTTTGTTACTACTTTAATGGGATAAACTTTAACGGGGATTAAATTTCGCGATTTTATCGAGCTTATATTTTTGACCAGATACCAAAGAGTGATCTATTTTAAAACCTACTATTGAGTAATTTTTTATAAAATAAGGTTTTGAAATATTTTGACGTGCATTCATCTGGTAAATTTGAGTGATAGTCTTACCAGCGACGACAGTTCCAGGGAGTTGATAATACGTATTAGATGCGGGATCATACACATATCCACCAGTTGCTGCAGCAGGAACTGAGAAAAAAACAAAATAGTAATGAAAAAGCAACTGAAGGTTCAAAAGGATTTGTCGAATCAATTATTTTATTTCTTTTTTTATCAGGTTGAAAAAAAAAAAAAACATTATTTACACCAGTTTAAACCCTAATTAACATACTTTTGTCTATAATTCATTAATCCTTTTACCAAGGTGTGATCAGTGTTGATATTTAAGGCTTATAGCAAATATGTTTTGCTAACTAACTTCTTACCTGTATATTGTACACTATGTTGAGCAGGGTTTACGATTAATGGTTGACCAAGGTTTGCATATGCACCGTATCCTGTCACTGTTCCAATATTTCCTGATCCAATTCCTCTACCTCTTCCAGCAGAAGCATACCGGATAGCTGAAAAAAAAGCAAAATATTTAAGATAAATTCATTTCAATTCCTTGTTTGTTGTTACCTTAAGGGAAGAAATCTCTGCGGAAAAAAATTTTTGTGGAATTTAATTTCGCAGTTCACAGCTCAAAATTCAGAAGTTTCACAGAATTTAATTTTGCGGTTGAGACAAATTTTTGTTTAAATATGGCTTATTCTGCCCCAAAAACACTAATACTATAGGTTATTTTCTAAACCTGTCTAAATCATGATAATATTCTTATTTCGCGGATTTGTCAAAAACTTGTTCCACAAAAATTTCTTTCCTTAAGGTATTTAATTCGCAAATAAATCAAGAAGGTCATTTGAAAAAAACCCTTCCCGTAGACGAGAATCAGTATTTGAGCATTCGAAAGGTAATCATTAAAATAATAAGAAAGTTCTGGTACTCACTCATACCTTCAGCCTTCTTTTTGTTCAAATGTGCTTGCTGCTCATCTGAGCCTTTTACTTCGACCTACAACAAAATAAACCAATCTCAAAATTCAGTTTAGAACAGTAATACTGAATAATGACTGACTGAAAAAAGGCAAATTTTAAAATCTAGAAAATAAGCAAAAATTAGCTTTTCAGAAAAACAAAAATACTGAACAAATGATTGCAAAATAACATTCAAACAATATTAAAGTCTAAGGCTAGAAACAAACAGAAAAATAGTGGTAAAATTTCTGAAAAGAGCTGAACTAAAATTAGTTACAGTGTCAGTCAAAATAGTGAAAATACCTGAAACTTTTTAAAAATATTGATTATAAATTACGAAGAATTGAAAAAATAATTGGTAAAACAACATTAAAATATTTTATATCACACCGTTTTTCCATTTATCTGATGATATCGATCTTTTGTTACAGCTGCAACTACATCAAATGTCTCAAATCCAACAAATGCAAAGCCTAATTAGGTAATCATAAATTAGAAATATTTTGCTAAAAAGAAGACATAGTAAATTCATACATTCAAAAACATTGATTAATGGCATATGGGACTATTAAGTTCTTAGTTAAAATACTTTTAAGTATAAAATCATAAAATGATGTATATATTTTTAGATTTTGAAGGTCAAAAATTCTAGTAATGTCAAATGTTATTCAAAATGTTAATATTCTGATCTCAAATATAATATTTTGGTTACTTAAAAAACAGGCTAAGTTGTGCTGTGGCTATTTTTCATTAATTGTAAATATTTAAACATCTAAAATATATGAGTTCTGTCAATATATTTTGTCTAGAGTTAAATGCAAAGGTGTGCAACTAGGTTTCTACTAATTATAAATCAATATAAAATAAAATTGGCTCAAGCAGATAGAAAGCTGAAAATAGTAATAGGGATGATAGTAATCTTGTGCACGGACAAGTTGAGGTCAGTTACCCGTCCAAGAAAAGCTTATACTTCATAACCATATCCCTTATCAAAAACATATATACCAAAACAAAATTTTAAGGAATTTGTAAGTATGATTACAACCAGATGTAGCAGAAAATGAATTGATAGAATTTTTTTTTTTTTATAGCCTAGTCAACAAATTGTTGGAAAGGAAAATGATTAAGTTTTAAATCACAGTTAGTTAGCCCTCTCTAAAATCAGTTATTCTACCCTGGTATGGATTTGACGGGTGTGGGTTGAGTGGGTGCTTGGGTTGAATGGACATGTGGGTAGAATTTTTTTATGGACGGTCAAATTTTTTTTTGCGAAGTTCAAAAATTTATTTGCGTGGGTTAAACTTTTTTGCATTGTTAATTGTTTTTGTGTGGATCAAAAAATATGGTGATTTTCGTAAACTTGGATATTTGAGGGGCATAAAGTCCGAAATTCTGAATAATAAACATACCTTTGGGACATTTATACACATGATGAACAGGCATATCGACAGCAAGGACCTGAAGGATAAGAAATTAAGATTTTTAAATGTCTTATTTTCAAAACATTCCTTGTTTTTTTAATTTTGAAGGAGTATTTGAAGAAGAGAAAAAAGTTCAAATTACCTTTCCAAATTGTTCAAAATATTTCTTTACATCATCCTCTGTTGTACCAATACCAATTCCACCAACAAAAACTTTCATTTCTGGTGAGCACTTCATTGGACCTTTGTATTGAAACTGTTCAAGAAAGAAAAGTTTTGATTTAAATTATTGATCAAACACCAGTGGTCATAGCAAAGCATTTATCAACTTCAATTGAGGGCATTGCTGATTTAGACATAATTTGAAACTGACTTGCATGCAAAATGTAACAATATTGATACCAAGATTTTTAATTCTTACGTTAAGTTGTGCAGCACCATTGGCAGTAGTAAGAGTTGTGTTGGCCTTATCTGGGTCATACTGAAAATGAAAAATATTCAAAAACTGTAATGAGACAAAAAATAAATAAACAAAAGTCTAAGACTCATCTTGTGTCATTCAGTAAAAATCAAGTAGATAGGGCATTAATATCAAAGATCCAGAGATCGACTGACTTAAAAAACTTACCAAGGGTTTATTTTGAACTCCAGGACCTTGAGGGACAGCTGGCTTAGGATCAACCTTCAAAGAATAACAACAATAATGAAGTCAGAAACTTGATCTCACCTCAGATTTTCTCTGGAACTTTCGTACTTCAATAAACTATGTAAAGGAAAGAAAAAAGAACTCTTTTATCTTCCAGACCTTCCTAGCCTCAAACAAATGTTTCCAACCTGTTCCAAACTCAAAATAACATATTTTCAATCCATCTCAGCAGTGTCAGTGAAAGGCTCAATACAAACAAAATATAATTTTTTATAATTTTTCTTTCAACCCAGATATCAAAGATATGAAGCAGAGAAGTGCAATGAGATAGAAAAACAGCTTCTTGAAGACACGGCTCGTCATGTACCAGGTCCTTTGCCCTTAAGGGAGGTGATGTGGTGGAAGTCTTTTGTTTGAGTCTAATTAGGCTTAAACTTTAGGGGCTTATATTTTGGGAACACCTCACTCAGACCACAAGATACCTATTTTCTTGCTCACAATATCCTAACATTAACAATTCTAATGATTGCTTTCCCCGAAACTGGACCAAATATTATTGAAACAAATCAATATCATTACAACGAGAATTTTTAGGCAATAAAATGGTGTAAAATTTGCTACTTCACACGGGATTGCGCACATCTTATTGAAAAGCAGGTAGGTGCACAAATGTAAAACGCAAATCCACTTTTATGGCCAGCCATTTTTAGGACAAGCCATCTTTTCTTCAACTTTTCCTAATCAAACTAACCTTATTAATAAAGCTAAAACAAAGGCATGGGGTAGTCAAGGAAGCTGGTTTTCTATTTCATCCTACTTCTCTGTATGAAGCAACCAAATTAAGTTTTAAAAATGAAACCAAAACTACTTCAATATATTGGCAATATTGCAGGTGTGCCAAAATGTATAAAAAACACAGAATGATTCTCTTATAGAAACGTCATTTTTTTCTTGTCATTATATAATGTAGAGTTTCTTTCAGACATTACAACCTACCATTTTTCCATCAAGAGTATGTCCACCTTTATTATTTTGTTCAATGACAGCTGAAACAGCTTCTGGTGTTTTGAATGTGACGAATGCAAACCCTCTGTGAAATTAATGAACAGGTAAAAGATATCATGAAATAACAAAAGAAAAGGGTTTTTCTCTTCAGTCTGAAAATATACAGTGGGGTATATGAGATAAAAACAGCAATTATTGCTCTTTTTTGGAGTTTTGGAAAGTAATTTTTTTAGATGATCATTGCTCAATGCATAAGTTCCTTCCAAAAACAGCAATTTACTTTTCTGCTGACTCAGCATTTCACCATTGCTTTTTTAATTTAAAACGTTTTTTAAAACAAAGTTTTTCATAAGATACTGTTAGCAAGGCTCAAATTTTTTGTCTGAACATATAAACGACTGGACGACTATCTTCCATTGTGTCTTTGAAGCGAGCTTTGTTACCCACTGTATTAAAAAATTGATCGGGGCTGCAAATAAATATTTCTAGTCAATCAGACATCATGTCGGGACTGAGATGAAATTCTGTCGGTCAAGCTCTAAATCCTGTCGGTCATTCAGTCTATAAGTTTTCTGAAATCATACAGTCTTGAAAGTTATGGAGAAAGAGAGTAGGTAAAAGTGACCTTGGAACTTCTAAAGTTACGAAGAAAGCAATGCGATATAAGTGAACTTAGAAAGACCCTTGAAAGTTACAACGATAACGAGTTGATAAAAGTGAGCTTAGAGACACTCTTGAAAGTTACGAAGAAAGCAAGTTGATAAAAAGTGAACTTATAAACACTCTTGAAAGTTTACAAAGATAGCAAGTCAATAAAAAGTGAACTTAGAAACACTGATGAAAGTTACAAAGAAAGCAAGTCGATAAAAATAAAAACGCATGAAATCAAAGTAAACTTTAGAAACACTCTTGAAAGCTAAAAGAAAGTAAAAGAGTAGTAATAATAGACAAAGAGACAGGGGTGTGAAAGATTTGTTTTCAACTCAAATTAATGTTTTTTTTTCATTCGGACATCATGACCGACACAAATGATTTTCAGTCGGTCAAATGGCTTTTTCAGTCGGACATTGACCGATGACCGATGCTTATTTGCAGCCCTGATTGATATATAAAATTCTACAATATTCCGTCACAATTTCATTTTATTGGAATTACTAAGGTAAAAGGATTGATAGAGCTTGACATTGCATAAGTATTTTATCAACTGCGTGTATACTTTTGCATCCCTTTTGTCACTCTAATAATTTTTTTATGACATGAAAAAAATAGTACGCCAAAGTTGAGAGCCTGTACCATGAGATTATCATAATTTGAATCCCATACTCTCTAAAATTATTCCATACTTTTGAGTCTAAATTTAAAAATATTAGTCAGAATTTTGACAAGCTGACAATGATTTTGCCTCAGTTATCTTGGTTATGATATAGATAAGACTTGAGAAGAGTAGAACAACAGAGACTTTTGTTGAAGTTTTGAGGTTTTACCAAGGTATTCCCAAGAGGTATACCAAAATTTATTGTTAGGTTTTATGATTTTAATGAGGCGGCAACGAAGCTAGCAGTGTTATCTTCAAAAATACAAGAAAGGAGATGGATGTCCAGTTGTTTATATGTTTATGCTGACACTTACCTTGGCTCATTTGTATGTTTATCTTTCATTATAACACTATCTGCAATTTCTCCGAATTTTCCAAAGTAGGCTCTAAGAGATTCATCATTTGTCAATTTACCAACACCTCCGACAAAGATTTTGCTAAAAAAGGGAGAAATAAATTTTTTGCGAATTTCCTTGGTTTCCAATACCAACGAAACGATAAGATTGAACATGGTTTTTGCAGGGTTTCATCTCCAGACGATCTCAATCAAATGGAATCGACGATCGAACCAGTCGAACCAAATCGAACGCAATCGACCGATTGAAATTCGATTGTCGAACGCGATTGAATCTCACAATTTTCAGATTCAATTGATATTCGATTGCGTTCGATTGATGTTCGATTGCGTTTGATTAGGACCTGACCCTTAGAGAGACTAATCTTTGTTAAAAAGCTGACCCTTTTCGAAATCCTCTTGTTGATTCGATTCTTTTGAGCTATATATGAGAGTTAAGGAGGAATAACGGGAAGCGGTGCGCATCACGCAAAATATATTTAGGACATGCCTTGTTTCACTCAAACAATCGAATGTAGTTGAACGACAATCGAACCAGTTGAACAACAATCGAACCTATCGAATATTACCCAGAATTTTGACGCTCGATTGAGATTCGATTGCATTCGACTGGTTCGATCGTCGATTCTGTTTGATTGAGATTGTCTGGTAATCTAGAACTATTTGGGAGTAGAGAGCTTTTTACAGATTTTAAAACGTTTACTAATTCTTTAGATATAGAAAAAAGTAACATTGGTAAAAACGAATTTCCTTTGATTGGTACACTGACACACGTATTTGCAAGTCCAACAACCATGAATTTTTCCCTATGGAACTAATACAGTTGGTCTTTTGAAGACACAATGGTTATTTTCCCAGAGCTCTTTTTTTCAAGTATAACTGTATAATGGATAAATTAAAAAGTCAATTTTTCAAAAGCTCCCTTACCAATGTTCCTCATTCGGATTCCTGATGTAGGGCTTTCGTGGTGCGTAACCCATCGGAGCAGCACCTGCGACAATCATTGGTTGTTGTTGTTGGTAAACAACAGCTGGCTGTTGAACTGGAGTTCCTGCAACACCAGACATAATTGGTATAGCGCCATTTGAAATTTGTTGTATAGGAGCAGCCATGGTTTTTTAGTTTATGAGAATATTTATCGTCTTTTACCCACTAAAACAATAAGAAAATGATACCGTGGCCTCCAAGTATTGTATATATGAATCCCACTAAAAATGAAATCTCCTAAAACAAAATCCTTCGAATATATAACAAGAATGGACGTGTAAATACGATTCTACCGCCGAAATCATTCCATGTGAAAGCTTGATCCACGCTCAAAAGGAAAAGAGTAGGAACGCATAAATTAAAAACCGTTGCATTGTGGGCTTGCATAATTTGAGCCGTCTGAAGACCAAAACCATAAAATGAAATTTTTTAGACAATTTTCAAGTAAAATCAAGCTTATAAAGGGTGTTTCTTACTAATCTAAGACTGTTGATCATTATTCTTTCAAAAAAACTAGATTTTAGTAACCATGTAGGGGTTAAAATACCTCAAAATCTTGTCCCTTTAAATGGAATGTTTTCGTCTGGGTAAATTTCTTATTCATAGCAAGTTGGCCATTAAACTCCCGAGTAGTTTTTCAGCAGTCTATATCTCCTGTTTGAAATTCTCGAATCAAATTTGCTTTCAATTTTATTTCATTCCAAATATTTGACAATTTCAAGATTTAATCCTTGAATTTCTCCTATGTTGATTTTTTAAATCCTAAATATATTTTAGCAGAAAGTTCAGAGTAACTTTTTGGTATGATAGCTAGTTGGGTGCAAATGAAAAACTTCTCAGCGAATCCTTTATTGGCAGAAACCTCCAGGCAGAGCTGAGGGGAAAATCTTGGAGAGAAACTTTTGGAAATTATTACATAAAATGGTATAAACACTTACTACAATTATGATTCCCACATTTTCACAAGTACCCTTTTACGTTGGGAATCAACAATACCATAACAACAACAACATTGTCGACGATGCTGGGTAAAAACTTTTTCCTTCTCGAATATTTTCACCTTTTTTTTGCAATAATGAAAGTTGACTTTGATTTTTCTATTGATACTATTATATTTTCACGTTACCCTACATTGTTGCCAGGTATCTGACATGCTAAATTACTTATATAAAGCTTATGTAACTTTGCTTACAAATGTGTGTATCACAAGATATAATGTTTCTTTCGCTATATATTTTAGAAATGTTCCCAAGTGTTCCCAATCTTTTCGTGTGTCTATATTTTAAAGGAAGTTTAAGCGAAATATTTCAAGATCAATACTTCTATAAACAGTTGTGATGGTGTTTGGTACAGAACTTTTAGTACCTTTATGTGTTGGATGACTTGACTTTAGAAAAGGGGGTGTGTCCCTAGTCTAGCTCAAGGGCATACCATGAAGCCGGGTAACTTGCATCAGTAGAGGGAAACTTGCATAGCCCTCAAATGAAGTATCTGGCTGGTCATTAAAATACAAGGTTAAATCAAAAGTCAACTGCTCTAACTTGGGATGATTGGTCGAAACATGGGGACTGTGTTGATAATATCTGGCCTGTATTTTCACTTGCTGTTTAATCTCTTTGACAACAAATTTGTTTTGATAACTAACTCCACCAAGTTTATCAATCATAATACTTTCTGTTATAGCATGTCATGAACACTTTTACTGATAGGGCGCCCTTTTTAACATTTTTGTTTTCATTCAAAATGACTGGACGCTGGTTGGAAAATTAGAGAGTGCCCGTCGCCTAACCATCTATCGCCCGATTCGCGTGTGTTCCACTATGGATTTTTTTCATATTTCGATCTAAAAACCTACTCAATGCGAAAGAAAAATCATGTTTTTTTTAATACTCAAATCGAATGACTTTGGAGGTTCACATAGTGTCCTCCCCCCCCTTTATAAAGGGGGGGGGATTCTGATTTTGGCCCTATTTTTAAAGTATGGGGGAAAATGAAAAATTTGAAATTTGCTGGGGGGAAATAAAGAGGGGGGAAAACCATAAATTTAGGAAATTTTGACTGGGGGAACTTCACTGATCTCAAGGTTATCTTATTGCAAAACCTGTTTAAGCAATAAAATCAGCAAACCTTTTTAAATAAACCAACTTTTCAATACAATTTCATTTTCCCAGCACTTTCAAGGCTATATTTTCAAGCTTTCCCAAAATTTCAAATTTGATTTAAGGCATTTTTATGATAACCATATGGGGGAACCGCAAAATCTTCAAATAGCTGGGGAAATTCAAAAAAGAGGGGGGAACCGAAAAATTTTGAAATATGGTGGGGGAAAGAAAAGAGGGGAGAATGGAGAAAAAATTGGATTTTTAGTGGGGGGAACCAACCCAGGAGGACACTATGGTTCACAGAAATGGTGGCCAAATTATTGCCGTCCCATGTTTTGTCAGATAGTCCCAAGGTGAAGGCTTCTTCATAAGCGAAAGTCATATATCTATTTTTCAGATCTGGCATGCAGGAATAGTGTCAGGACCTGCAGGTGACCTGGTAGGGTATGGGTGTGGTTTGGGTGTTGTTACGTATCAGATTGGCTCGGCTAGGAATTGGGTTATTATCAGTTAGGGTTAGGGTTGGAGCTCAAAAAAAGCACCCCTGTCCGCCCAATATCCACCCAATTATCTTCAATTCACTTAAATTGTCCGTTGAGTTTAAAAAAATTGTATTTAAAAACTATGAATTTATAATAAATAAGTACAAAAAACAAAACGTGTGATGCTTCATTAGTGAAATATTCAATAAATTCCTAGTTTCAATTTTCAGTGGGCATTTTTCTAGTGCTTCGTTTAACGCACAATTTTTGCGTCACACAAATTTTCTTGGCTGTTTGTAATAATTATACATTACTAGGGTGGGGCGTCAAATGTCAAAGTCAGAAAATTCAAGATGTAGTGTTTTTTTTATGAAAATTTAACCTATTGTGAGGCATTCTGCGCAATTTTTAACGTCAGAAGTCCAAAATTGGCCGAACCCCCCTGGGGGTACTGATTCGCACTACAGGCAAAAATTGGAAAAAATGGCATTTTCTGGCCTTTTCAGGCCTGTAAATTTGTCAAAACTATTTCAAATCTTATTTTTTTCATTTGCTGTACTAAATTTTATGAAGAAATAGCAAAATAATCATATTGGGTTGAAAATTGTGCCCATTGGAACCCTAAACGAGCTGTTTTAAGCCAATTTTGGGTAGCAAAATGCTTTTTAAGGCCAATTTTGCAAGTACATAAACTTTAAATTTCAATTCCAAAATAGGGGATATACCCAAATGCCAAACCCAGATGACTTTGATTTTCCTGCAGTATATATTTCCAGAATACTATCACTGCAAGAAAATTCGGGCCCACGTCTATTGTCATTTTAGAGATTTTTTCAGTCCAAATTTGGGTTTTTGCCTGAAAAATGGCTCTTAGCAGGGATTTTATTTCCAAAATGGCGGACATAGACGCATCCGAGACCCAAATGATTTTGATTTTCCTGGAGTATCTCCGGAATACTATCACTGCAAAAAAAATTTCTGTCAGCATTTAAACTCAGTTTGTAGAAGCTTGCCTTAAAAAATGCTATTTTTTGATAAATATAATTTGTTTTTGCTAAAAAGCGATTTTTGAAAAAAGTGAACAACTTGAAATTCATTTTGCTTAAAGACTTTATTGAAGACTTCCATCTCTGAAAATTTCAGACATGTGAATTAATCAGTTTAAAGTTTATGAACTTGCAAAATTGGCCTTAAAAAGCATTTTGCTACCCAAAATTGGCTTAAAACGGCTCGTTTAGGGTTCCAATGGGCACAATTTTCAACCCAATATGATTATTTGGTTGTTTCTTCATAAAGTTTAGTATAGCAAATGAAAAAAATAAGATTTGCAATAGTTTTGACAAATTTACAGGCCTGAAAAGTCCAGAAAATGCCATTTTTTCCAATTTTTGCCTGTAGTGCGAATCAGTACCCCCAAGGGGGTTTCGGCCAATTTTGGACTTCTGACCTTAAAAATTGTGCAGAATGCCTCACAATAGGTTAAATTTTCATAAAAAAACACTACATCTTGAATTTTTTGACTTTGCCCAAGAAATGGCTGTTGACGCCCTACCCTAACATTACCAAATTTGGTTCTATTGTTCTTACTATCAAGTCAGAATCGATGGTGACGTCACCTAAGAATAAAAAGAAAGGAATTTGTCAGTTTTATGCATATATTAATTTGCAAGATATTCTATTGGCTGCGCGCAAGCACATTTTCATAGACTAGTTGGAATACCGCTTTTTACTCGCAGGATCAATGGTAACTTTTCATCTTTGTTATTTTTAAAATTAGGCACAACCAAAAAAAAAATTAAACTTCCGAAAGTTGCGTATTTCCACTGAGTAATTAAACGATTTTGAGCCAAATGTCTCGTATTAGGGGTTCTAGTCTTGAGCTATAAGCCTACGCCAGATTGCAGCGTTTGGGTAATCGAGACAAAACTTGAAAAAGCTGGTGTTTTGAAGAGCTTCCGTGCGATTGTAATATTGCACTTTGTGACGCACTGAAGAAGGGTGTCGGAATTAGAACAGAGATGTCAACATTAGACCAACTTTTGGGAGAAGGTGACAGGCTTAAATAACAAATTACTCTAGCATACATTACTTTTTTGAGCCAGTACAAACAGGATAAATTACCTTGTCCCTAGGTAACAGGTTATTTATGGTGGAGTAATTAGTTATTTAAAGGCCTTTGAATGGAACCCTCCTGTTTTCCCAAACAAATATTTAGGGGCCACTTGTAGACCAATTTCATGTGACAGAGGCGTTGTGGTATAGTGGACATCAACCTTGATTCCTGTACAGGCGATCAAGGTTCGATTCCCACTCACAACGGTTCACTTGGCAAGTGAACAAACCTTCGCCCGGGTCAACCCATGCCATGTGAGGGGAATTGGGTAGTCAGTTCAAGGTGCTGACGGGATGCTTACTCAAAGCATCTATAGTTGGGAAAATGGGCTCCCAGAGCCTCCTGTGACTCAACCATAATAGATAGATAGATAGATAGACATCATTTTCACCCTCAATCAGCCATTTTTCAGATTATAGACCTTTGACTCAAGGGGTGAAAATATTATGTACAACAGTATAGTCCTAACTCTCCATATAAAATTTACAGGATTTAGACACATGTGTAAGCAAAAGTTCCAAAAATGAAAATAAAAGGATATTGATAATTGAATAGTCCTCTAGGAGAATGCGACAATCTATTGCATAACTAATTACTGCAACCTAAATTATGATAACTATTGCCTATAAATAAGTTTTATTCAAATTGGCAAGCCAACAATCTCCCGAATTAGCACGCTATAATCTTCCTGTGCGACATGCTATAAAGTATTAGGGTTTTATTTCCGTAATACAGAGCAAATGATTTCCGGCCCAAATGGCTGAAGTAATTCAATATGCAGACCTTAGTCAATAGATCGTTGCGCTCTCCCAAACAACCTATACTACATTGATGATTAGAGGCACAATCGTTAAGCTAGAATCACTCTGCGTACCCTTTGCTCCAGAAAATGATTGACTGATTTAAAGGGGGTCTTATACTATATTTTTTTTGGAAATAAGGAAACTTTGGATGAAAATGAGCTATTTTATATTAAAAAACCTTATTAAACTCAGGCGAAAATAAAAAATGTAGTGTTTCTGGAAACCGGCCAGGTGATAAAAAATATTTTTCTGACCCTGCCGCAGACTATGGGTTCATCTATATGGTTCATCATAAAAATCAAGTTGACTGTTCAATCTCTTAAACGTCTTTTGGTTAGATATTCCCGCTTGTAAATCAAGTTTTGTTGGTTAGTAGTTGATACATTAGTATTCAGATTTTTATATTTATTAAAATTATTCAATTTTTTTCTTTAAAGATTTGCGCATGTGAAGTCATCATTGGACTTTCGAAATGAACAGATTCGTTTGCTAAACAAGATTTTGAAAAATTCCTTGATAAAATCATTTAGGCATTTAAGTTCTGATTTATTTGTACATCCAAAAGCTTGACACAATTGCATATCTTTCAAGTTTGCTCTTCTAATTACATTTTTCTTAAAACTTCTCTACGTCTATGTACATCCAAATTATAATTTGCTATAAAACATCTTCTTTTTACAAATTTTGTCTATAAAACAGTTTCTCTATCAAAATAAAAGTCCAATGACGAGGTCACGAAACCCTCTTTCTTTCAAATAAAGAGAAATTTAAAAAAAGCATTGATAACTCAATTAATATAAAAGATTTTAAACATTTTCTTTTTGCAATGTTTTTATTCAATTAGACCTGCACTTTTTCAAAAAATAAGAATAAAGAAATTTTTGCCCTTAGTTCTCCTGCAGTTTCTTGCATATTGGCATATTGCATCTTTCCTTGCTGCAGTAAAATTTGACAAAAAACAATGAATTTTGAAGTTACATACTAAATAACTGCCTGATTGAGAAAACGTGCATAAAGAATTAATCAAGTTGATCTAAAAACAAAATTTCAATGATTTTTTATTTGATGTTGACAACTTGGTTCTCTTGGTTCTAATTTTAAATTTGCACAAAAACTTTCAGATTTTTTCATTTGAAATTTGTGCAATCCGGGTGAGGATCAAATTAAAGTTCTCCATTAAGGGAAGAAAGTTTTGAAAGATAATACTTTGGGAAGCTCCTTTTCACGTGGTTCAGAAGTAAGTCTTATGATTTAAAAAAAAGGGATCCCTCTAAGAAAAACATAAAAAGACAATTTTTTGATAGAATTTTTTGAGACAATGACTGCTACAATAATAGTTTCAGCTATATAATCTAAAAATATACACAGCTTTAAACAAGAAAATTAGAAAATAATATAGTACAGTCTAGTTGTGTACAAATGGTGCATAAAGGCCTAAAAGTATGAGACTTAGCACAATTGTAGTTTAGGGGTCAAAAATGGATTTAAATCTGAGACCCAAAAAAATGAGGACTTGAGTCTTTTGCGGCAAAGAATCTTATGTTATATACTGTTGGGAAGCATTTTCCATACCCATTTAGAAAAACATTACAACCCATAGTGTCCTCCAGGGTTTGTTCCCCCCACCAAATTCTTGATTTTTTTAAATCTCCCCCCTCTTTTTTTTCCCCCTATGACTTTTCAGTTTTTTAGTTTCCCCCCTCTTTTTTGCTTTCCCCCCAGAAAATTCTGAAAATATCATCCCCCCCCCCCATATACCCGTATAAATTTCTCAAATTTCAACCTGACACAGACGTAAAATTTTGCTGCAAAAGGAATACTAGACAAAGTAGAACGAAAATTGGTTAATTTTCAATCATGATCTAATCACATGATATCATGTGGACTGACCTTGGTTGCTGAGATAAAATTGAAGTGATTTCACACTTCCCCCCACCAAATTTGCCAACTATCGATGTTTTCCCCCCTCTTTTTTTCCCCCCTTTACTATTCAAATTTTCATTTTCCCCCCTCACCCATTCAAAACTGGAAAATTGATTTCCCCCCCCCTTTATAAAGGGGGTGGAGGACACTATGCAACCTATATCCGAAAATGAAGCCAATAAAAGTTTTTGCGGAAGATTGCTTGAAAAAAGACGTTATAGCTGATATCAGCAAAAATTTGAGGACCACCAGCAAAAATTTGAGGGCCACATTTATTTTTGTGAAATTCGATAATGGACCTCTTACGTACTAGATACTATTAGTTAAATCAGATGCAAACTTATTTTACATGCTTATCATGGGTATCAAGAATAATCAATTGACTTTTTAACCAACCCATTTTGAAATATGTAGTAATCGAATGTTTTGATCGGCTATGAAAAGAAAAATAGAAATTGATGATATAAAAAAAAATTAAAAAACCATTGCCCCAAAAAAATATTTGAATGTTTCCCCTAACTGATTTTCCAGGCATATCAGCCAGCTACACCTATATTTTTATAACTAAAACTTTACCATTTATTGTCTAAACGTTTTTGGAAATTTCCCTTTATTTTGAATTGCCTCAGGTGTTATCACAAATTTTTATTACAACGTGCGTTAGTACAGCCATCTCTATATGATTCACACGACTTTAAAAAATCCATGTTCCAATCTTTAATATTTAAGACAAAATCACATTCTCGAAAGCAAAAAATCTAAGGGGTACTTTAGAAAAATAGAACAAGATCTAAGGGGGGAAATAAGGGTTCAGTACAAATGGAATTCCAAAATGAGGGGGAAGAAATAGATATGAATAATTCCCTGTTTAAGGGGAGACTGGAAAAACCATCTGAATCAAAAGTTATTGAAACAATCATTCAAAATTTCTCATTTTACAGCAAAATCTTTGTCGGTGGAATACCTCCTGATGCATCAAGAGGTATGAATATTTGTTTATATTTCTAGATACCTAAGATGTTACAGAACTTGAAAAAAGTGAAATCTAAATGTCAAACTTTTTTGTGGTGCGCCTGGCAGATTTAGAAGTTTTTTGGTATATTTTTACTTATTAAATTGTTTCAACCAATTGTTTAGCCAATTTTGAGTGTGTTTGTGTGTAGACCTATGCAAAACGAATTAGAAAAATCATTGAAAAATATAAAAATATATGTTTTTTCTTTGCTTTTTCTTATCAAAGCACTATTATTCCAAAATTAAAAAAAGACTAAACCATGTTACCTCTTTTTCATTTTAGATACCATCACTGAATATTTTTCAACTTATGGAGCTGTTTCAGATGTAATTATAATGGTAGATAATGTAACAGGGCGCTCCAGGTAATATTTCTGAAGTACCATCGTACAATTTAAACCGAATAATTCTTTCAAAATGTACCAAAATAACAAATTCCACTTAGAAAATGAATGCATGAATTATTTCACCCATTTTATAATAATCTGTTTAAATGTTTTCTTTGCCTACTTAGGCAAGTACTTTTTTATTTTCTGGTTTACGGACATTTGGAGATGATCTTTTGGGGCGGAGGATGGAAAAAAATAAAAATAAAATTGTTGTTTTCAAACTTTAATGTTGGAGAAAATAAAATGTGTTTTGAGGAAACTTACATACACAGCAGAAAATCAAAGAAAGTTTTTCAGCTGGAAAATTGTGTTGAGCGCCATTGGAGGAAGCATATTGGGAAAAAGAGATAACTGTTTTTATACCCTTTTATCTTCCTTTCCTGCTCTTATAAAATGAAGTTTTCTAAAAAAATCCATTTCATGGTAGATTAAACAGAATCAGAAGTGCAAAAATAAATAAAATTTCTATGAATTTCAATTTTATTTTTATTTTATTTTTGCCAAAAAAAACGTCGGCGATTCCGTAAACCAGAAAATAAAAAAGTAATTGCCTTATCTTGAATTTTCTTAAATTCTTTGTCCCAAAATTGATTTAGTTCCACTATGAAGTTTATATATAAGTAGTTTCATGCCACTTTGGTGACAATCTTCCTGACTGACATATAAAGTTGAGAATCTTTTGCATCATTTAATTGATTACGTATTTTTCTATCATTAGAGGATTTTGTTTCGTTACTTTCCAAGATCAATTGGCAGTGAACAAAGTTCTTGCTGCCTCTCAAAAACACAGTATAAATGGAAAAGTTGTAAGTAAACTATTACTTATTCATCAATCTTCTCATTTTCTCTCATAACTTTAATGTTAATGCAGGTCGCCATTCTGCAGTGCTAACCTTAAAGCCCGTCTAGAATTGGAAACACAAAAAACATGAAGATGTAGTTTCAGCTGGTTTCAGTTGTTCAATTAACTTTTTTAATACTTATCGCACTTCAAAGTTGTAATGAAATAGAGCTCTGTAAATTCTGTATCTTTTTTTTTTAATTCTATCTAATTTTAAAGAAGTGCCACTGTATTATATTGACAAATTTGACATTGACAAGTTATTTTACAAATCAGGTTGATGCCAAAAGAGCTGTGCCTAAAGGACCAAATCAAAGCCAGATTCTCCGTGCAATGGTAAATAACTGCTCAGTTGTCTGTGATGGATGTGCACCTGCACAGTGCACTCAATTACCCATGACTCGATGATAGATCCTGTCAAAAAGAATAACAATTTGACACTTTGTACTAGATGTGTGAACCTTGGTATAAAATACTCAAGTCTATTGAATTCGTGTGCATATCTTTCGGAAAATAATTGAATAAAATTGGGCCGTTTTGATTAGATTCGATAAAAACGAAATTAAGTCTTATTATTTTTCTCAGGGGGTTTCTTCAAATCGTGCTGATCGAAATCCAGATTGTAAAATTTTTGTTGGGGGAGTGGCGCAAGGAACTACAGAATCAGACTTAGAAAACTACTTCAAGGATTATGGAACGGTACATTTTATTATTTTGTTGTTATTTGTCTGGAAATGCGAAAAAGTGTCTCATTATTTTCAAAAGAAATGAAATGAGTTTTACTGAAGCCTCCTTGCATTTTTATGAGTTTTAATTGCATTTTTGGCTATTACAAATACAGATTCGTAACAAATGCATATAAAATTTCAAAGGCTGTTAAGAACACTTTTTATTTTTTAGGTCCTTGAAGTCAAAATACCTAAAGACCAGAATACACAAAGAGCAAGAGGTAGGCTTTCAAATAAGTTTTTCAACAAAATTTGAGGTCTATAAAGAATGACCCTCTGGTTTGAAAAAATCTTTTGTGTCATGCTTTTAAAATCGAAGGACTAATTTTCCTAATTGTTATCCAAAGTTTAGTTATTATAATGAACAGAATCTTAGGTTTGTTGAAATTCTTTTATCTTTTTTATTCTGAAAGCTAATTATGGTAAAAATTGTAAAAAGAATTCTTTAGACAGCTTTAGAAGCATATCAAGCTGATTTAAAAAACTGACCAGTCTTGAGATGACTGTTAAAACTGTTATTTATTGGTATTTTTTAGGATTCTCCTTTGTTTTATTTGAAACTCCTGAATGTGTGATTGCTGCTACTAAAGAAAGATACCATCGAATAAATAATAAAACAGTAATGGTTTTTGTTTTTTTATAAAATTATGATGATTTTTTTTTCTTTGATGTTGCATGAAATTAAATGACAAATATCTGAGATTTGGGAGGATTCTTATTAAAATGCTTTCCCAATTCACACTTGATATCAAACTTCTACAATAACTCAAAATCTTGTGAATTACAAAAGATAGGAGTAGCTGCAAGTCAGAAAAATGCAATTTTATTGATTTTGGGTGGCTGATTTTTTGTTTTTAAGATCTTTTAAACAATTTTGGAACTTCTTCCTTCCACCCATGTGCAGGTCGAGGTCAAAACAGTTCAAATCCAACACCAAAAAGGACATTCAGAAGGAAGCGATGATGGGCAATTACAAAGTAATTAATGAAACAACAATATTGTAATTATAGAAAAGTGACTTTGCTCATTTTATGGGCGTTTCTAAGAATAATTCTAAGACATTTTCCTTGACTTTTATGCACAACTTTCAAAAATCGGAAGCTAAAGGAATTCCAATCATGTCCATCAAATATTGTTTTGCTAGAATAAGATTAATTAAGAGGATTAATCAATTAAGTTGCCTAGGAATTGTGGTCTGCACATAGATTGTTATGTTCTGTCATATTTACTTACTAAACGTCATTGAATGTGAGATTTTACATGCTCCTTGTTATTTTTAGGTCCACCATCACCCTTTATGAGGTCAGGTGGAGGGTTTTACAACCCCCAAGGATACCCTAGATATGTTGGAGGTAATTGCTATATTTTGTATGGAACTACACTCTACATTTTTCTTGCTCCTTTTCTTTGGAAAAAGAATTTTGATTTTCTTAAAACCATGCAATGCACCCTTTTTTTGCTTTGTCACATCAGATCACATGGCTTTCATCTATTTCTACATAACGAAAAAAGTTAACTTTTGTCACCCACACAACACCTTTTTTGTTCAGGTCATGGAATGAACTCTCAAGGATACTATGAGAATCACCCTCCGTATGAGCCTTCCCCTAGTGGTAGCACGGGTTCAGTGGGTATGCACTATATTTTATGATCTTGCTGCACTACAAGTGGAACACTTTCAAATTCCAAACTATCACACTATAATTCTTATTTGAAAACATCTCGTAACATGTTTTTCTTGTCTCATATTTTCATTTTATTTTAACAAAATTAAAATGAAGATCTGGAGTTGTAAAATGTTTTCCTGTTTTTCTTTTACAGCCTCCCTCGAATCTTCTGGATATGGTGTATCTTCTCGAGGGCAGCAAGGGCTAGATAATTATTCATATATGGCACCAATGTATGCTGGCATGGCTGGTAAGCTTACCTTTATATCTAGTGTTGCTGAGCTATTTTCATGTATTTCTCAGTTTATTGTTTCTATATAGATTTACAAATATTCAGTCTCCATTTTATCAGAAAAATTGGACTCGCATACAACTATAATACAAACTATAATATATAGTACAAGTAAACTAACAGTTTTTAGCAATATAAGATATAATGCAAAAACCTTTTTCTTTCATCCCCATTAGAGCTCTCAATTAGTGGTCGATATCCTCTCAGACCTCCCTACCATATGGCAGCTGCTAGCGGAAGTCAGGTTGGTGGATATGCACAATCTCCCAGCGCAGTAAGTCCTTCTTCGTACAGTGATTACTCCTCAGGTGGTGGTAGTGGGGCTGGAGGTGCAACACCGGCTGCCGCTTACGCACCAAATTATGGAGCAGCTATTGCTACTCATAACAGTGTCCCCTCTGGTGTTACTCCGTTCGCTCCAGCTAGCACACCACAACCTGGACCTGGTAGCCAATCATTTTCTCGATAAAAAAATGTGTCGAAAAAAGAGTGGCTGGTCTCGTTTTTCTGTTTTGGTTTTTGAAACTTGGCTTGATCTGCTTGCTGTCACCTAGTCTACGGATGGTTTTGGCTTATCATGTTTTTGTTTGTGTGTTTTAAATGTTTGATTGATGAAGGACAAAAAAGATGGAAGTTGGATGATGGATTGAATTTGACCCTCCAAAACCCAACCCTTGTTATTAATAAGAAGAATCGGTTACTGAACTACACTATGACAACGAGAAAAGTTACTATTATCTAAAAAAATTAATCTATTCAAAAAAGAGTATTCATAGATAGGCTTTCTTACTTATAAAAAAACAAAGTGTTATTATTATTGCTATTATTAAAAATGTGTTTATTACCCTTTATCATCAACAATAGACTAATTTTTGTTACCAAAAAGTTAGTGACTTGAAAATTATCGTTATTGTTATTATGATTATCATTATTCAACCTTTTCCCCAGTACCTTCGTGTGAAAGCTGGCTATTATATTCTGATAGGTGATTTGGAAGTAACGGGCTCACTATTTTATTGTGTTTATATGATATGTGTTTGTTTGTTTTACTTTTTTGTTGTTACTTTCATTGTTACTGCGAACGAATCTTTCAAAAAATTGGGGTTAATTTTCATTTTGATTACTTGAAAATAAATTTTTCGTGGTTTTAGTGGGTCTTCTCTGAGTTTTTTCGTTTTTCTTTTTTAATTATTTGAAAACCTATTTTTATCCTTTGAAAATTACACAAAATGCATAACAACATCAAACGATCGAATTCGAAATGAATACAGACATGCTTTTACTATCCATCTTTTAAACTACTCTGTGCATGATGCTTCTTTCCGCTTCACTGCTCGTCCGCTCTTATGCACATTCGCACATTTCATTATAAAACTTTCATTTTTTTTGTCGTTGTTTTGATTTTTATAAAATTCTATCTTTTATTGTTTTATATCAATAATAACAAAAGGTAAGTTCATCTGTGAATAAAAGATTGCCTTTGTTGTATAGAGTTTATTAACTATACACTTTTTTTATAAGAACAATGAGGCTCAAAATCACCAAAAATAAGATCAATGATGAGCCTGAAATTACTCAACTTCAATCAATTTAGAGGTCAAAGTAGTAGAAATTGGGTAAAGTGCCTAAAATACCTCAATTATAAATAAGAACAGGGTAAGAACAAATTCGAGGCTTAAAGTGCCAAAAAAAATAAGAACAGCTGAGCCTCAGCAAAATTTTACTGGTTCTTATAAAAAAAAGTGTATATTGACAAAGGGGTTGTACTTTTTTTCACAGAGGACTTCAAGTTGTTTTGAAGGTTTTTTTTCGCTTTTATGATAATTACAGTTTTATTTATTGTTTACAAAGAAATATTTCGTGCTGGTCACAAGTTACATCACTCGTCCCTTTTTTTTTCATAGTTTATTTTTCTATATGTAAAATCAAAATTTATGTTTTTCAATGAAGAATTTGATTTTTTTTTTTTCGTTTTAGTTTTTATTTTAGGCGTTAGTAGTGTTTTTGTCTTTTTTTCAGGAATATTCTTTTTTGCAAACTACCTACCACTGTATTACTAAGAAATATCCTCTTTTCCTAAACTAAACCGGTTTGTAAGAAGGAAAGGCCTTTCTATATTATACAATTCAATATTGGTATGTTAATTACTTCATAAAAGTCAGTCTGTTTAGCATCAGTCTTTGTTTTATATCCGCCTTAGTAACCGGAAAGCTAACAACAGACCTAAAGAAATTTTATATTCTTTTGAGAATTCACTGATGAAACGTTTTGAAATTTATAATCTTTTTCCTATCTAGTATGAATGAAATAGCTCTATACTTCTAATATTCTATTAAAATAGATGTTCAAACTTTTTTTTTTGACTTTTTCTTTCAATGGTTTAGCCTGGGAATGGAGTACATTTTTGAGGCTAAACCTTTGAAAAATCTGACTCTCTCACTGCCTGCTGATGGTTTGATGTCCTTTTACCAGTACTTTTGTTCGAAAAGGGTCAGAAAGGCCCAGGAGCCTCTTGTTATAGTTTTTTGTTTTTGTTTTGTTTTGCATCACACACATCACCCTTGCGCTTTTCAGTAAATCTTTTCTTCATTCTTCTAAAAAAGCTTTTCCGAGATAAAGTTTCCTTTGGAGAAAACTGGCTTTATAAAGAAATAAAAGGTTTTAGGTTCTTTTCACACTGTGATGAAAAAGCAGTGTAAAGGGTCTTTTGCCTTACTTATCTGTAAGATTTTTTTATAAGCATCTAGTAAAAACTATAAGAACAGTAAAGTAACTACAAAAAAAGAAAAATTTGTAGACTGGGTACTTTTATTATTCCTTGTTATTAGGACCAAGTCTTCAAAGTATCAAGACCTATATTATGTATGTTATAAAGCAGATATTATACTTAAAAGAATACTAGCATGTACAAATTTATTATACCAACGTAAATTTTTTTCACTGTCGTTTTAAAGCAAAATATTTTTATGCTGATAGATTGAGAACTATTTTAAAGCTATGAACAGAGTCGCACGATATTGATCGAAATCTTTCACAACTCTCTAACTATTAAGTTCAGGCTTGCCTTTTCGTATAACTCGATTGATTTATTTGTTCAAGACTTTTCAACAAAATTTCTATCAGAATAAAAAGTGGGTTTTTTTTTCGTTATCAAGTTTTGGCTATAATATTTATTTTTCTATAAAACAAAAAAAATGGGGACAATGATTCCTTTTGTTTAATGTTTGTTTGTTGTTTTTTTTGTACTTTTTTTATTTATACAAAATTATTGATTTACATAAAAATTTAGAGATACAATATCGATTTTTGTCGTTAAAAAACTCAGGGTCAATTATTTTATTTTATAAAGAATCTTGTTATCTGTTTGTTTGTTTATTTGTTTGTTTTTGTTTCAGTGTTTTATATACGATTATTTTATGCACGTTCGATTTTTTTTTTGTTTATATCACAAAAAAAACATAAGAGATATATTTTTCTACACCTTCTACTTATGGTAACATCATTGCGAAAAGGAGATTCTAACTGCAAACGTTGAATCTGAAATTGGTGTCAAAAAATGACTCAACATTCAGTTCTAAATATTTTCTGAGCCTCAGCATAATTTTGTGGGTTGTTGAAACATTTCTCTATGAAAAGTTTTTTGGCTAGGTAGATTCTTGCACCTTTTTCGTTTGAAACTTCAATGAAATTCACACACCTTAATTGTCTTACATTAACTAAAAAAAAATTATAAATTATATGATTATTTTTTGTTTTCTCAGTTCAATGATTGTATTTTTCCATCCTTGTAAAAAAAATTTTTGGTCTATGATTTATGGAAAAAAAACAAGTGAAATTGTATGATTAAAAAAGTCGTTCAAATAATCCTAATCGATTGAGATACATTCAACTGATAAAATTAAATGCTCAATCGGTTATGGTGTATCATTTGGACGACTTTCCCTTTTTTTCTCTGTTATGGTGTTACTTTTCACTCAAAGAAAGAATGCGAATGAAAATGAAATTTTCCAATTGTCTTCTTCATTATGCCATCCATTTCAGCTTTCCAAAACCCGTACTATTATTTTTCGGATAGTATCTGCAATTTTCACCTATAGCTTTTTGGCAAAATTTAAACCTCGGTGTATCCAGAAAAAATGAGATCCATTTAGTTGGATCTACAAAGGGTCCAATATGATTTGTATTTCCCAACAACATTACACAGTCTTCAAATTAGCCCTACTGTATGATTTTGTGGTACGAAAAATTACCAAGTTGACCAACTCTGAATAAAATTTAGTCATTAGTGTTAAGTGTCTTTCTGTCGAATTATACTTTATGCCACGAAATATGAATGCCGTTTATTCGTGCTTTATATATATATATATATATATATATATACTTTCTAGCAGCCTTAAAACACCCCCTTCTCAAGGCTCAATGGAAAAATTGGTCAAAATATCGTCCCCAGTGGAAAATAATACTCCAACTTGTGTCCCCACTGAAAATAATGAGATAAGCAAATCCTCACTGCAAATTATTGTACTATTTTTTCCATCCCTACTGAATTTTCTGGCTAGAAAACAATGAAATTAGAATCCCAAGCCTTCAAATAACATGGGAATATCGATTCCCATCAAGTCTTGGTCCGTTATTTTTTACCCCCACCGGGTATGTGAGAAAGGGGTGTCTTAAATAGCACCAAGCTTTTCACAATGTAAGAATACACATTTTTTCATAAGCAACTCCAATTTTCGGCTCAGGGGGAGTCCCTAAAGATTTTCCGAATTTCAACCAAAAAGTTGCTTAAGGCCTTGTGCTAAAAATGCCTAGCAACTTCAAAAGTTTTGGCTTTTTATCTCATTTTATGTCCAAAACACCTTTTAATAAATTTGGTATCCATTGGTACACATTATAATGCCAAAAATGCCTCTGTTTTAGCATGAAGGTAATAAAGATAGATGGAGAGTCGATGCCTTTTGTTCTGTTCTGATTTATCATCGGAAGCAAACAGCTGTTTGGTTGCTTTGAGAATAATATGATTAATTTTGGATATACTAGCCTTGTCATGAAAACTTCACATAATAAGCACAATACTCTAAACTTCTAGGGGAAGCTGCCCATAAAGCCATCGATAGATTTAAAAAAGAATTACGTGTTACGATTAGGAACCTTGTATCGATCATTTTGTCAGAGTATGAAAAACCGCTGCCCACTTAGACGTGAAGATTTTAAGATAAGAAACTTTCAATGATATGTGATGCAACTCTCAATGTTCACAAAATGCCAGCCCAAAAATATATCCTTATGAAATTAATATATTCTTTTATCCTTAAATCAGTTGAAACTATTTCGAATCGCATTTAACTAAGATTTCTTGCAAAATTAAGTTTTTCAAAATCAACAGACCAGCCTCTTTCTGTTCTTATAAAGTTATAAATTGATGTTTTTTACTTCCAATGATGGTACATCAAAGAAAAGCCGCTTTGAATAGATTTATAAAAGATTTCAACGACCATTTAGGTCATTACCGAGACGTTTTCTCTCCATCTGTATCTTTTTTACCTTCATGGTTTTAGGTATTTTTGGTAAATTTCTCGGGTCATGTTCAGTTTCAGGACTAGGTTGCTAAGGCCAAGTTGCTTATTTTTTTTGCCATTCTCAGGACTGGACCCTTAGTAACTCGGTTGCTTATAAAAAATGTGTACGATCAAGGAAAAAACCATTGTAATTACTCAAGGAGTACTTCAGCTTTAACTTATTACACATCACTATATGTGTTTATATGGATCCCAACACGTGATTCTCTCATATGATTTATTTCATAACATTTCTATAAGAATCAGTAAAATTCGACTGAGCCAACATTTTGTAATTTTCATTTAATAATGTTTTGATTGCCTCACTAGTTGTCTTCCCGCTTTTTCTCTTCGTTTGGTTAAAATGCGTTGCATACGGGCTAACGACCAGCCAAATACTCTGGAATGACATCAAAAGACAATCTAGAAGTCCTTGGTATCTATTGGTAGCTATCAATCTTGAATATTAACCTTTGACTAAATTCTATTTATATTTCCTATGAAAAGCAACTATAAGTATTTCAACATTAGAGCTTTTGACAATCCAAACATAAGAGAGAGAGGGAGTAGGAGTTGATCACATGACAAACACATAGCTCTATCATTATTATCATTTGACATGATTTGATTACTTCATGACCTCAAGGAAAACAACTTTGAGCTTTGACTCTTTGTGTGTATTGTAGATTATTGATTGACAGGGCACTGGGTAAGAGTTTGTGAAGATTAAACAACAAATCGTGTTTAGGATGTGATTTGAGTGAAAACGAAAGTACAATGTTTGTGTTATAGATGTTGTGTCAAAGAGGGAGAAATCGTGTTTCGTTTTTAACAGCAGAAGTGCATTGTTAGAGGCATAGAGAGAGGCTGTTTGGTTTGAAGTACTTTCTTGTTAGCCTATTGACAAAATACTGTCTCACAACTTTTGGATAGATTTTAGGATCGAACAAGGTTTTCCAAAATGAGGCTCCTTACAATTTTCACGCTTGGATTGATAGTAGCATTTGCACAAAGTAGCCGAATCACGGTCTGTTATTACACTAACTGGGCTCAATATCGGTATGGAGATGGGGTTAAATTCTTACCTGAAGATATTGATCCGAACCTATGCACGCACATCTTGTATTCGTTTGCTAAGATTGATCCAACATCACACGAGGTATTGAATTATGAATGGAATGATGACTCGATGATCCAACGAGTGATAGCTTTGAAAACACAAAATCCAAGTTTGAAAGTGATCTGTTCCATTGGTGAGTAGAAAATTGAAGCCGCAATAATTCTTGTGTCTTGGCAATCTCTCCTATCAAACTAGTAATTGCTTCAATTTGCTTCGGAACAATAAGCAACGATAAGATCTGAGGCAGGGATATTTGGTTTATTTATTCACCCTTTTCCGATTATGAAGCCCTTCCCTAAAAACAATTCATGCGCAGCATCCTTAAAAAAGTAAAGAGTGGGTTCATGTATCTTTGTTTTTCTGCGACGGAGACGGTATCTACATCCTGACTGACTGAGAACGACACTCGGGTGCGGGTATTTCCAAATCGATTTAGTCACTCCGCTGCCGTTCTCAAAATTTCAAATACATAAACTCGCTAGGGAAAGCAGGGATACAGTCTATAAATGTTTTGATGTATGAACAATGAAGTTTTATCCATCAATAGGTGGGTGGAATCATGAGAAACAACCCCGTTATTCCAATATGGCTCAAACAGCGGCTACACGAAAAACCTTCATCGATTCGCTGATGAAATATCTATCTGACCACAAATACGACGGAGTTGATATTGACTGGGAATATCCTGGAAACCGACCTACAGGTTTGTCATATAATCATTTAACTTCATCTTTTCATTCTACTTTCGCTTTCCCATGTCAGAACCATAATAAGCGAGTTAAGAGACTGGTTACTGGTTACTAGGCTGAGAATAAATAAATCTCAGAAAGCTATTGTAAATCATCAATCATTAAACCTTTTCCAAACTCGTGTTGGCTCATTACAGAAATCTAATGCAAAATGAGATTGTGGTTCTTTCGAATTTGCTACGTGCTACAAAGAATTTACAACTCTTTAAACTTTACAATCATTAGGTACACCAGCTGGGGATAAAGAAAAATACACCACACTTTTACAAGAGATCCGTGCACGATTCACACAAGAAAATACTGGATACTCTCTGACAGCTTCAGTTGCAGCCGGCCGTAAAGTCATCGTCAAAGCATACGAGATTGAAAAAATCAAAGATTATGTTGACTGGGTTAACCTTATGGCTTATGATTTGCATGGCTCGTGGGAGAATGTGACTGGACACACTACAGCTATGGCTGATGTTGTTCCTACTGTCCCTGACTCACTAAACGCCTGGCTTGAAGGTGGTATGCCGCCCTCACAAATAGCTCTTGGAATCGCTACATATGGGCGTTCTTTCACTTTAGCTAATGCTAAAAATGCAGAACTTGGTGCACCAGCTAATGGACCTGGATTGGCAGGCAGATATACTCGGGCACAAGGATTCTTATCGTATTACGAGGTCTGTGCTTCAGACTGGGATGCAATGACAACGTATGAAGCCAGTGCAGCCAAAGCGCCTTATGCTTCTAAAAATAACCAATGGATCGGCTACGAAACGCCGGAAAGCGTCGCTTACAAAGTCAAGACCCTTGTTAACGGCCACAATTTGAAAGGAATCGCTGTTTGGGCTCTCGATCTAGATGACTTTGGAAACAAGTTCTGCAAACTTGGCAAATACCCAATCATCAATGCAGCTAAAAATGCTATGTCAGCAGATGCCAATGACAACAAAATCAAATTCCATTCGTCAGCAAGGAAACAAAAAGTTTGCGTGGCTAATCCAAGATGGCACAGTTTCAAGACGTCACTTGAGAAATGGTGCAAACTGGAATGTTTGAATGCCAAATTATGTCCACCTTGGATGTGCATGTGCTTTTGAAAATGTATTGAAATAACTGACCTTTTATATATATCTGGACCAAGCTATATCCACCATCTTTGATCGAAACTTTTTTTGAATTGGTACCCGTGAAGAAGCCATTGCATTGGTAAAAATTAACGTCTAACGGCGCTAGATCATCAAAAGTTTTCGAGGGAAAGTAGATCTAGCGCTCTCGATGCATTTACACCGCTATTGAGTAGTGCCACCATTAGGGTACCACTTTTCAAAAAACTCCGATCAAAGATTATTTGTTTGGCCGGGATAGAGGGAACTTGTCCAGGGTATATAAAGGGTAGTGATTGAAATGAAATGCCATCTCTAGTCAAGAGAAGCTGTCTAGTCTCTCTAGTTACATTGATTGTAGGGAATAGAAGAGCCTTTTCTTATGCTTTATCTTTATTTACAAAAAATAAAAACGCATTTTATTGGTTAAACTTGAAAAATTTATTAGATATTTTACGCATTTTAGTTTATTATACAAATTATATCATTTTGATAGAAGATTAAAATACATCAACAGATTAAAAAATATCGAGTCGACTTGCAATTTCCCTTTCGCAAATTCGCCAAACTAAAAATTAAGAATCCCCATAATTCGAGACGGGGTAGGAAGTTATGTGGATGTTATAGATGATGATGACCATGACGAAAAACCGCGAAAAACGCTAAAATTAATTCCCGCGAAAATTAGTTCCAAAAAGTTATGATTCTTTCAGCTGCTAGTAATTTTGATTGAGGACCTAATTCTGAAATCTGAAAAATAGATTTTGAAAAGAGTTTCCCAACGAACCCAAACATGATCAACCTTATTGGCCTTAATTTTAGTTGACCCTAAATTTTAATCACAAAGGGCCGATTAATATATAATGAATAATAGCGGACGAACTAATGAATTGTAGCGAATGTAATGATGTTGTATTCAAAAAAGTTGGTTAAGGAAAGCTTAATTATAAGCTTTTAATTTGGCCCAAATTTTTAGTCGGCCCTAATTTTAGTCAAAAAAGATTCAACAAAAAATTATCATTGAATGCGGACACTTACAGAGGCCCGAAAATACTTGATTGAAAAATATATCTCAAAGCTTCTTAAAAAAAGTAGAATTCATAACTAGGCATTTATAAAATCTAGAAAACTAGGAAATTTCTACTTTTCTTTGAACAAAGAAGAAAGTCAAAATTTCATCCAAAGAAAACGACAACAGTGAGGTATTTGATTTTTTGAACACCATTTTATTTATCTTTCGACGTATCATATAAAAAATTACTAGTTTTTAAAACAAAATTGTTATTCTAAAATAATAACATTGACTTGAAAATATATCATAATGAAGTTATTAGAACATCATAACAAGTAAGAAGTATAGAGTATAAAGGATGAGAACTGACAAGAATTGGACTGGCGAGGATTCAAATCCTACAAAAAAACGCAATCAAAAGAGACAAAGAAAAATGCATTAGAAAATTTAACTTAAAGATCTTTCCTGATTGATAGAAAAAGTTCAAAAGTCCCTAAATAATTTATAAAGCCTAAGGTTGTGATGATTTTGAAGTATTGTCGCATCATCATCTATTGCTTTTTGGGTTTTTGTGCATTAGTGTATTTTGAGTGTGACTTATACCATAATGAGAATGGGATGACAAGAGATGGTAAGCACATCAAAATGAAGATGGTCCACTCGAGCTGAAAAAGAAAAGAGATTGAAAATAAGTTCCATTTAGTAATTGAAGATGAATAAGTTTTCCAATAACAATAATAATAATTTGAGAAATGTTGCAACTGTGACCAATATCCAAAAAAGGAAAAGTTAGCCAATACAATTTTATAATAAGTGCATCATTTACTTACAAGATGAGGGGAATGTTTTCTGGCGAAGTCAACTTCGGTCATGATACCTCCTTCACCTGGGAATGATGTGAATGCCCTCTGAAAGAAAGGGAAAATCAGAAGAATTTAATCATACTGCAACAAAATGAACAGAAAATAGAGACCCTGGCAATATTTGAAAATACAGAAACAGGATTTTAATTGTTTTTGAAATACCTAGAGAACATAGCATTCACGCAGGACAATTTTGCAAAATTTGACTCTAAACTGTGGCCTGTAGCCACATAAATTCAAGTTCCAATAAAATTAGTCGACTTATAAATGTAGAAGTAACTGTGAATAATATTCAAATTTTTTATTCTTACTTGGAGTTCAGCTCCCTCACTTGGGACGTATGTGATTTGAGCAGAGGTAAAGTTAAAATATCCAGCTTTCAATGGTTTGTAAACGACAATGTGAGTGACGTTTCCGTTTGGTGCAATGCTTTTCCAGGCAGCTGGTAATTGTCCACGGACAACTTCAAAGTCTTGGATTGGGAAAGTCTCGTCGGCTAAGTTGACTTGAGATGCAGCACTGTACACGAAAAACAAAATATCAATAATGTGATGAGCATGAGTATTTTAATAAAACAACCATCCTTTAAAACAGCTTTTTCATCAATTTGATGAATTTACAATACCGATTAATAGAGTGAATTTTAAAATGACACGGGCTTGGTAACTAAACAATTGAAACACTGGCCCAAGGACATGGTTATCGAAACAATGGATTTGCTAAGCATTTGCTTGCCAAAAATCTATAGTTCCCTTGAGTTAATTTGTCATTCACCAGTCTATAGCACAGTAGACAAAGGAAATCTCCTGAGATAAAAAAGAAAGTCCATTTTTTGTATAAAGACAATGTAAATAGATCTTTTTAGCCATAGTCACTTTCTAGATGACTCTGCCAAATCAGGCCAAATATCCCTGATCAAATCATCAATGAATAAGTGATGGTAAAATGAATGTTTTATTTACCTAGTTCCAACATTGTAGATACTGTATTTGATTGTGAGTTCTCTATTTTCAACGATGAATTTATTTTCTACTGTCTTTGATGCTAGTAATTTGGCTTGTGAGTCAAGATCAGCTGAGAAGGCGGTTGCCACAAATAATGAAAACAAAACGTAAAACATCTAAAAAGAAAATAATAATGAAATATAATTAAATTCAGACCCATTATTTGATACAATTTTAACTTTTCGCAGGGATTTTTCTATAAAGCACTTTGAGCTGAGGCTGTTTTAATAAACTTAGATCGAGTTTCTAATATGCCTGAAAGGGAATTTTCTCAGCAAAGCTGTATATTGATGAAGCTGGGAGTTTGGTTGGTGTTCAGAGGGCAAAACTGAACATAATTATAAAACATATTTTGAATATGTAGAAAGCAGAAAATTCATTTTTCCGTTTTGAATATGTAGATAATATTAGAGATTTTTGTTTGTAAACAACAAAGAAGTTTAATTTTGCTAGAAAATATCTTTTATACTTTGGATTGAGTTAGATTGAGTTTTTTGGCTTGAAAAATCCCTGTTTTTTTCAAATCACTATGAAATTATGTAATTGATTTTAACCAAAAAGAAATGTTGATTGAAATATCAAGCTACTCAAACTCTAGCAATTCTTTAGTGTTGAGATTAAATTTTGTTAACAATAGGGCCAGTCTGGTATTGTCACCCTATGTGAAAATCTTTGGAAAAACAAAGTTTTGAAGTTGAATTTCATTCCTGGATGATTTTTTTATTCAAGACTTCAATTTTTAGAAAATACAAATATCAGAGCTTAATCAAACTGGCTTAGTCCAGAAATTTGACCTAGAGTAGTTATAATCAGACAAATCTGGCAAAAAGTTCTTTGTAGTTTAGATGCCATTTGAAATAAAATGTGACTCCCCAAGCGATTTAAAGTACTTTAGGCGTACAAACTTTCGCGAGCAGAAACTTTCGCGATTTTCGCGCATTTTGGCCCTTTTCGCGAAAGTAAATGTATTTAAAAATTCTAGGAAGGGCCATTCGCGAAAGTTTATGCTCGCGAAAAATTCTTGACAAAATAGATAATTTGTAAATCTTCAAACTTTAAATAAAATGTAAATTTTATGGAACTTTTTAGCCTGCTATAAGACTAATAAGTCAAAGGACAAATGTTTCAAGCCAATCCAAGAAGTATTTGTCCCTCTAAGCCATTTTTTCATGTGAAAATTCTCAATTCTACGTCTTGATTCGCGAAAGTTTATGCTCGCGAAATATATTTTTCCGTTAAATACGCGAAAGTAAATGTCGTGAATTTTGCGATTTTTCGTCCTCGCGAAAGTTTCTGCTCGCGAAAGTTTGTACGCCTAAAGTACCTGAAAATAGGACCGGTCTTTAGATGGGCTTTTAAGGGTCGATAAATAACCAAAAGGCTGCTAAGAGTCCCAGACCGGCCCTGATCGCCATCGCCTGGTCGATATCATTTTACAACAGCCCAGACCGGTCTAATGAGCGCTCAGGACCAGTCTAACAAGTGGCCACTAGAAGCAGCCAGGACTGTTAGAGATCACATTTCTCGATGGTCTGAAGGCCGGTCTAAAACAAAAATTTGTCCGCTACTAGACTGCTTGCAATAGCGGACCGAGACCAGTCTGATTTTCAGGTACTTCAAATCGCTTGGAAGGTCACAAATATGCATAATCTAATACTTGTCTTAGATTTCAGCCCATGGCTAATATATTAGGCTGCATTGAAAATCAAATTTTGCTGTCCAGTATTGCATTATTTTTAAAACCCAGACGCTTTTTCAAAAAAAAAATCTAAAATGCTAAAAATCATTCCTATAAAGTTTGACTTTATGAAAAGAAAACTGGCTATGATCAAGTAATTTCATTCTAGAGTTGAAAGACTCATCATAAACTTTCAAAAAAAAACAAAAGTTTGCTATATTTCAGTTAGTCAACAGAAAATTAGAAAATGTAACCTTGCTAGTTGCGGACATAACTTTATTGTCAAATTTAGCAAAAAACATTAAACTGCATTATTATTTGGCTTTTGATACTTTGCTGTAATTGAACAAAAACTTGTAAACTGAAATCAGTTGTCTTGAAAGGTCTTTGTAACTATGATTTCCTGAAAATTGAAGATTCATTTGCAAGAGAGAATCTTATCATATGTTATTTTTTGTTGAAATTTGATTCTAAAAGCTAGGATTTGAGCTTGACATATCACTGTTGTACAATGAACACAGTCAGAAATAAAAGGGGGTTTTGTGACATTCCTACCTTCTGTCATATCTGATACCATATCTGGTGGAATTTTGAGGTTACCATATCAAAACTTTGAAGAACTCAAGTAGAAATTTCTCGTGGATTTAGAAGAAACGCGAATTTAAGAGGTTACTTCAATCCTGAGTAATACTTAGAAATATGATGTGGTTAAATTGAGGTTACCCAAATGAGGTTACCTCATTCTAAAGCTTATAATATAAATCAATACCTACTGAAGCAAAATTGCTCAAAATTTAAATATGCCTCAAGTAGGCCTCATTCTAAGCAAAAACTAATTTGGATTTCTTATAAGCTGTATTTTTGGGGCTAAATTGAGGTTACCAATTCACAATTTTCATAAACCCACTTTTGTCATCTAATTGTCTTCAAAAAAGTGGATATTTTGTTGGCAATTGGTTTGATAAAGGTAATAGAAGCTAAATTCATCAAGAAAATTATAACTGATAAACAAAAAGGTTGTATATTTAAGGTTACTCTTGTAGAAAAGCACCATTTTCACTGTAATTCTGTGTTAAGTTAAAGCTAATAAGGCTATTAATCAAAGATCAATATTATTTGTTTTGCATGACTATAACATCAAATCATAAACTAAATCACATCTCAAGATAGATTATTAGAAGTAGAAGAAATCAGAATCTTTAAAATTCAAATTTTGATGGGTCTTTGAGGTTACTACAATCCACCAAAAAGTAACCTCAAAAATCACACCAAATCTTCAATATTTTTCGCACCTTTTTTGACCAAGTGTTGCCATGTCAGTATAGAGTATGCTCTCAAGTTTTTAGAGGTTAAAATAGTTTTTACTAAAAGATGTGGTGTTTCAAAGGTTACCCTATAAAAATGGTGGTAACCTCAAAAATACCCCATAAAATCTTACGAAAAATTTATGACAATACCGTGTTAAGACATCGACCCTGGTTGTAAAATTTCAAAGCCTAAAAATGATTATTTATGATTTTATTCTAAACTTACCAAAAAGAGCAATTTTTTGACTTTCCAAAAATGTCACACAATTTTTGACTGTGATCCAATCTCATAATCAGTAAATATGATTTTTCCTTAAAAGTCACCCTGCATTTTGATAAAAAGGGCTAAATGGGTATTTTACAATAATGCTATGTTGTGGACATAACATTTTTCCTTACAGGGTAGAACCATAGAAGATTTTACATCATTTAAAAATTATTTTGGAGTGTCTTTTTTTATTGGAAAAATTTAAGTAACATTATAGAGACTAAATTAATATAAAACCAAAAGATTTAGTTTGGTTTCAGTCATTTTATGTTTTTCTTAAAATAAGAACAATATAAGAAGACTTATCAATGATATTAAGATTTTCTCATATTTCAAATGGACCTAGAGCACACAAAAATAACTAAAGGACACACTTTAGTATTGTCAAGGTATTAAGCATAAACGCTTGTTAAAAATGTGATAGATACTTTCAAAGAAACAAACATTATTTTGTTGTCAAAATTTTCATTTTAGACCTCAATTTGACATCAGAGTATTCATATGTTTTCTATTTCTAATAGCCTTGAGCATTACTTCAATATAATAAAAAAGCATGCAAGCTTGCAAATACACTTCATCAGAGACATTTTAGACAAAAAAGTTACCGTAACTTGGTCTAATGTCAACACCCCTCCTCTAATTCCGACACCCTTTTTATCAGCTGAAATTTATAGAAAGGTTGAAACTGTTTTTCTTTGCTTAGTGGTCGGAGAGGAGATAATCCTTTTTCAATCAGTGATTCAAGCTTTCATATTATTCCTCTAAAGAAGGGTGTCGGAATTAGAGGAGGGATGTCGATATTAGACCAACTTACGGTATGTCCACAACATGAAATAAAAATGAAAGAGACAAATAAAGTGAAATCTTCTCAATAGAAAATTATCAGACTTTTTTCTGCTTGAGAACAACTTAAAAATTTAAAGGATATAAGTGTGCAGACATACCTAAAACATGTGAACTGAAACCAGACGCTGTTCACTTCAAGATGATTTTTCTCCCCGACAAGGATAAATGGTGTCTTTTTGCAACTTGCTCTAGTTTCCCATCTGGGAAGGACTTAAAATGTAAAAACTGATATGAGTTCAGGCATTTCAATTTTTTTCTGTGTCAAATCTGTGCAGACATAACTTTGTGGACGGAAAAAGTTATGCCCGCAACATTTTTAATTTTATATATTGAAAAAGCTTTTTTTGGCAGTTCTTGCTGTTTTTTCATTTTTCATGTCAAGTGACACACATGATAATTTCTTGTTTTTGACCAAAGTCCATCACCTGGGGACAAGTATTTTTTGTAACTATGTTTAGACGGTTTAGAAGGTTTTATTAGAACGCATTAAAAATCAATTGCTCCAGAAGCAACGGAAGAACTCTGGAACTTTTCGGAGAGAAAAATAGTGCTTTTTTAGCTGCTCTGGAAAACTCTGGAAGTTTGGCTTGAGGCCGATCAAAATTGAGTTGTAGGTAGCCTGAGGCTGGGCTTAAAAAATTGTTGGTTTGCGGTCACCGAACCTAGATTTTTGGAGGTGGGTATGAAATTTTCGTTCATGGAAGGGTTAACAGTTTGTTTATATTTAGGTAATTTTGAATAAAAAACAGAAGTGCTAGCAGGGAATTTAGGATTCTTATACTTGAGACAAACAAGATGCGAGTTTTGATTTTTTATTATTTGAAGTTTTTGAAGGAAAAAAATCTTCTTTGAAATGGCAATATAATTTTTTGGGTCGGCAGGTTTCGAGGTAGGGTTGGTCGGGTGATGGCAAACCAAAAAGTCCACCTCTGAAGGCGCTTGAAAATTATACATCTGAGGAAAATAGTCCTTCCGCGAAAAATTCTACAACAAGAATCTTGTTGTGCGCCAGAAAGTCAAAAACTGAAAAGGCGCGCTATTCAGAAACACAAACACACTTAACTTTGTAGTCGTTCCTAGTCCTTTTCAGTTCTGCAAATTGCATAGATCCGCAACGTTGCAATATTCCGCAACGTTGCAGTTTTTCGCAGCGTTTCCCCAGGGTTGCGCTGCTATTTTACACAACGCTTCCAATTGAAGCTTGTGATTTTAAAAATTATGAACGCCTACCAATTTTCTTCTAAAATAAGGCGGATCTCTAGAAATTGCTTGGTTCCCGTCATTTCGACTTTACAAAGTGGGTTGGTTGGTCGGTCGAAAATATTTTTTTGTACATACATACCATCTTTGTTCATTGATTGTGAGCCCCATAATCATCATGCAACATCTTGTTTTTTAGAAAGTGATGCTTCGCGAGCGCGGTCTGCTTCCACGAAGGTCCGAATTATGAAATCGGGTTAAAAAATCGAGAAATCATGGATAAAATGGTTTTTGGTTCACTTTCCGCTGGCGCGCCGCGCTTGCTATTTCGATTTGAAAACTTGTAAACACTGAGCACCCAGAGGTTGACAATTAGGAATCCAGAAATGGCAAAAGGGGTCTCCGACTCTCCGACTCTAACTTCAGAGTAAAAATCAGGGTCGGTCGGATGACGGGAACCAAACAATTTTTAGAGATCCGCCTAATGCAAAATCAGGCAAATACTTGCTTTCTTGAACAAAGTAGCGTTTTTTTTAACGAAGTAGCATTTCTTCCAAGAATGATTGTGAATAAATCGCTAGGTAGGAAATTAAAATGCTAGGGTGAAAAGTTTCCTTATGGGTTGTTCTTCTAAATGCACATTATTTTGGGACACCGGTCCAGGCCATGCGATGCCGATTTTGGTCCAAAGGCCAGACCTGCAAAATTATGCAGCAGTAAAGCTGCGGAATTTAGGACCCTCCCGGCGCTCCGGAAACATGCTCTGGAACATTCGGGAGATTCGGGAGCACTTCCGGTGTTCCAGAGGTAGATTTTCGGCGATTGGTCTCCACCGGAATGTTCCAGAGAAGATATCCGCGATATAATTACGATAGCGCTCGCTGTGCTAATCATTCATCATCTGAAAACTAACGCGCGTATTTTTAAAAAATCAGCCGACTCATGGAAGTGAAACCTCACGAAACCTCATGTTTTTTAATTTTTTCAATAATTCGGCCAGTGATGCTTTCGAATATAATATGATAGAATATGACATATTCCCAGACGATCTCAATCGAACGGAATCGACGATCGAACGCTATCGACCGATTAACGGCTGTGCAGCAACAATGGTCAACAACCACTTATAACACAGCATCATTGCTTCTCCTGACTTACTGAATCTAGGTGACCCAGAATTAAAAATCTAACAACTTACCATGATTATAAAGTTTCTAAGATTTCTCACTCGGTCTTCCAGTCTTTCGTCTTGTGTTTACGTTTTGTTTTGACTTTTTGAAAGATACACGTTCAAAAGGTAGCCTTCTTGATTGGCCTCGTATTGAAAAATAATTTATGGGAAATTGCTTTTGAAAGCGAGGCTACGTAATAGATTTTATTTGAGGGCGGAAATAATTACAGGGGCGTACTGTTGCCTTTCCGCCCTTACGATGCACAAGTTTATCTTCAACAGCAAAATTCAAATGTTAAACACGGAATTGCGGGAATCTCGGACATTTTAGCAAAGTTATTCGGTATTTATGGAAGCCCAAATGCACAATCAACATAAAAGGGGTTGCGGAACGACCGTTCCGTTTTCGCAAAGCGAAGAAATTTCGACACTAACAAATTATTTTTATAAGTCAAACTTTTATTGATAATGTTTTCCAACTCAACTCTTTCTTTTTTATAAGAATTTTATAAGAACAATACGAGGCTCAAAAATTAAATACGCCGGGTTTTGAGCAATTCAAAAACAATATCAGGCTCAAAGTGCAAAAAAGGACAGCCAAACCTTTAAAAAAATTTACTGGTTCTTATAAAAAATATAGTGCAAGTGAAAAAAAAACACACGTTTCTTGTGCAATGGCTGAATGACCAACAACAAAGATATTACATTAGGCTTTAGGCTGGTAGTTTATCTGAATAAATTGAAAGACTTGTTTTTGAAACAATTACTTAGCTCTCTATAAAACTTTTACAAAGACAAATTTATCAACAATTCAAAATTATATTATACATTTCCCTTCAAAATTTAAAAGAAAATAGTGCGTAGTTTGAAAGATGATCTTGAGCTTTTCAGCCATTAGAACCTAGGTATACAATCTCTCAAAATGTGCTACCTCTTTATGATATCATTCACTTCAAATGTAGTATCAATTTTCCGAAAAGGAATCAGCAGCCTAGCAATAATTTCCAGTAACTTATCAAGACTAGTGAGATTTTTTGCGTGATGAAATTTTGTCTTTTTGTGAGTCTATTTTTGCGATATTGTGTGTTCGGCAAAAAGATGTTCCCAATGTTTCATTTATAAAATCAATCCAAACCAGTCCAAACTAATTTTTTCAAGAACCTTGCCTTGCAGAATAAAATTAAAAAACTTCTATAATTCATATAAGTATATCTAAGTAATGCCATTACTATTTATTAGGCGGTAAAAATAACAAGCGTTATCTACAATCTCACGTCAAAGAGTTTATGAAAATATAAGTTGATTCGCCAGTAAAAAACACTTTTTTGTGAAAGATATATTGTTTGAAAATATATTCGAGCTAGCATCAAAAGTAACATACAGGTACTTTTATCATTTTTAAGTTGTCTTTTGGGCTAAAGTCATCAATCATGCTTTTGTTATCACTTTATCGTACAAATATAAATCGGCATTATTCTAATTGATGATGATCAAGCTCCAATGTTAAACAAAAATCTCTCGAGAGTCAGCAAGCGATAATGGAGGAATCAACAATCAATCAAGCCAAATCAAAATGATTCCATTATCGAATAAATATTGAAGAAATCTTCAAAGACGAAAATAGCAACTAGTAATTATCACTTTGATTCTGCTTTCCAGTACAGTCTTCTCTTTTGTCTCGTAAACATTGCACGGAATAACATGGAACTGGCAAAATTTATATTCAGCAGGATAGGACCATTTTATTATTCTCCATCAATCACAATCTGTTCATACAGTCATAATACTATGTATATTTTGGTTTTATGCTGCTTCTTTGTTGTGCACGTTCACCCACCAAAACTCTGAAACACTGCTGATTCAGCCAGTCGGCCGATCGGTAGTTAAAAGTCACCCATCACATCAATCAAGCTCCTTCACCTGAACCCTGAAGACAGAAGAGATGAAAATAATTATAGTTAGAGTAAAATGAAATAAACACACGACCCATATGAATAAAAATAAGCCTGTGGAAAGAAAACATGGCCATATGATATCCATGAAACACATGGCCGAGAAAAAAACATTTTGTTTTGTGAGATGAAATCCAATTTAATACAAAATAGTCAACACAAAGAAAAAGTACTAATGTAACATTCCAAAGGTAGTTGAAACTATAAAGGTGAAAAAAAATGAAGATTTACCTTTCAATGGGCCATAAATCAGTCCAAAAGTTAATGCATGCACCTCAAAAACCGAAGAGATTCGTTGGTTTTCAGGGCCATCTTTGTTGTTTTGAAAATGAAACGCAGGGAAAAAGACTGGGCCCAGACATCTGGAAGAAGCGGGAAAAAAGCAAAGAAGATAAAGCTTTGACACTCTTACTATTAATTGTATAAAAGTTGCAATTTTAATTAAAAGTCTTACTTTATAATACTTTTGATATCAATCATATTCTATTGCAATAAATATTTTTACAAAACAGATACTTTTAATAGTGCTACAGAAAATTGATCCCATCCAACACGAAGCAAAGTCGATATGTCACCCTACGATTTTTTTTGAAATTTTCGTACATATAACATATACAAATTTTTTACGCCACACGCCCAGATCTAGAGAAAGGATGCTACACTCCCTATTCGGGCGCTTCGCGCCCTCAAAACGGTCGTTCCGCAAAAATATCGCAAACCTAGGTTTGTGCTTCGTACCTAGGTTTACGCCCCGTAAACCCGGGTTTATGCTTTAAAATCTAGGTTTACGCTTCGAGACTTGCTTTTTTTGGAAAAAGAAGATGAACGAACCGTTATATTCCCATGGAAAAGTACTTCAATTTGATGATCTTCTAATGAATGCGTTCTACTAGTTCTTTAGAACTTTTTAGGGCAATAATTCAGGTCTGGGGACACTATAAATTCTAAAATCATGGCAAAAAAAGCAAGTCTCAAAAGTTGCAAAGTTTCCGGAAAAGAATTTGCTTTTTTCTGTCTCTCTAATTTATTTTCTTACAGTACAAGAAAGTAACGAACATTTTTGGTCAATTTTTCTCATTTTTATATTAGATCATAGTCAAAAATAGTGTGACATTTCTTTTTTCGAAAAAAAATCACATTTAAAAAAAAATTCAATAATTACCTCATCAGTGTAAAGTAAACATTGAAATTCAGATATGTTGTTTCCATGAGGTTACTATTTTGTGTTCTGTTTTTAAATTTTTGAAAAATGTTGGAAAATTGAGGTTACTAGCAATTCTACACACCTTCCTTTTATTCATCATAATTTTCATATAGATAGTCGTGGAAACTGAGAATTTTGTAACACAACTCTCAAAGCATCAATCAACAACATATCAAAAAAAGTGGGCAATATATTCAGCGGAATGTTGGATTTTTGAGGTTACTTTTCAAACAAATTTTCCAATCATTCATTCATAAAACCAACTTTATCTGTGAAAAATGAATCAAATTTGCTAGCTTTTGGAATAATAAATATAATCCGAAAATGTGTAAGACATTATTATTCAATAGTTAGAATCATTATTTTGTTGGGATTTTGAGGTTACCTTGTGAAAAATCAAATAAACCATTGCATTATCATCATAAACCTGTTAAAATTTTGTTATGATTGCATATGGGAACAATATAATATCTTTCCTATCAATTATCTTAACTATCAATCAAAATATAACATATTATACAATTAAAACGTTGCTAAATTGAGGTTACTTTAAAACACTAAAACTGGAACATATCATATGGTATAATATTTAGTGAACCGGAAAGTAAAAAATGAAAATGAACTAAAAAAGCTTGGAGAAACATTTACTGAAAGCATTTGCTGCAAAATGATAATCACCACACCACACAAGTTCTTGGTTGAGCTGAGCTATCGCAAATCGAGTATTCAAAAAATGTTGTCATATTGAGGTTACCAAGAGAAAATCAACAGAAACTTTTCCACAATATCATAATTCGGTCAAAGTCATGCATTGCAAGAATGCAAGAAGTGCATTCTAACAGTAGTAGTACTTTTCCTAACTATCAATCATAATATAACATTACAATTGAAACAAAATGTTGCTAAATTGAGGTTACTCTAAAATACTGAAACTGGAACATATCATATAGTAATTGGAACCATGGAAGGGTACTCATTATCCAATTCTTCACTTGTAATTGCTTTCTCCCTCAAACACAACACACTGTGCGATTCAAAATCATCCTTAATCCAAGAACCACAATTGTTACATTTAACTGTTTTTTTGTTTACATGAGTTTTTAAATGTCTTTTCATTTGCCATGGTTCTTTGAAACGTTTGAGACAGATTGTACACTGTCTATCAGATTTGTTTGTCTTGCATGTTTTATGATGCCTGGCTAGGTTTTCTTTTCTGTCAAAACTTTTAGATCACTTGTCACAATTAAACTTTTGAGTATTTTCTTCCGAATGTTTCTTTTTGTGCCTTGCAACACTTTTAACATGGTTCATGATTTTACCACATTTCTCACACTTCCAAGAAAAAGGTGCCATTATAACTATTCATTAACTCTTATTTCATTAATTCTTCACTAAAAAGAATTAAAAACATTAGTTATAATTAACCTGTCTTCATCACTAAAAATAAAAATAAAATATTGCTTCAATTTGGTTTGACTGATAACAAAAAGTCTGCTTTCACTCTGATCAAATGTATTGTTGCTATATCTACACAAAACAAAAATGGACAATGCAAGGTTATCTTTTGCAATGGAATAGCTTCTAAACATAAACAAATAAGAAGCAAAATGCTAAACATTCCTGTTTGGTCTTATATTATTGTTACTATTATCTATCTACACAGTCAGCATTTTCATTTGGAAGTGCGGTAACCTCATAAAACCTACATTTTTCAAATTCTCAGACTATTTCTAATGGAAAAAAGAGATCTTCACCAATAACTAGCAAATAATAATGAGAGTAATCTAAAATACTATTATTTTATGTTTTAAAAAATAAACATATTTTTAATAGCAAAATGGAGTTAATTTAAACAATAATAAACAACATAAAACATAAATAGCGTCAAAGTAACCTCAAAAAGTCAACATAATTTACTTCTTTCTTAATTTGTTCATGTTAAGAAAGATATGAACAGGTCACATTGCTTGATTTCCAGTTGAAATGATATAAAATAATATCTCACCTGTCTTTACAAGTCATCTTATTTTGGTAACCTCATTTTCTCAACATTCCTAGGAAGGTAACCTCATTGAACAAACAAAAAATGAAAATTTGGCCTTTTAGCTGCATAGATATCAAATTATATTACAATCTGACCTGTAAAATAGTAAAGATATCAAGTTTAGAAAAGGTAACCTCGATTTTGGAACCTCAAAAATCCAACATTGATTTTTTGCCTATAGCCTTAGTTTGGAGCAACCTCAAAATTCCGTGTTTTCTTTAAAAAATTGTTTGGCCTTAGCGGGTGGCTCCTAAATCAATCACCTAAGGGTAACCTCAAAAACCCAACCTGCACAGCCACAAAATGGATACAGCTTGAAATGTCACTTTTACCCCTTTCATTTTTGACTACGATCATTACGTGTATTAGGACATGATCCGAATTTTAAAATTACAATACAAAAGAGATAAAGTATAAAAACAAAAAATATTAGCTCAACATGATCTAAACAACAAAAATACTTCTTATTTTTTCCAAAATAAAAAGCAAAAGTTTAAAAAGGATGATGGGTACCCAGGATTCATCGAGTAAAATGAGCGAAAAGCGTCATCTATACTTTTTCAGTCAGTTCAGGAATTGCTTTGAACAAATCGGCGACAAGTCCAACGTCAGACACTGAAAGGAAAGCCAACATAAAGATTAGTTCTATCGTAATTTAGAAATGACAATATTGGCTCTTCCAGAAAACTTTTGTACATGGTTGGGGGGGGGGGGGGGGTAGAGGTTACATTGGATATTTTGTGGATATTTTGTCCGGGGGTTTAGTGAAAAATCTGCAAAATTTGCCTTGTTTTTCTTTTTTTGGGGGGGGGGGTGGGGTTGCTCTGTTTAGGGGTAATTTTGAATGTCCGGGAGGTCAACTGACGATGTCAGGGGGGGGGGGGGGGGGAAGATCTGTTGTCCCGTGGGAGGGAGGTCATAATTCACTATGTCCGGGGAGTAAATTTCCAAAAAATGTAATATCCTCCACCCACCATTCAATTTTTTTCTGGAAAAGCCCATTACGTTTTAACGTCATAACGAGAAAATAAAATTATATCTAAATAATTATCAAAAATCACGAAAAGAATGTTCTTGACATTAAGCCTATTTTTTTTAGGGCACACTGTATGAAGAAGAAGGGGGACACCATCAAGAAGCAGACTATAGATAACATATTTTTACCATCTTTTTCTGATACTAATGGGGAAACCCTAACTGAATAGTAAGAGCTACTTAGGTTACCTAACCATGACAAACGATAGTCCTCGACCCAATGAGCATAAATATGGTATGATATCAGGGACGACCAAAGCAAATGTTTCAGAAAATGGAGCTAGAATGCTAAGCAACCAAAGCCCTGGCCCGAAAATTGATGTTGCTTAAAAAAAGTGTGTATTGAAAAATTCGTCGTTCTTTCAGACTCAAATCTGAAAATAGGGTGTGGTGGCCAACTGAACCGGCCTCACAAGGTCCGTCAGCAACCGCACCCAGAAGAAGAGGAACAAAGCAATATGGATACGACGAACATCTAGTTCGAGTTGACGCAAATCACACTGGCTTGCACTAAAGTAGAATTGGACTTTAAATCTCTTTAAATCTCTGTTTCTCCAGGCCTCGCAACCTTGGAAGACAGTATGGCAAAAGCAAAATACAGACATAATATCAGGCAGTCAAAACAAAATATCATCTCAAAATGTTCGGGGTTTTATACGCTGTGACTCTCCATCGTTTCGGTATGAGGCCTATGCCTTTTTGTGGTGGGTTTAGTCTCTCTCTCATTGAAAAAAGAAACCAAAAAGAACATCAAAATCAGTGCAGTCTCTCTCGGTCTACGTCAACGAATTCTTTAAATTTTGATGAATTTTGTGATTCAAAAACAGTAGAGTCTCTTTAACTCGAAACTCTTTGACTCGAGTGTCTCCTTTAACTCGAACAAGTGTTATGGTTCCTTCAGTTAACAATGCCTCATAAGCCTTACTCCATTAATCGAAATTTCCTTTACTCGAACAAATTTGTGTTCCATGGGAGGGTTTGAGTGATGGAGACTCCACTGTACAATAATTTGTCATTGAGGAAGAACTGATTAGAAGTTTGTCAAAGTGAGGTATATAAAGACGATATTATAATTTCATTCGTGTTGAATGGGTGGAGGTTCTTAATAAGAAAATCTGATGAATAATATGTAATACACATTTTTTTACAAGCAACTCCAATTTTCGGGTTAGGGCTGGGGTTGCTTAAGCATTCTAGCTAATTTTCTGAAAATATTTGCTTTGACCACCCCTGATATTATACCATATTTAAGTTAATTGGGTTAAGGGCTATCGTTTGCAATGCTTAGATTATCTAAAAAGCTTTTACTTCACCAGATAGTGAAAGAAATTGACTAATTTCAGGGCTCGAGCCTTAGTAACTTGGTTGCTTATAAAATAATGTAATAGTTTGATAGAAATACCTTGGAAAATGGGTGCATCAGCGTCTTTGTTGATGGCAACGATAGTCTAAAAATAATTGACATTTCTATTCATTGCAATATCCGAAGTATCCTGGAAGAACTAACGGTGAAATCCTAATCTCAAAATAGATCTACCTTATCGGGGGAAAAATGTCAGAGTTTTATTTAGTCAATTTTTTTTTTAGTTGGGGAAAAATTACGTAAAACCAAAATTTCAAATTCGTCACTTTTCCCCGACGAAATTTACAATTTACTCTCGGGTACCTAATAGCCGGGGGGTTTGGAATAAGCAGGGGGGTTCGAAAAAAGATCTTGTAATTCGACGTTTAAGGCACTAATTTTAGTTAATAAAGGTGTAAAAAATTTAGTAGATTTTAATTTTGGTTGGCGTTTAAAAAATAGGGTAAAAGTTTTGGTCGGGGATAAAAAAACCATTTCGACGCTCTTGGAGCTTGATTATGGTGTCAATTTCTATCCTTTTGTATTATCAGCATCAAAATAATTAGTGGCACAAAATATTTTGAAAATGGTTTAAGAAGCTTTGCATTTCATCATCAGATTGTTATTTCTGTCGAAATTAGTCATTTTGTCAGCATAAAGACAATAGAATAATTAATTAGATTCATATCTCTAAAACTGGCCTTCCAAATTTTTTCCTACTGACAAGTTCTATCTATTCATACTAAAGGCATCTCATTCAGCATAATTAAAATATTTGGTGTAACAAAGCTTACAAACATCATACTTAAAAATGACCCTGTCAATATTTTTGTCAAATAGTGTCACTTTGTCAAGAAAATGACTGGTTACTTCAAAGGTCACTTTTTAATATTCTGAGGACTTGATATAAACATTCTCTACGGTGGAGAGAGCAGATAAACTCGATAATCCAAATTTATCTGGTCGCCGGTCGTGGTCGCTGGTCGTGGTCGCCATTTCTGGTCGATGTTTAGAAACTCCCAATTTTAAGACTCTAATAAATCTACCGTGATACGTTCATGTTCAAAATTTCAAATTTCAAATTGTTCTAGATTTGGCCACCTCAGCAAGAGTTATTTAAGTTTTGAGATTTATGACGTCATTTTGAATTCGCAAAAATTGATGTTTTTTTTGTTTCGAATTACGCTAAATCCAATAATCTAAACATATCAGACTATGTTTTAAAAAGATTTCACCAAATAATACGAAACCTTTAAAGACTCAAATTAGATTTTAATTTACACCGCGGTGGGCACGTATTCTTTCAAGGACATGGCTCTATAAAAAGATCTTTGGTGCGCTGATTATCCTGATGATCCTGAAACTCTTTTTCCTGAATAAAGTGTTTTACGAAACGTCAAAACAAGGTCAATCTGACTTATACATTACTTCTATATAACGTTACACGAACGTTGAAAGAAAACGTTGTTGTGTCAAATGAGAAATCATGAAGAATGTACCTTGCTGTCTTTCATTCCAGCCAAATGTTGAATGGCACCTGAGATTGCCACCGCAATGTAAAGTTCAGGGGCAACCATTTTTCCAGTTTGTCCGATCTGCATATCGTTTGGCACGTATCCTGCGTCGACGGCAGCACGAGATGCTCCGACTAAAGAAGGAAGGGTTATAACAGTAGATTAAGTACAATCTGTGGAAAGTCACCTGTCATCAATGCCATCAGAGGGAATGAACCGGCTACAAAATTGATACTTTGGAATCCCGTCCACTTAAAGAGTAAGATCATCGAACAAAACACTGGACTCACAACGACATGGATAAGTTGAGAGATATGACAATTTCATCAATTCCAAATGGATGAATTATGTTTAATATGTTATGTGAAAAGTCGGACAAAGATTGTTGTCGCGCACAAAAAATGACACATGAAACTGCAAGTAGCAGCATAAATATTCTCTTCCCAGCTGGCACAAAACGTCGTTTCAACGTTTTTCTAATATTCACAACGTCCATATAACGTTAGATGAACATTGAAACAGGTTCTGTTTCTAAGACCGCTCTTCTTAAGAAGAAAACCACATACTTTGCGAGAGGGGAGAAGAATCCAAAGGAATCTTGATATAGGCTAAGTTCTTTAATTAGCCAAAATCAGTTCTCTTATAAAGTACGACTCAGATCTTTATACATGACTATCGCTCAAACCGCTATCCGTCGTCAAGGAGTTCGTTTTAATATGAAGAAACGTCTTACCAGCAGCGTTCATTTTGTCTGCCAACTTGTAAAGGAGCTCGAAATTTTCACCACTCTTCAATCCGCGTCCTGTGAATAACAAATTTTATTTTTTGAAGTATTTTTACATATATGTTCTCTAGTAAAACGAGTTAAAGGTTTTCTACGGGAATAAAAGGAGCTTATTTTAGGCAGTGTCTTCATGTTGAGTCAGATAAATTAAAGCTACTTTTTTACGCAACGATCAAGTTAAAGATCGAAAGTTGTTTCGAGATGTGACCTCACATTCTATTGCTTTTGTAAACAAAAAAAAATAGCAAAATTGATTTCGAGCAAATTTAAAATCGAATGTTTTGATTATAAAGATTATAAAGAAAACTTTCTATTTATTATAAACATAAAAACATTCGAAAGAGTATCAGTAAAAATCCCTTTGTTTGAAGAATGTTTTTTTATTCAATGTATTTTCATTTTTTCAAAACCTTTTTCTTATCTTGTCGCACTTGTTTTACTACATCAGCATCATCAGACCTTTCAATCAAAACAAAACCTTTAAACTAGAAAACTTGAAATCTGTAAAATCTCGACTTTTAAAACCAGAAAAATTGGAAAAAAAAACGCGCTATGCCATACCTCCAGAAACAACCACACTGGCACTAGTGATTTCTGGCCGGTCACTTTTTGATAATTCAGCACCTTCCCATTTGGCAAGATCTTCTGAACCAGTGATCGGGTCAACTGAAATTTTTATAAATGTCATGATTAATAAAATAAAATATCCACAGTAGACATTTCTGGACGTTTTGTATAGCGTCGGGTGTCATCGTGAATGGGAAATTTCGTATATTATAGGAAATTTTTCATATTTTGGGAAAACTTACCGTGTGTCGGTCTGTTTCGGTTAGCGAGATTCTGCGTAGTGAAATCGACGCCTTTCAAGTGTATTGACGCAAATTCGATTTTTATTTTGCTACTGCAGGAGCTTCAAATGTTTAAGGTGATACGAAAAAATCGAATGTTTAAAGCCCGAAACCTTGGACTCAAAGGATTCGAAATAGTCGCAAAGAGGAATAGACGTTACAGTGTAGAAGAAAAGCCGTAACGTCTAGGCTAGAATTTGTGTCTCAGTTTGTTCAAGTTTTCTGGAACAAAATCCGAGAAAACGTAGGAATGCTCTTTTTAAAAATGAAGGATACCATTACATTGATGCGTCGAGCTAGATTGAATGCTGAAAATAGCTACGCTCCACCGCATAGACATCCAGAGATTTGCTTAAAATTGTATGAGACACGGAATGTTGCCTAACTGTAACAAACTGAACTTCGCGTTATCTTTTTAGTCAGCGAAGAAGACTTTGGTACAGGCTAGCGGTGGCTGAGCGACGAATCTTTCCGCAGCCGAATAATTGTCCCACGTCACAGGGCTCAAAACAAAATCTTTAAGGTGTGTTAAGGATGAGCGCGTGCGAACGCAGGCTGGATAATGCATGAGGCAGACCGACAGTCTGGGTCACAATATCACCAAAATTATTTTATCCCAGTAGGAACGTCTACATGGTGTAAAAGAATCTTTTATCTCAGTACTCTTAGGTTCCAAATAAACTTTTAGATTTTAATAATTAAATAGAGATTTAGAGATTAGAGATTTTAATAAACGGGGGGGGGGGCTAATTGCCGGGGGTTGGAAATTGTACTTCTGAAAACACAAAAATAAGGTAAATATAGGTTATTTAGAGCAAAATAAGGGGCCTTCTCTTTGTCAGCTGAAAATATTCTTAAAAATTAATAAGGATATTTTATTTGGAACCTTAGAGGAGAAACGTCTATAAAAGAATATTTTATCTTCAATAAACAATAACACAGACCCCAAGGCAATGAAACTTGAAATTTCGTTAGATTCTAGTCCTGATAAGTCAGACAAGCATAAAGTTCAATCTTAATTAAAGTGCTTTTGTTTATTTCTTCAAAATATTCTATTATAGCCCGGGGAAGAGTAAGCAGTTGTGAAGGTGCTCCAAACCGCCGCTTTTTCTCCATAAATCACCATGACAGCTGTAAATTTCACGCTTATACAATAGAAACTCTCTAACTCGATCCTCTATAGCTCAAATGTCTCCTTAACTCGAAAAAGTTTTCTAGTCCCTTAAGTTAACAAGGCCTTATAAATCTTACTCAATAAGGAAGGCACTCGAAAAAAATTGTGTTCTCCGTGGGAGTTAAGGACAATCCACTGAATAATGTCTCGCGTTTACTATCCCTTTAACGGACATCGCCTTACCATTTTCGGATGCGATACCAGAAGCACCTTCTGCAGCAGGATCGAAAGATGTAGCGCGCACTGTCATCACTTTGATACCATCATTGGACTTGATTTTGGTGACAGCATTTCCTATGTAGAAACACAAAAATAGAGAATCAATTGCTACTTGGATATTTTCAGATAAGCAACTTTATGGGTCTCGCCTTGAATGGCTAAGTATGGGAGATGATGCCGCTTTTTTGGCGAGGTGCCCAAGAAAATGTTGATAAGAAATTTCGATGTGAAATAATAAAACAACCGAAAAGTGACGGGCGGAAACTTTTTTTTTTGCAAGTTTAAAAACAAAGTAATAAAGGTGCAAAAATGGGGAAAAATATTATTTAATTCAAAATAAAATACTTCTCACATCAATAGAGACTTTTTTTTTGTAAGAGCTAAAAACTTTTGGCTGTGACTTGTATGTCCTTCCTTTTTTTCGTGACATTCAGTCTTAAAAATGTTTTATAAAACGTTATCTTATGAGGATTAGATTATTCTAAAGTTGTTTTTAGGTTTCAGTCAAAATAAAGCCTGATGTTCTTTAAAATTTTCAAATTGCGGTCTTTTAAAAACATGTAATTGAGAAAGCCCTTTTGCACCCGACCTATTTAGGGATAGAAGATTTAGCAAAAAAATATAAATCTTATAACAATAAAATTGGGTATGAAATGTGGGATAAAAAGAAACAGAAGGCTACACAATGTCACACATAGAGAGAATAGCCAGAAACAAAAGAAAAATATCACTCAAATTTGCAACTAACTTGAAAGTTGGTAAGTTAAAAAATTAGCTTCGAGGAGACCTTCGAGGAGACCTCAACTCTTTTTGATGCCAAAATTTGATTCTCAATAATGGTCAATTTGACAACATGGAAAAACATCCTGTTACCAGGGTTCGGTATCACCATACTAATATCAGCGCCAATGAACTTTTTCATCATCTACCTCTTCATAAGGTGTCGAGAACTTCAAAACCTACCAAACTCACTGTTAATATCATTATCTATTGGTGATCTCTTGGTCAGCACAATCTTATCACCTCTCACCATAGCTGAGATTGTCAAAGTAGCTAGTCAATTGGTACAAACTTTAGCAAAATCGTTAACAGGGATCGCAACAATCAGTGGGTATACATTGATAAGCATCGCTTTGTACCGGTACGTCAAAATAGTTCGATCCGGGTTTACTGGCAATATTAAAGCCAAGAAGATATTCCTGATTGTACTGCCATGGTTTTCCCCATTACCCTATATCGTTTTTAAACGTGTTGATAGTGATTTCAATGACTTTTTCGTTGTGGCCACTGTACCGTTAATATGTCTAATTATCTTTATCTTCTCTCGTAAAACAAAAGAAGCGTTGCAACACCAGTTGGAGGAAGCCAAGTCAGATGCTATCAAACAAAGAGCTGCAAAGCGGAACCAAAAGGCAATTACTGTTATCAATTGGGTGATTGTAACATCTTTGTTTCAAGCTTCCGGGATTATGATTGTAAGGTTACTGTTGGTCATTGGACGTATGGTAACGTCTGGAGATCAAGGCTTCTTTGAGCAATACAGTGACGAGATGTTGATGACTGGACGACTTGTTTGGTGTTTCTGCTCCATGTTCAATCCTGTTATTTATTTTCTAAAGCATTCAGGGTTCCGCAAACAAGCTATCCGGGCTTGGAGGAAAGTTTTCAGACGGAACATACAGGTAAATGTACATCAACCCAGTATACAACTTCAAGAAACGTGAAGTATTTGACAAACAGAACATTTTGAAAAAGAAACAAAAAGATAGTAATAATATATTAAACCATTCCTAGTAAATACATCCTGTCATGGACACGAACAGACCGAACTACTTTAAGAGCAGAAACTTTTGCGGGCAGAAACTTTCGCAAGGTTGCAAAGTTGAAATTCATGCACACTTGGTTGGTCGGCTCAGATGGTTTCCGATACTGTCATTTCATCACATTTTCCCTTAATTTCTTTCCATCACATCGAACGAACAAGAACCGAAATTCTTATACCGAAAAGTTATTTGTGCTGGGATATTTCGACAACGTTTAAATACCAGTTTTAATTTTTTTTCCTCTTTGGATTCCGTGTCTTCCGTTTAATTTTTCATTTTTAATTATCAGATATAGACATAGAATTCTACATTTTTCGTCTGCCATTGTACTGTAAAATCTTTAATCTAACTTAATTAATTAATTCTAAATTTTTATATCATTCGCAAATGAGAAGTACGAAAAGGAAATCTGGAGGTTGAAACGCAAAAATCGACACCCAAAGATTACTTGGAAAACAATCCGTCGTTGTCCACACTTCAACCGTGCCTCGGTAAAATGTTCACTTTGTCTCAGTGAAAAATTCGAAATCGCAACATTCAACCAGCCCGACAAGCTGTTGAACTCCAGAAACGAACTGATCTCGAAATACCGCCACGTGAACAAGTTCACGCTAAAACAACACGACTCTAAAGACTGCCGTCAATTGTTGTCAAAAGAAGCCAGTACTGTATATTGTTCTTCGTAAACATTTAAAACGAACTCTAGTTTTTTAAAATTATATTTTCAACTGATGTTCGTCTCCACGGCATGAAACTTTAGTATTGAAATAAAACACATAAACTTCATTCAACAATAGTTTATATGCTTTTTAAATGACTACCATCGTAAAATAGTAAGTAAACTAACTAACTAACTCTGTTTAGGATATTAAATGTCCATCTTACCCGCATAGATAGTTCGAACGAATGTGTTTTCATCTTCGATTTCGGTGACGTCAGAGATGGGTGCTACGTCTAATTTTGCGGCAATTCGAGGAAGAAGGTTCTAAAAGAAATTTTCATACAAATTTATCTTCTGTAGATAGTTATGGTCGAAATTATTGGTCAGCAGGCCATATTTTAGAAAGGCAGGGCAGTGTCCGTGGGTGGCCACAAAGGGCACTTTTTCTTGTGTTTTTCCGCTAAAAAGGCTGTTTTTACCTAAATTTTAGTGATTTCAGGAGAGACAGCGTCCGATGACCGGACGCTAAAAGGGCGTGAAAAATGGCCTTAAAGGTCGAGCTTCATTATAAAATTTGCATTTGGATATATAAAGTATTTGGAATAAAGGTTAACTATTTGAAGATAAAACATATTTTTTTTCTGTCTATATTTCTTTCTTTAATCCACCATTTCAAAATCCACTATAGAGAGCTACAGAGAGTAGTCAATAAAATTTGGGAAACCGCAATCGCAGTGGAAAAGTAATGTGACGCCACCGAGCTAAACGACCGACGACTGCCCATATAAAGATTGATCACGTGACTAAAATTAAATGCTGCTTGCATTTCCTACCCAGGTGGTAGTTATTCAATTGAAATTGGATGAACCCTGTATCAATAATGGACGTTGGATTTTACTGTATGAAATGCTAGAGAGGTTTCTTTTCAGGGGTTTGCAATTACAGAAAAGATCTCATTTAATTGTTTTGTTAATCGCAATTTTGTGGTGATTTTTTAAAATATATTCTGTGTACTTACATAAGAATAATTGATCTTCATAAAAATCTGAAACTCAGTAAATAATGTCTTGCCTCACTTAATATTTTAGAGGGCAATACCGTAGAATCTTGAACAACGTCAAAGTGTAACCGCACTTTCGAGTGCTACACTCCACCTTAGTAAAGCGATGCAAGCGCTTAACAAACTGAGCTCCATCCTCGTTCTATTGGCTATTTGATGCTTACTGTTAATCCCAGATAATACTTGACATTGTCTGTTTTTTCTAATGCAAAAGATTTACGTAATTCGTTGCGTTAGATTTCATTTTGTTACTTGGTGTGAAACCATTGTATTGTATTTGTCTTTTTTCATGTCTGATTTTTTATGAGATATTGTTTCGAGAAGTTCCCCCTCTAAGAAGTTAACCCACTTGACATTAGCCTTCACCAGGGTATTCTCTAGCGTCCATCACTGACGTAATTTAAGTCTGAGCAGATACAATGAGACAAAGTTAACAGAGCTGGTGACTCACCTTTCCAAAAGATGTTGCAGTGGCAAGGATGTGGGAGAATTTGAATTGGTTCTGCGCCTCCAACACCAACGGTGTCAACATCTCAGGAAGGAAACCTTTGTAAAGATCATGTTGAGCTACTAGTACTTTGTTTACACCTTCAATCTTCGAGATTGATTCAACAGCCTGGTTGTAAGAAAAAAGAATAGAATAGAAAAAAAATAATGAAAAAAGAGACATTATACTCAATTGGGTTCAATTCGACAGGGCTATGATTGTGGGTAAAACCATATTTTTTAAATGAAATTTTATTATTGAGATATTGCAAGATTGAACTAAAAAAAAACAGCTGAAAAGACTGGAATAGGAAAGCTAGAATCACGATTCACTAATTTATATTTTTATACACCTATTTATATACACCTATTCCAGTCTTTTTGAAATATCAAATATTATTGAGATATTGCAAGATTGAACTAAAAAAAAAACAGCTGAAAAGGCTGGAATAGCACAGCTAGAATCAGGATTCACTAATTTTCAGCCTTTCCAGTCAAAGAGACCTTTATAAACCAATCAACAAATTTGAGCTTAATCCATGGCTTGGATAAATAATAAGCTTCCTCTGAGTATTGGAGATATAGAGATTGAAATTATTTCATATCAAATTTCAAGCCCTGAAGATATGAATTAAAAAAACATACTGGCCCGCAGTTGGTTCCAGCCACAAGGCATGTCACGTCACCTCCAAGTTGTTTAGCCGCTGTCACTGAGTGGAGGGTGGCGGGAGTCAATTGGTTGTCATTATGCTCTACCACAATCAAAGTACTTGCGTTTCTGACTGAAGCACTTAATCCTTGACGGGAAACAGCTCTCTACAAGAAACAAGTCAATCTTTTATAAAGAATAGTGTCCAAATTCTATGCTTACTCAACAAATGATTGATTTCACAATTTTTTCTTTTTGTTAAAACTGAAATGTTTATAAAGATCTTACAAAAGGTTTGTTAAATTAATTCATTTTATTGGCTAGCCGGTTTTAAACCCTATAATGGGCTACATACAATACTTTTCATAAAGATTTTAAAGAAACGGTGTATTAAAAAAAATCAATACTTTTCCATAAAACCAAAACAAAGAATAGAAAAAAGAATAGAAATTTGAAACCAGAAATCCGCAACTTACTGTTTGTCTCAAAACTTGTCCAAGCATTTTGGTGTATTTTTTATTCTTTTCTACAAGGAGAAAGATTATAAAATGATGTTTTCATTTCATCAGCCTGTTCATTCTATATACCTGATTTGCTCAGATATGTTATACCTGATATGCTCTAAGAATATAATCTATAAAACACAGTGGACTCAAAAGGGGGTCAAGTGGACATCAAGCATTCTGACTTCAAAAATGATTGAATTTTAAGCCAAAATTGTACACAGCTCTTCTTTGAGTTGATATTCTTAGAAATTGAATTTGCTTTTCAATTACCAATGCATCTTCCCTCATTTTGTATATTATTAGCAACCCCAGGGGGAGCACTCTAGCCCCCCCTGAAATCTCAAGATTGACAAGTGCTTTGGATTTGAAATTTCGATAAGTGGTAGATGTGGATAATAGGAGATAGTTTGAAAAATTTTGCTTCAACCACCTGTCTGGTTGGTATTTTACAGACCAAAATGTAAATTTGGCTAAATTACATACTGGCTGATTGGCACGATTGATTTGATTGAAATATGTTACTAAAAGGCTGTTTTGTCAAAGATCATGTTCAAATCGTTCAAAAATAGTGAGACATTTAGGGAACTCAAAAATTGATAAAAATATAGTATTTCTTGAATAACTTGGGAAATATTTCAAATAAAACGTTGAAATTTTATATGATGATCGGTATTTACACAAAGAAAATATTTTGATGAAAAAAATGGTAAAATTTTACTGTGTGGCTCCAGGTCCAAATATGTCCAAATATGTGTTTTGTCAGCCACCTCAAAGGAGGAAATGGTTTGTTTGAAAATGACACTTGAATCGGTAACTAGAGGTATCATATTATCTCCAAACAGATAAAAGAGCAACATTTTGAAACTGGTTGGTTTTAAAAAGCCAACAGTGTTGTCAGCTGTTGTCAGCCACATAAACGACTCATAGCTTATCTTGAAATATCTTGTAACCTAGTGAGCCACTTAATTTCGCTCCAAAACAATTGGAAAGGTTAATCTTTCTACTTATCCTTGGTGAAAAAATAAACTGTTAGCCACCAAAAATACTCATTTTATTAACATATTTGTCAGCCACTTTGAAAATGTCACAAAACAGGCCTTTATTTTTAAACACGATCCAAATAAAAGAGAAAAAGAATGGAAAAAATTTGGTGTCTTAAGTATTTGTTTCTATGCAGCCTGGTCTGTAAAATAACGTTGCCCCTTGCATGAATTCAGGAACTACTAGAGCTTTAGACTTAAAATTTCAACTAGTGGTACATATTGACCATCTCAGGCTGTGTGCAAAGTGGACCCAAGCGTTCCCAAGTGGTTGGTATTTTACAGACCGGTCTGTTTTTTACAATGCTAGTTTTTAGCATAACCTCACATATCATTCCATTGAGATTTTGACTGCAAACTTGTATTATTAATACAAAAGACTTATCAAAAGTCTATCGTATTTTCCAATCCGTATATCCAAGGCAAAAAGGCAATTTTGGACTGGTCTGTAAAATATGCACAATACAGCAGATGGCAAAAAATTCAACCTGTGCCAAAAAACATGTTGCATCGAGTTGCCTCACAGAATTTGAGCAAAATTTAAAAAGGTTAGAGGGGGTCCAAATTTTGGTATTTTCAAAGAATGATGACTTCATCAGATGGCGATGAAGTTGTCAATGGTGCTAAATTTTTTACAAAGGATGCCAATTCATATTTGGTGCTCTTGCAAAATTTCAAAATTTTGATTTTCCAAAATGTTAATATTGAAGCCATATAATAACAAACAAAACCATAAAACCTATGGGCCTACTGAGGATACCGAAAACTACTTAGAGATATGTGTTTCCATTTTAATAGTTGAAGGTTTCATACTTTTAAACTATAAGCATTAAATTTAGGGCTTCATCTAACCGTTCCAAAAAAGGAAAACTTTGAAAATCTCAAAACAAAACTCTACTTTCTCAGGTATTGTAAAAAAAGGTTTATTTTGCTATTTTGGCCTGACATGACCCAAAATGTTTGCATAACTTTGTTTTATATACATTTACTCCAAGATGCTTCAGCCTATCCTCGGGCAGGGGGGGGTCAGGATCCAGATACCAAACCCAGGGCCGGGGGTGGTGTGTCAATTTTTTTTTCCAAATTTCAAAAAGTCAAGTTGGTATCGATACCAAAATGAGGGGGTGGGTCCCCCTTTTTTTGAAAATTAGGGAATCTTCAATTTGGTATCGATACCAAAATGAGGGGGTGGGTCGCCCTTTTTTTAATTTTTGCTGAATTTGAAATTGGTATCTGACTTAAAATGTTGTATAATGTAAGTATAAAAACTTATTTGAATCGTTTACACTATACCCTGATTCCATATAAAAGCATTCTTCATTCTATAATTGAAATTAAATTTTTATTTAACTTTTGCTGCTCTCAATCCTTTCAATCAACCAAAATTCATTCAAAACTAGAGTTGAACAAACTGAATCAAGTCTTAGCAGATCTTAGAACTTTTTTAGTTGTGATAAAATTTTTCTGTACATAACGTTCATCCGGGGGGTACTAGGGTTGGCGAATGAGGGGTATGTACGAACGGGACCTCTGAAAACCAACCCTTAAAGAGACTGATTTTTGCTGAAAAGGTGACCCTTAGAGAGACTCTTTGAATGTTTTTTTCGATTTTTGAAAAAAGTCATACCCTTAGAGAGACTTTATTACAACTTTCTGATTTTTTCTCTGGAAATCAAAAAATTTCCTAAAATTCCTGAATTTTCCGACCCTTAGAGAGACTAATTTAAAACTTTCTGATTTTTCCGACCCTTAGAGAGACTTTGAAAGGTGAAAAAACCAACCCTTACCGTCCGCACTTACCCATCATCCATTTTTGCCTAAGTACCCCCCCCCCTGGGCGCTCATCATATAGGATAATGTTACAAAGACTCTAGGCGTGCCTAATACAATGAAATTTTTATCTAGTCTAGTTTATCAACTTGTTTTATGAATTTTATACATTTTGCCAATTTAGTTCAAAAAACTTAATTTACGTTGTGTTAGAATGAGAAAAACTTGTTTTCATTTTCAGGAGTCTAAAGTGTGGTACATAATATAAGTGATTCATAAGAGGAATGTTCTTTGAATAAAAACATCCACAGATTCTGTTTAGCGTCCCTTGTATGCAGTATCTTATGCATATAACTTTTTGCATTTTTACTGATTGCCAATTTAGGGGGGGGGGGGGTGGGTCCCCCTTTTTCAGAAAAATAGGGATTTTTAAGTTCGTATCGATACCAATTTAGGGGGGTGGGTCCCCCCTTTTTTAGAAAATTGGGATTTTCAAGTTGGTATTGATACCAATTTAGGGGGTGGTGGTGTCTACTACTTTCAAATCTCGAAAAGTCAGGTTTTTGGGCCCTGGGTTGGTATCCTGGACCCTGACCCCCCCCTGCCTCGGGCCATACTGTTGGTTGTTTTCTCATAGGGGAAGCAATCCAAACTCAAACTTACCATGGAAAATGTTGATTGGATGTTTGTTGCTAAACGTATCAGTCCGAGATATGAACATGGGGCAATTATTTTACAGTGGAGTGATAAAAAAAGAACATGGAAAAAGTTACCATCAATCCCACAAGTAAAAAGAGGTATTCTGACTAGTCTACAAAAAGTGTGCTCGCGCAGTGAACCTGAATATCTCGCAAATTGATCCTGACTTGACAGTAAGAACAATGGAAGACCAAATTTGACAATGCATAATTTATTACGAACGGCCAAGAAAGTTTGTGTGATGCAAAAATTGCGCGATAAACAAAGCCTAGAAAAACGCCCACAAATTTTTTTTGTTTTTTTAAAGTATCATAGAGTTTCAAATACTTTTTTTGGAAGTCATAGGACAATTAAAGTAAATTTAAGATGATGACAGGAAATGAATGTACAAATAGCACGGATGACTCCCCCGATAAGTACACAAGCAAATCACAATAAAAAAAATCAGCTATACCAATACAATCCACCTTATCCTTTTCAAAAACAACAACAAGAGTGGATCCAACCCCAACAGGAACACTGGGAAATGAGACAAAAACCTGATTCTAACATGTTAAATTCTTTTTCAATTTTTAATGTTCTGCAAAGATTCGAGGGCTGTTTGAACCGTCACAGAGAACCCGAAACATAAATATTGGGACGATTGGTCGAAACATGGGACTGTTGATATCTGGCCGGTATTTTCACTCACTGTTAAATCTCTTTGACAACAAATTTGTTTTGATAACTCCACCAAGTTTATCAATCACACTTTCTGTCATAACATGTCACAATAACTTTCACTGATAGCGCGTCCTTGTTAAATTTTTTGTTTTCATTCAAAATGACCGAACGCTGATTGGAGAATTAGAGAACGCCCACAGCCTAACCGCCTACCGCCGGATGAGATTAACAAATAACAAGTGTGTAACTTGCCGTGCAAGTGTGTAACTTGCCGTGTGAGTGACGTCAAATGCTCCATAGTTTTGCCACTAATTTGGTCTTCTTCATTCCAGTCATTTGCATGTGTTCCACTACAGATTTTTTTCATATTTCGATTTAAAAGCCTACTCGGCGCGGAAGAGAAATTGTGTATTTTTTAATACGCCGTTCATTAACTCAAATCAAATGACTTTGGAGGTTCGGTGAAATGGTGGCCGAATTGCTGTCCCATGTTTTGTCAGATAGTCCTAAGTTAGAGCAGTTGACGGTAAAAAGAAAACATGGTAAAGTTCAAACATTTGCACTTGGCATGGAAATCAATGTTTCTGGCTGGATTTGAAAAAAAATGTCAACAACCTTTAAAACACCCACCCACCCACTAGCGCCACTGATGTTTTTCCATGAGTGAACTCTTATCATTTTGGATCTTTTTTGCGCCAAAAATCTGAAAAATTCAATGAGCCAATCTCAAGAAAAGTTGATTTGATAACAAACAGACAAACGAAGAAACAAACAAACACAGTTAAATTTATAAAACCTTCAGGTAGGTCCAAAAGGTTTTTATAAACTTTGCCAAAAGAAAGTGCCATTGAACACAATCATTAAACCACTAGCGAACACAGACAGGGGGTGTCAAGCAGTTAGTATGTAGACATATGCCTACTAACTGCTTTTCCACAAGAAGTTAGCAACGCCACCACTCTTAGTACACTTAGTATGACGTCACACGGAATCGTCCTAATTGCAACCCCCCTGCACTTTGCCACATTATTGATTATTTCTTGAGATTTTGTTGTCCTAAAATTGAAGTACCGTCAACTGCTCCAACTTGGGACGATTGGTTGAAACATGGGACTGTTGATATCTGGCCTGTATTTTCACTTACTGTTAAATCTCTTTGACAGCAAATTTGTTTTGATAACTCCACCAAGTTTATAAATCATACTTTCTGTCATAACATGTCACGATAACTTTCACTGATAGCGCGCCCTTTGTGAGTGAGTGACGTCAAGCGCTCCATCGTTTTGCAACTAATTTGGTTTACTGCTCAATCAGGCTCTATTCACATACCCTGAGTGGTCCTAAACCCGACAGCCCTGCCTAATTCCGACCCCCCAAATAGCTGTTATGAAAAAATTCTATGTTTATAAACATTCCCTCTCCAAGTTGAACGATAGACTATTGCAAGAACTCTCGAAACAAAACATCTAACAAGATGGCTATAATGTCAAGATGCCAATTTATGTTGGTAATTTAAAAAGTGTGAATCGTAAAAAAAATTGCATTTTATGATGCTGTTTTATTGCTGTTGTCATTTATGACATTGTACATATTGCAATAAAAAATTATGTTTTGCATAAGAAGCAATTATTGTTATTTCTATTTGTTTCATTTGGTTCAATATATCAAATCTCTCAGTTTAGTTGACACTTTGGTATCTTCGTTGCGTCACAGCGAAAGGTTTGTTTTTATTTTAGTTTGTAACTTTGAAAGACCCCATCGGATTTAGGCAGGGCTGTCGGATTTAGGACATCCGATAGATTTCTGACTTTCCAACTGAAAAGTGTTGGATTTTTAGGATAGAAAGTGAGTTGGTCGGATGACGCGAACACAACTTATTTATGATCTACGCCTTAGGTCTATACTGTATGATATGATATATCTTTAAGAAAAACAAAAAAAACTGACCTAAAACCAAAGCACAAAAAGAAGCCCCCGCCATAAAGATTGACCCCCTTATTTCCCAGCCATTTTCTCCCGCCATTTTGTGTGCCTTTCGCCCTGGGTTTCCTCAAGTAACTTTTATCGCGCAGTTTGATTGGCCATAGAAAACGAAAGTGGTTTTCGCGTTTGCCACGGGTAGGAAACTTTCAAAATTCCAGACTTTTGCCCCAAAAACCTCAATTTTTTCCAGACTTTAGGTAAAAAACACCAATATTTTCCAGACTTTTTTATAAGTGACAAAGTATATACCTGTATATACAAGTAAAAAAACATGCAAAAACCAAAATTCTAAGGTTGTCTTTAACAAAAATAATAAAGTTAACAGTGAAAACAGTATTATGTTTCTCTATTTCCAGACTTTTTCCAGACAGGTATGCTATTTCCAGACTTTTTCCAGACTTTCCAGACATTTCCAGACTTTTGCTAAATTCCAGACATTTTGGGCAGACGTGGCAACCCTGTGTGAATCGCATGTTTTAATTTGCTGAAGTAAACTTGGTTTTAGATTATTTTGACACGCTGCTACCGGAAACATATCAAATAAAATCGAAGGCTGGAAAGTACTCAATACAATCTTAAACAAAGGTATTCAATTTGATCAAAGATAATCAAAAAGTAATTGAAATGATTGAACAAATCGAAAATGGTCGAAGAAAATGCCACTATCTGGTGTGAGTATTCGATCACCGATAAAATCGATAGGTGGTCACTGACCACCTTCGATTATTATTGATCATTATTGATTACTTCGATTACAATCGAACATTCGATTAGTACTGTCTGGATAACAGAAAAACTGTGAGATCTTGAATTGAAACTGGGAACCTGGAGATCTGATCAAACCAAGAGCCTGTCATACTTTAATCGTAGAAATATTAGCGGGACTAAATTTAACGTTTTACTATTTTCGCTAAAATAAATCTCGCTAAAACACGCTGAATCGACAGATCACTAAAATTTATCAGCGCGGAATTTCTGGTTATACTGCCTTGATACATTTTTATCAAAACGAAGGGTTTCAGTGCAAAGACAGTCGAGGATTATGCCCTATATAAGAGTTATACTCTATTTAAGAGAAGGTCTCTTAAGTAGGAGATTTCCTTCTCTTAACTAGGAGACTATTCTTTCTTCGTTGATTTTTGGCCTTCTCATCATTTTGTGCAAGTTTTGAACTTCAAAGATTGACTCAGCACGTTTTTTTCTCCCTTCTACTAAAATTTGGTTGAGTTCTGCTTTTGTTTCGTGGACCTAGGATGGTTAGAGTCTATGAATCTAAAGGCCGATCTACATCCTGAGAATTTCGTGAAAAGTAATAATATAGATTGGGCCATATTTAAGAAACGCGTTTAAGCAGGTTTAAGCGCGGTCAAAACGCGGGTCAAACAGAAAGTGAGTTGCTCTTGTCTCTCCTAAATAAGGGGGTTTGAGAAAAAACGCGTTTTGAAGGTTGAGGGTGTTTCTTCATGCAAATGAGGCTATTTATGGTTTATTGAAGTTTGGAAAAGAATGAAAAGGTATTTTATTTTGGTTTTTGGGTCATCGGAATCAAGGAAACGTGATCTTTCACGTGATCTTATTTTCATATTGCGCAAATAGTCTGCTCTGAAGTAAATTTGTGGAAACGTACAGAATTCTCCTAGTTTATTTAGGTAACGTTCTCTTAAATAGGAGACTGAAAATAAGGTAATCCTCTAACTTAGGTATTCTCTTATTTAGCAACTCCAGAAGATTTTTCAAGTTTTAATTTTTTTTTCAAAATCTATCCTATCTTGTAGAGCTTTGAAAAAGAAAGAAAATGAGGGGTCATAGGCCTCCAGAGGATTAGTGGTTGTAAAGATATTCAAATTTTAGTGTCAAAATTTTGACTAAAAATGTCAAAAAAAAGGTTAGGAAAATAGCTTGGAAAAATTCGAAAAATGTGTCAAAAAAGAAAAAAAAGAAATTTTCAAGTCATGCTTCTTAAATTTTGCATATCTCTTTTTTTAGTGTAGCTAGAGACCTCAAATTTGGAGGGAGAATTCTTTGATGGTGTTAAAATATTATTATATAAAAATATTTGTAAAATGTTTAGTATATTTATCAAAATAACGAAAGATATACCTTAAGGGAAGAAATTTTCGCGAGAAGAAATTTTCGCGGAATTTAATTTCGCGAATCAGAGTTTCAAAATGGCAAATTTCGCGGAATTTAATTTCGCGAATGAGCCGATTTTAAAAGTTTCACGGAATTTAATTTCGCAATTGAGAAGAATTTATCAACTTAGATTAACTTTTAAGCATAACGGAGTTGTTTAAATTTGTTTATATTTCATAAAAAATACACGTTATAATGCTTAAAAATCAATTGTGTCCATCTTTTTTGGTAATACCTGGTCAAAAACAACAAAATAAAAGAAGAAGAAAAAAAATCGAATTTCGCTGAATTTAATTTTCGCGATTTAACAATTTTGGTGTGCTTCGCGGAATTTAATTTCGCGAATCACGCCCAAATTCGCGAAATTAAATTCCGCGAAAATTTCTTCCGCGAAAATTTCTTCTCGCGAAAATTTCTTCCCTTAAGGTATCTTTTTTTGAAAAAAGAAGACATTGCACTGTTTTATTTTTGTTTTTGAAGAAAATAGCTTGGAAAAGGTTGAAATGAGTCAAAAAAGGTGGTAGGACCCATTTCCAAGGGGCCTCTGGAAATGGAGGAACAAAAACTTATGAGTAAAGAATAAGTTTTTCTGAAAGGAGAAACCCCAAATGAAAAGAAAATCCATTTCGGCAGAAATAAAAACTTTTTTTTGGGACATTCCCATGCTAAAGAAGCAAAAAAGTTAAAAAAACTACATGAAAATGAAAGAACTAGAATTAGCGATTGTGATTTTTGAATTCCTCACCCTTTTTCTGATAAACATACAAAGTTTCAGCCTCCAAATATATTTTCCTCCGTTTCCAGACACATTTGTTCTTCGATAGTTGCTAATATTTTTTCTCCCGTCGGCAAACAATTTTCAAAATGTTGCAAAACGTTCGGCATTTTACCAATTTGCCGTCTAGCCCGTGTCCACAGTGTTATATACCGCTGGAAAGCTAAGATCACGGGCTTTCATTTAGTAAAAACCGGAACGCTTTAGCATACATAGAAATAAAGTTCCAAGGGTTCAAAGTTCACGGAAAAATGAAACATTTGGTTTGACGTCAACGAAAGTTGCATGACTTCTGGAGTCGCTATCTTATTTAGGGCATAATCCTCGACTGAAAGAAATGCTAGAAAACGAATTCAGTCAATCCAGACGTCCGCGCTCGATAGGATCGATCATCGGAACGGCTCGATGACGGATCGATATGTGATCGATGGATTACTTAACGATCCGGAAAGGAGATCGATGGAAGATTCAGCCATTAAAAAGTCTTGAGTATCGATTCTTCGTTGATCCATTATCGAGCTAGTATTTCAATTGAGTATATGGATTCGTCATCGATCGTTAATCGATTTGTTATCGATCGTAAATCGAGTATGAGTCGATAGGGTCGATAAGATCGATAAAAGATCGATATAAACTAATCTACCTACCTTTGATTACCTTTGATGTGTTTCAGCAAATTCTCTGCTCACTCAACCCGTGGGGTCCGGTGTTTGACCATTTCAACAATTGAATTCGAGTCAGCCATCCTGTAAGGGAGATAGGCAGGGAGCAGTGGCTGGTCGGGAACATCTTGCAGAAATTGATCAAGTTGTTTTTTGAAGGAATTTTTGGAACATTTGGTCATGTCACGTATTTTTCTTGGTAACACATTGAATAGTCTTGGACCGGTGTCTGAAAGGCAGCTCTTCCAAATGTTCTTGTTCGTTGTATTCACTGGTTTGAGGTGGCATTTTCTTCCCAGGCGTTGGTTTGTATATGAATAAATACCGCCTTCCCCTTCACCATAGTTAAAATTTGGCACCAGTTGTTCGATTATACACCATGTATATATGATTTGGTATCTTTCGCGTCTTCTCTCGAGACTGTACATGTTGAGGTGTTTGAGCTTCTCCCAATAATTCAAATTGGGTGGAAGTTGGATCCCTTTTATAAAGGATTTTTGCAGATACTCCAGTTCTTGCATCAGGGACCTCTTTGTAGGAGACCATAGCTGGGAGCAGTATTCCAGATGCTGAAGTACCAATGTCTTCCAAAGAGTGATCATTACTGATTTATCTCTGGACTTGAAGGTTCTGTATATCCAGGCACTTATACCCTTGACTCTGTCAGTGATCGTTTGAATATGCATTTCATATGACAGGTTGTTTGATAGCAGGATACCCAGGTCTTTCACTGCACTTTTTATTTCGATTGGCTGCTGTACATCTGATTTGTAGACTGAGTGTACTTTCAGTTGTTCATTTTTTCCGTATGCAATGTGTTCAAACTTTTTTCCATTGAGCTCCATATTGTTGATGGATGTCCAGTCATAGACTACGTCTAGATCATCTTGAAGGAGACTCACATCTGCAGCGCAAGATATTGCCTTCATAAGTCTTGTGTCGTCAGCAAAAGATGAGAGGATGGAATGTTTAATCTTTTCGTTTATGTCACTAATCATTACCAGAAACAGGAGGGGGCCCAGAACTGAGCCTTGTGGAACTCCGCTTGTAACTTTCGCTTCATCTGATAGGAACGTGTTTATGGAAACTTTTTGGTATCTCTCAGTAAGGAAGGATTGTATCCAGTTCAATAGTTGTCCTTTGATTCCATTGATTTTTAGCTTGTGTAGTAAGATGTGATGGTCCACCTTGTCAAAGGCCTTGCTGAAGTCAAGGTAGATTACATCAACATTTTCATTGTTTTGTAGGTGAGATATCAGTCTTTCTACATGAGCCAATAGTTGACTCAAGCAAGATCGCCCTGGTCTGAAACCATGTTGTGTTGGATTGTATAGGTTGTTTTCTTCAAGGTGGATTTGCAATTTCTCTCTGACTATTTTCTCAAATATTTTAGTGGTAATTGATGTCAGCGCAACAGGTCGATAATTCTCTGGTAAACCTTGATCTCCTTTCTTGAATATTGGTGTAATGTGGCTTGTTTTGAGAATTTCAGGTGTGATTCCTTTGTCAAAGTTGTTTTGCCATATCATCTTAAGTGGCTTAGAAAGTGATTTCTTGCACATTTTGAAAAACTTTGCTGGCAAGCCATCTGGTCCGGCTGACGAGTTGGCTGGAATAGTGTCAATTTGTTGGATGAAATCATCTTCTGTGAAAGTAATGTGCTCAAGGGTTGAGGAGTCTTTTGTCTCATTTGAATTCAGAAAACTGTAGTCTGTTTTGGGAGCGGTAAATACTGAACAGTATTGCTTTTGCAAGATGTTTGCCATCTCTTGTGAGTCAGTTGTTAATTTGTTGGTGGTTGGATTTTTCAGTGGGCCAACTTTAGGTTTAGTTTTTGTGAATCTTTTTGCATAGGAGTAGAAGTATTTAGGATTACTTTTGATTTTGAGTGAGGCATCCAGCTCTGCTTTATCGCGTTCATTTTTGTGGGATTGCTGTAGCATCAGTTCAATGTCAATTAGTTTCTGATTTGTTTTATTGGTTTTGAAATTCTTTTTGGAGAGTCTTTTACGTTTTCTCATAAGAATACGACGATCTCTTGGAATCTTTGAAAATTTTTTTGGAGGTTTTCTCTTTGGCAAATGCTTTTTCACAATCAGAAGACATTTTTCAAGGAAGTTGGCATACTGACGATTTGGGTCATATAGATTTGTGTCCAGTTCTCGAGACCAATTAATCTCTGTTAATTCTTTGTTAATAATTTCCCAGTCAATTTTATCACTTTGGAAGTTGTAGAGGTCAAATTTGCTTATTAAGTTACGTTCTTCAGTTTCTCCGAATTGATTATCAAAATTCAGATGTGTTGTAACATCTACAACAAGATGATCTGAATAAATAGTAGGTGAGCATGTGTAATTAAATACAGTGTCTGTGTTGTTTGTGAATAGAAAGTCTAAAATATTACCATCACGGTGTGTTGATTTGTGTATCAGTTGATTAATGTGCAAGTCTGCTTTAAAAACATTTAAAACGTCCAGAAGCTGTTTATTGCAATTTCGTGTTGGGGTTGAAGTCTCATCATTATGAGGTGTGTGTGGTATGTTAAAATCCCCAAGGATGTACGTGTCAGGTGTACAATCATTAATACTATCAATTTTTACTATCATTGCAGAAAGGAGTTCTTGTAATTCAGGTGCTTCAGATTTGTGGTCTGTATTGTTGGGTTGTCTGTAGATAACACAGAGAAGAATATTAAATTTTTTTGATAAAAGCATCAATGCTTCATTTACTCCGTTTGAGAATTCGAAAATGGGCTCGAAGAATGGTGCAATGTCATTGCGCACATAAAATGCAACGCCTCCGCTTGCTCTGCCATATTTCGATTTTACTCTATCTCTGTTTTTCTTAAAAAAAGTGTAATTTTCAATCTCAAGTTCTCCTTTTTTGTGATTGTCCGTTAACCAGGTTTCGGTTAAGCCTAAAAACAGTTGTTTTGAGCTGTTTGTAAGATCTTTGAGGTAGGGTACAGATGAAGGTTTTGTTTGTGGGCAAAGTCCTTGTATATTGACAAACGAAAACATATTCAGTGTAGGTTTAGAAGTAGTTTTGGTAGTCGGGTCAGCATCAGTAAGGGCAGTCACTGTCCCAGTAGATTCCTTGGAAATGTTGGTTCCATTGTGGGGTGCTGGGGTGGTAGATGATGTAGGGGATGTTGACGATTGAATGTTTGTTGAGGTTGATGTGACAAATCGTGGTTCCTGAATTGTATTTGTTGGTTTTGGTTGCTGAAACAATTGTTCACAAGAGAGATTATTTCTGTGCGAAAGTTGTCCAGGATTGCGAGAAAATCCCGAGGTTCATCATTACGATTGTTTTGCTTTTTCTGATATCGTTTGGTTCCCTTAACATGCGTGAATTTGCAGTCAAGATTAAAGCATTCCCCTCTTGTAATAGATGATGAGCACATCCTCGGGTGGAAGCTTTGGCACTTGGTACCTAGGTTGCAGCCTCTTGGTTGTTTGTTGCCATATTTGAGCAATTTTGTACAGGCTTTAGGATGGATAAATTGACAGTCTCGGCCTTTCAGTCCATATTTACATTTTCCTTTTATGTAGTTAAGCGACATATTTGATCATTTGTCTTTGATTTGGTCTGAGATCTTGATCCAGGATATTGGGCGTGATCGTTGTTGCTGTTGTTCAAGTTGATTTCATTTGGTGGTCCGCCAGCTGTTTGGTTTATTATGTTGGAAGTTTCGTCTTCTGTCATTGGTGTATTGATCTCATCGTCCTCATCTACTACACTCCAAGTAGATTTGTCCTGGGATTCAGTTGATCTTGGTGTTTTGTCTGGTGGATTCGGTGTGTTACTATCATGGGTGAAAGACACAGTGTTATCTTGGCAGGATTGACATAGGAAGATCATGCCTGGAATTTTGAAAATTGTATCGCGTATTGCCTCGTTATGATCAACTAGGTTCATATCTTTCAAAAGATTCAGGTAGCACTCTCGGTGTACTTCTTGACCACATGATGCACACTGGAGAAAGGGTTCATCATTGAGTTTGATAACATAGGACATGTTGCAGATCTGGCATACATCTGGAAAAAAGCTTTTGACTTTGAGGCAGAGCTTTTGGACAAGTTCATTCTTGTTAGCAGATTCAACTTCCTGCTCATAAGCTTAAAAAAATCTTGAGTATCGATCCTCTATCGATCTCCTATCCGGATCGTTAAGTAATCCATCGATCACATATTGATCCATCATTGAGCCGTTCCGATGATCGATCCTATTGAACGCGGACGTCTGGGTCAATAAATGTAATTCGCTAAAAAATTTATCATCCACGCGAAAATTTTTGAAATCGTGATTCGCTAAAACAAATCCACCGCTAACATACGCTAAAATTAGTCTCGCTAAAATTTCTACGACCAAAGTAGTTAAACACTAAGCATTGTTAGGTTTGATGTCGATTGAAACACCTCCTCAACGACAGGCTGTTGAAGTTGACACAAACACACCTTTGTCTCTCCCCCCCCCCTTCCTTTTTTCATTCTTTGCCTATGTGCAACATAAAAAGAGAAGACTTGAAGGAGCTGAAAATGACAAATGTGTTTTCGGGTCCCTTGTTTGATCGATTACCTACCAACCAGTTACAAGTCTAAAAGGTTGTTTGATAAACTCGGGTTAAAAAGTGAAGTTGCATAACAAAAACTTGACGATATTTTCGACGCCATTATTGCGAACGCTTTCGTTTTTAAAAGTACCTAGATTGAACTTTGAGCCTTTAGTATAATTTACAGAATGGTGTATCCCTATATAAAACATAAACAAATTATTATTCGGCCATTTAGCAAATTTAGAAGACTTTATGACCAGCATCCAAATTTTTATTGACCATCATTGAATCATTTGAAAAAAAAATGTCGACTGAAGCAGATCTTACTGTCTTTCTTGGTGAAGGCTTCTTCGTAAAAGCGAAGAAAACACTAAAGACTGGTACATTACAGATGGATACAGATATATTACTTTAATAATATTAAAAGAATCTCAAAATTGGTCATTTTCCTAGTGGTACTTTCCAGTAGGTTGGATGGATCCTGTTTTTAAAAAACTGCTACCGTGAGTGGTCCTAAATCCAATGACAGTCTGGGAAATCCTCTCAATTGCACGCTTATGTTCCGAGGCCGTAAGCGCGCAATTGCACCGTTATCAAAATGGCAGAATTTTTAAGCTTGTAATTACACGCTTATCGAAATTGTTCTGAAACGGGCGGTAAGCAGTAAGCGTAGAGCTTAAGTGAAAGAGTTTTTATGATAAGTTGATTATGTGTATTTGCCTGGGTTTCCAAAGTTCAGAAAGTCTGTCAACAAGGGTTCACACACAGACTGTTTATAACATTCTGTGTCAGACTAATCTACCTGCACCAAGCTCTATAATTTTAGAACTTTGTGAGGTGAGGTATTTTTTATTTTTTCTAAAATTATGAGCTTGGATTCCCAGGCTACAGTAAGCGTGGCAATTGCACCCTTTCTTTATTATTCTGACACGCAAAATTCCTTCCAAAAGCTCTGTTGAATTTCAAAAGCCTAGGGCAGTTTTACTCAAAATTTATCGTAGAAGAAGATTCCGTAAAAATGGATTGCCCGTTAAACCATGCCTTCGCCCGAATTAGAGAATTCTGAGCCCCATGAAATCCCTCAGCAATTTCAACCGGGGCGGGAGCGGGCGTAAATTATAACCATGCGCTTACGCCCTCGGAACATAAGCGTGCAATTGAGAGGATTTCCCAGACTGGATGACAGCCCTGCCTAAATCCGATGGGGTATTTCAAAGATACAAACTAAATAAAAACAAACTTTTTGCTGTGACGCAATGAAGATACCAAAGTGTCAACTAAACTGAGAGATTTGATACACTGAACCAATTGAACCAAAATATATATTAATTGCTTCTTAAACAAAACATAATTCTTTATTACAAAATTATTAACGTTTTAAAATTGAGCAACGGATTCAGAATAATAGAGGTAATTATATTATTTTTACCACTCGCACTTTTTTTTATCACATTAATTGACATCTTGACATTTTAGTCATCTTGTTAGATGTTTTGTTTGGAGAGTTCTTGCAATATAGTTTATTGTTCAACTTGGAGAGGGAATGTTTGTAAACATAAGAATTTTTCTTCATAGCAGTTATTTGGGGGGTCGGATTTAGGCAGGGCTGTCAGATTTAGGACCACTCACGGTATGCTTTACTGTATAGTCATCTGGGGTAATTACGGGACAGTTAAAATTAAGGGGTAAATACGGGACACCCCTAAAAATGGTGCTATTATTATAAATTTGGATTCAGATGGAGAGGATTTTGGAGATAGTCATTCTAGCTGCTAGAAAAATGTCTAGTTAGATTATTCTAACATATACTTTTGATGATTTAACAAAAGTTTCACATGTCACCATAAAAATCAATTTTCGTAGTTTAAGAAGGAACTTTTCATGCTTTAGTGTCAGGAAGAACTGCAATCACTTTGATTATGTTTTGACTGAATTCTGACATCAAGATACTATGGTTTGAAATCATAATAGTCACATTATCAAACAAGGCACCTTATCTCTAAAAAGTGTGTCCCATATTTACCCCGTAGTCAAATCTTAATCTTGGGGTAATTATGGGACACTAAAGTTTGAGTTTGAAGTGTTTATTTTTTATAAGAAAACTACAAGCTTGATTTTCTAGTTTAATGGAATCATAACTACACTCTAAGTCTTTCAAAACCTGCAAAGGTTTGCATCTAAATATACTTCAGTTGGTCTAGATTGCTCTATAGAAATATTATTGATTGAAGTGTCCCGTTTTTACCCCCAAATGGGAAAAAGGCTGGGGTAAAAATGGGACACTGTCACTAATTTTGTTGAAAGTCCTTTAAATGATAGCACTTGGATTTGAAGTCATCAAGTGGATGCAAAACCTCAAATATCATAGCCTTTTGGAAAGATATCTGGATTTTTCAATAACATCTTATACCTGTCCCATAATTACCCCAAGGGTGTCCCGTAATTACCCCAAAATGCGGGGTATTTATGGGACACCTTTAAAATAATTTTTAGGAGCATCTACTAAATTTCAAGGAAAAGTAATAAATCTTGTGTAAAGGTCATACTCTGATAAATGAAAAATCAAAAAATTGGATCTCTAGGATTAATACTTTTAGAGTAATGCCCAAATATGTCAAAATCGTCCCGTAATTACCCCAGATGACTATACATATTTTTAGAATTTGTGAACTTTGTTCTCAGTTTGTTTTACAATGGGCTATTCCAAAAAAAAATTATACAGGGATATAGCTAGCTAGGTAGCCCCCTGGATAAACAGTTGTGAACGTAAAATTTAGTGTTTTAGACCTCTGGGTCACCAATAGACCTTTTTTCAAAGAGGCCACCCTGTTGAATAATTATGTAGTCCAGCAGAAAAACAATGATAAAACCATGCATAATTATTACAATATGCATGATACAGTAATTATGCATGGCTCTATCATTGTTTTTATGGCTCGACTACATAATTATTCTCAACAGGACGTCCTCTTTGAAAAAAGGTCTATAAGTTGTGTTCGCGTCATTCCCAGCCCTAAATTGTGAGTTGGTCTTAAATCATCAAAAAAATGCGCTCTGAATATAAGTGATCAAGCGGTGCTAAAATCATTGGAAAAATGCGCTCTGAGCATATTGTTCAGGCGGAAAAAATCATTGAGTGCGTGAGAGAGTGAGCTGTAATGTGATTATTTTGCATATCACAACTGCGCATAAAGCAGTTGCGCAGCACTTTTTAACGCAAAAAATCTTTGAAAAATTGCGGATAACAATCTTAAAAACACTCGATAATCAAAACGCTGCCTGGCTATGCTGAATCTACAAAATTCTTTGAATAATATTGCTAAAAATCTGACAAATTTTCCGACTTTCCGACTAGAAAAGGGTCAGATTTTTAAGATAGAAAGTGAGTCTGTCAGAGGACGCGAACACAACTTATTTGTGACCATGACCTTATTCTTTGACAAATAAAAAAGGGCCTGGAAAAAAACAACTATTGATGACATTTGAGGAGCCCTAATCAGCTTGGAAATTTAGATATATGCTGAAACCCCTCAGAAAATCTCAAAACCCCTGAAAAAGTTTGTCAATATATACCCCTGTATGGTTTAAAAATGGCAGAGTATAGACCAAAAACTCCTTTTTATCAAAATTACGGGATTTGTTTTTCGGCCTGGTGAATTTACTTTCGTTTTCAGTGGTTTCACTTTTGATTTCAAGCCAACATCTTAGAAACGGAGTGCTTTCCCATAGTTACAGGGGTTTGTGCAAAGAATCAAACTTTTAATGTTTTCCAAATCCCCTTTTCGATTAAACAAATAAAAAATAAAACTTTTCTATCTTTCACTTTTTTGCACCAATTCTTCAAAATGAAAATATTTAAGATTTAAAGTTCTTCTTTTATTCAATGAGTTTTTATGGTATATACTTTATTGCTGACCATCTAACTCTTGCATCAATTCCCGCTTTCTTCAGAAAATTGAAAATGAGAAAAAACCTAAGTCTTGATCACGGATTAAAACAAATATATAAAGTGTGAGATTTTATAGCTGCCCATTGTGCAAGGAACTGAGACTCAAGAGGCCACAGATGTCAAAAATAAGGGCTGTGTGAAATGCGACAATTTCATTGGTGGAAAGTTGAAAAACAGCTGCAAAGGAGTGCCGGGAAGCAATCAATAGAAGAGACCACTTTTGTTTTTGATACAGATTTTGATATAAACTTCTCTCAAGGATTACTTGTCAATGTGTTGTGTCAACTTGTCAGCATTGTATTCTTGTTAAGGGAAAGATAAAGAGGTAAGACTAGCCTAGTTTCTAATCCTGACAGTCTAAGCTTATAAACTCCTATATCAGGATTAGAAACTAGGCTGCTAGTCTTATCTCTTTTACCTTGTCAACAAAGTGCCGTAAAAAATTATTGAATAAAAGAACATCACTTCTTTTTCAACAAATTCAAGGGTTTCAAGGTCATTTTTGACTAATTTTCCAGGCTTTCAAGGGTTTTTACCACATACTTTCAAGGGTTTCTAGGGTTTTTAGTCAATCTTTGCTAGTTTTAAAGTTTTTCAATGAAATCTGTTGACAATAGCAGAAAGGTTGAATTTTCAACTCTCAAGGTTGAATCCTCCACTCCCCTTAAATGCATAAAATACCCCTAAGACGTTTTCTTTAACAAAATCATTAAAACCATGAAATCTTTCAGACAAATCAGTCTTTTCAATCCCCTTGGAGTCTCAGAGGCTTCAAAAGTATGTTTTCTCATTTAATTCACTGATGTTTGTATCCCACAGAAATATTTTGGAAAGTTAAAATGGCTGAAAATGGCCACAAAATTTGGCATTTGAAGGGTTTCAAGGGTATAAATCTTGCACCTCAAGGGTCCCCAAAATAATATTGTTGAATAATAGGGCAGGAAAAAAATCAAGGGTGTTTCAAGGAATTCAAGGGTCGCTGGCATGGCGTCCTCCAGCTTTTTGGTCCCCCCTAATAATATGAGCTAAAATCCCCCATCTGGCCTTCCCCTCACCTGTCTTTAAAATTTGTTCTCCCCCCAATTGGGAAATCCCCCTAGCCAAATTGTATAAGGGTTGCGAAGTGATGATCCAGACTCACCTCAATTCGCAAGCTACTATAGCAAAAAAAAGACTCTCAAAATCATTAGAAAGACAGGCTCATAAGCCTGAATGCCCAAACACACCAGGAAGGTCTGTATTTATCCTATTACTCCCCCACTAGGTAGAGGACTGAATATACCCCCTATTCGCCTTTCTCCCCCATCAAGCTTGAAATTTTCACTTCCCCCCTGGCACCAAAATCTGATTCCCCCCCATCTTCCTGGGGGGATGATCCCATGGCTGGCCACCATGTTCATACAAAACAACAGCCCCCACCCCCACCCCCACTTGTGAAAATGCAAATACCCCCAAACATTTCAGGTACCCCCTAAATTTAAGAAATCTTCCAGGTACCTGGCTTTTTTAGCACTTTTTTTTTGAGGTACCCCCTAATTTCTGGGGGGTGGACCCAGGTGGACCCTATGCGTAATTTGCTCCTTTGGAAAGTCTTTTTTAAATTTCAACCAATAAGATTGCTGTGTATGATGAGGGTTAACCACTAGTTCTAATTTTTGGCGCTAATGGCTTTTCGGCATCTTGGAAAATGAGTAGTCATATAACTTTATTTGGTTCAATCGTTGATTCTAAGGGTTGAATTTTTTCTTATCTTGAGTTCTCAAACGAAAGCGGGAATTTGATTCTTTGAAATAGTAACGCACTATTTCAAAGAATCCTTTCTGATTGGATGAAAGCACTTTACCTTCATTTGATTGGATGCTTCTTTTTAAACAATGGTATAGCAATTTTTTGATTGGAAAAATTAAAGCAATCGATTTCGCTGTGATTGGATAGTAAAACATTTTGGCGCTTTCACAAGCGTTTGCGATTGAACAAAATAAAACAATCTAAATATTTCTTTTCCAGGGGTGAATTTTGAGTTTTTATTTTATTTCTTCATGTTTGCCAATCCCGGGAGTCTTCATGTATATACCACAGGAAAACTCATGAAACCCGCCAATCTAATTTTGGGTTTGGCAAATCCCCAAGATTGGCAAACAATCATTTTTTCCCACTTATGGTTTTTCTCATTGGTCTTTTATTGGTTTCTTTTGTTGATTTCTTGCATCATCATTGACTTGCTAGTCATTTCTTGAAATGGAAAGACACGGTATTTACCAAGCTGCAGGACATTTTTGTTCCAAACTAGCGCTTATTAATATTTGGGAAAATATTTTTGAAAGTTACTTTTTTTGCCCTAATTCTACTGCATTACATTAGCTTCCTTTTCAAAAATTTTCCACCCAGGACATTTTTATTCCAACCCCCCCTCGCTTATTAAGTTTTGAGAATTAGGTATATACCTGAGATTGTTATCTTGAGTTATAGCTAAAGTCTGTCTCAAAAGTATGTGGACATTTTAGTTTTTGAGCATTTTCTCAGTTATCAGTCATTCTATATTAGAAAATTATGTTAATTATTATGTTAATTAATTTCTAAGTTAAAAATACTTTGCCAGTCAAATATTTTTCTGTTAAAGTCTGTCTCAAAATTTCTATATATTTATTTGCATAAATTCATTAGAATTACTTTCGCAAAAAGTAATTAAAAATATAATAATTACTTTTCCAAATCTATGTGGACACTTTAGTTTTTGAGCATTTTCTCAGCATCCATCCATGCTATATTAGAAAGCTAACATCGGAAAGATATTTCCAACGAGAACAATGAAATAGATAAAACATTTTTGAAAAATTGAAAAATGAAGAAGAAGAATGAGAAGAATGAAGATGGAAAAATTAATCTTTTATTCTTTAGATTATTTTCCTTGGTCTCCACATAGTTTTGGAAAAGTAATTATTATACGATGGCCCAGAAGGCTCATTATTGCTGCACGCGAGAACATGACTGTGCGCGAGAAATATGTTGTGCGAGCGAGAAAAGTATATTGTGCGCGCGAGAAGTATGTTGTGCGCATGAGAAGTATATTATGCGCGCGAGAAGTATGTTGTGCGCACACAAGTTGGAAATTGTGTGCGAGAAAAAAAATACTGTGCGCGCGAGCACAAAAATCAAAGTAGATGTTTGATTTTATTAATTCCGCCCTTTCCGCCCTCCCTCCTGTGATTAGAGTCTGGAATTTATGATTCAAGTCTGTAGAATACATGCCCTCAAAACACATGTTTTTTGACTGATTTCAGCTTAACAAGGTTCTTCGGTAAAAGGTTTTCAACCAGAATGAATGATGAATATTTAGTTTGCGAATATGAATGATGAATATATAGCCAATGATGAATATTTAGCTTGGCAATCAATCATGGACCACAGCAACACAGGGAGTAAGGACCTTTCTCGCAATTTTATTTCATAATACTGCGCATGCGTAATTTTCAACCGGTAGTGGATATTTAATGGCTAGAACCAAGTCAAATAATCCGGGAGGGGTGGACTCACTTTATCGGTCGGGGTTGTGGAGGGCCTAAACCATTTTTTTGATTAGACGAAAATGTGATGTTCTTTAGTGACGTATTGTGACGTTCTTTAATGACGTATTTGTCGCTTATTGGGTCACTACAGTTAGGGTCAGGGTTGGACTCGAGAGTCACAACTGAGTGCCCTGGACCCATTTAGAGTCACTTTAGGGTCAATTGGACCCACTGACAAAATTGAAAAACTTCGTTTTAGTAAGATTTTAGATTGCTGCGAATAAGGTCCTTTCTTCCCCTCGCAATGACCACAAAACCGCAACAACTTTTAACATTTTGCGCGACTTTGTCTATCATTTTGGATATGATTGTTTATCTTTGTATACATTTTGAGGACCCGAATGAAATTAACAGCGACACGATTTCAGGACTGGAATCATTATTTTTGGAAGTTAAACTATATCTGCTTTGCTAATGTATGTCTCCTTTGCTTTCGCACTAGACTATATTCTCTCGCGCACGATAACATCTTCTCGCGCGCACAACATACATTTCGCACACACAACATATTTCTCGCTCGCACAACATATTTCTCGCTCGCACAACATATTTCTCCCGCGCACAACATATTTCTCGCTCGCACAGCATATTTCTCGCGCACAGTCATGTTCTCGCGCGCAGCAATAATGAGCCTTCTGGGCCATCGTATTATTATGTAATTGCTTTTTGCGAAAGTAATTCTAATGAATTTATGCAAATAAATATATAGAAATTTTGAGACAGACTTTTACAGAAAAATATTTAACTGGTTAAGTATTTTTAAAAAAATTCTGAAATGAATTTATGAATTCCCTCTGCACATTCTCTCAATGGATGCTCAACTACAAAATATGGTATGACAAAGATGTAAATTTGGCTGAGGGATGTTTGATTGCTTTAATAATTGTGTTAAATATACACAAACACCTCTGTCATCTTAGACAACCAAAACATGGAAAAATATAGATAAAAAAGCTAGCTATAATAACAAATGTAGGTCACAATTATTTTAAAATCATGCAATGTCAAGGAAAATATGACAGAGAAAATGATCAAATTTTCAAAGAATATAAGCGATACAAAAAGAAAAAGCCATTACCTGACTTTTCCAAAGTTATTGATTTCCAGCAACCTGAAAAATATGGAGCGCTTTTGAAGGAAATTACTGTTGCACCTCATCAAGCTACTTTTGATTATCACAAAATTGGATTGAAAAATCCTAAAGAATGGAAAGTTTATGAGCTTACATCATGTCCAGGTTTTCTTGTAGTTCCAAACCCTTTTCTAAGTGCTGACTCACAAAGTCATTGGGTAAAGAGAGCATTGACAGACTACACCAAAAAACCTTTTCCTTCAAACCTTGATGTATTAATGACTCTTGAAAATGATAAGAAGACACTCTGGGATATCAGTAAGGAAAAATCACCCACAGATAATTCATTTATCCAGAAACTGAGGTGGGTACACATGGGATACCATTTTGATTACAATGTTGTCGATTATAAAGCAAAACAGTACTTTGGTTTTCCTGATGACCTAGCTTGCTTAACCAAGACCATTGCTTCTGTCTTTAAATTTCCAGACTATTATGCTGAAACTGGTATAATTAATTATTACCCTGAAGGTGCAAGTATGGGCGGACATACTGATCATTATGAAGAAGAATTATGTCAACCGCTTATCAGTTATAGTTTTGGTCAATCTGCTATATACCTCATTGGAGGCCCAACTAGAGATGTCAAACCAGAGGCTATCTGGGTGCGTTCTGGTGATATTATGTTGATGACAGGGCCTTCACGTGTTGCCTTTCATGCTGTTCCTTGCATCATTACCAAACCATCTAAAACAACTCCAGAGAATATTGGAGATTGTCCTTTGGTACTAGAAAGTGATAACAGCAATATAAATGTTAATAAAAAAGAGATTGATGGTTGTATTTGGAACAATGCAATGGCATCAAATGACTGGAAAGAATTTTCTGAATATATTTCTAATACCAGGATTAATATAAATATTCGACAAGTTCATAAATATAAGCTGGACAGTGGTGACAAACAGGCTGATGATTAATTATTATTAATTATTGTATTTTTGTAATGATTTTATATGTTATCCAAAATTTTATCTACAAAGATTTAATGGCCATTCCTTTGTATTACTTCCTCTAACCTTTGTTCCTCTCAGTGTTTAAAGATGACCATAATAATCAACTTATAATCTACTAATAATCTACATCATTGAAGACTGTAAACTTATTTTGTTTATTTTCATTTTCAGGAAGAAAAATTGAAACAATAAATATATAGATTGTGAAATAAATAATCAAGATGGGTTGCGTGCTTGGTGTTTGTGCTGCACAGGTACGTTTAATTTTTTTTATCTATTCCAGTTCTGTCATTTCAAGCAGTTTTCTTAAATGTCTCTTTTGTACTCTATACTGTATATATAACTATTAAGATATCTGAGAATGACCTGGGAACGCTCTTCATTGTCCTTATTGCCATCTGTGCATTTTGCTAACAGCCTTAAAGAAAACTGAATTACATATACCTAAAGAACCTTCTCTAGCTCTCTTATAACATCCTTGGATATCTCCATTTTTGGTAGGAAATTTAGTTAGAATTTTAGTATCATTTCATTGGTGAGCCCTATCAGCCTATTTTCATGTCAATTTACTTGTTTTCCTGTTTTCTGATCTTGATTTATAAAAATATCAACTTTTTTATTTCTTTATCACCATAGGCTGCATGTTGTTGTGCGTCATCAGCATGTTCATTGTGTTGTGCTTGCTGCCCAAGCAGTGTTTCATCAGTTATGACAAGGTTGATGTATTTGTTCCTCATCATCGTTGGTATTCTATTGTCATCCATTTTTCTCATCCCAAGTGTCAAAGAAGCATTAGCCAAGAAACCTCCAGATGATGTGAGTATATAGTAACCAACTACGCCACACAGGACATGTTTTGCAGAAATTTCCAATCTGCTCAGATCTGCTCTATTTTTAGGTCTGGGTTAGCACCTGATCTGAAATAGACAGTAAGTGCAACCCAGGAAACATAGTTATATGGCAAAAAAAAATTTCCTTATGTCTTAGAGTAGAAAAGATTCAGAGAATTTGATTTCATTATAGTGCCCATCAAACCATATAGTGAATTTTAAGCCTATCTTCTAAACGTTTAGAACACTTTCAATTTTAATTTAAACATATTCAAAACACGGAAGTTGATTGAAAATTTCAAAATGTTTTGTTTTTTCTGGTATTTTCTCATTTTCCAACTAGTGTGATCCAAAGGGTAGTTTTGTCACTCATTTCACCTTTGCTTTGACCCTTTCTATTTATTCACTGAACATTGAAACCCATAGTAACTTCTACATTCCTTGATAAATTCCAGTCGATGTTGAAACCTCAACTTTGTATACAATTTCTGAATATATTTAAATAAATTTTTCTCCTCTTTTCTAGATACCCTTCATCAGTCAGAAATCGTACTGCCAGTATATTACCAACGCAGATTGCGCAGATGTTATGGGTTTCGAATCTGTGTATCGTGTATGGTTTGCTTTCATCATGTTTTTTCTGCTGATGATGATATTAACTGTCGGTGTGAAATCTTCAAAAGATTGTCGTGGAAGTCTACAGAACGGGTATAAAGTTTTAGTTGTTATAAATTACCTTCAAATTATGTATAGTTCCATTTTCAAAATTGAGTATTTTTGCTGTATAACGGCCACAAAAAAGTGCTCGGAATTTTCACTGCTGGCTTATGCGTTTTTATCAATATACGGTACATTTTCTACTTTAAAAGAATAATTTGTAAGCATTAAAAATACTTGTATGTTTGAACTAATCATTTTTCAAAGAGGATGAGATATGTTGCATATCGTGATTTTGCAGACTTTTTGAATTTTTGCTTCGTACATTTACGAAAATGTTTTGCAAACCGCGAAATGCGATACGTTAATTCGACCCCTGACAGGACAGGTTTTCTACAGTTACACATAGTTTCTGTAATCAGTTTTTATAATAATTTCGTCAAACAAAATAATCATTCAAATTACGCATCAAATAATGGACCATTCCATTAAACTCTATACAGGGGGGTGGACGAACCTTTTCAATTCAAAAAAGATTTTTTGGAAATGTGTTGATATCCCCTGGAAAATGGAAAAATTTGTAAAAAATCCCTCGGAAAATTTCTTTTCATACCTTTAAGTGACTGTTGACGAACTAAAATCAGTCTTTTACCGCTTGGAAATTTTAAAATATTTTTTTACCCCCTGGAAAAATGAAAAAAAACACACTCTTTTAGACCCCCTGGAAATTCTGCTCAAGTCACCCCCTGGAAATGTTCGTCCACCCCCCTGTATGGGCATAAAATGGAATGGCTCAATAACTGTGTTTCATGATTTTAGGTTTTGGTTTTTCAAGCTGTTAATAATTGCAGGAATAATGGTTGGTGCTTTCTTTATCCCAAGAGGAGACTTTGAAACAGGTATTTACAATCTTGATTTTTCCCTGGAGGTAACTATTAGCCTTTCAAGAACAATCTTCTAACGCTGTTAAAGTTTGCAAGTTTACTTGAATATTTAGAAATTATAATTAAAAAAAGTGTTAATGATGAGAAATGGTTATCGCGGCATAATTAGCTTTCTTTCGTTTCAAGTTTCTTTTCGAAAGGGTGATGGACGACGTGCCAGATTTCTTTGTGTACCATTAAGGGAGATGTGCTCAAGTGCTTGAAATAGCAAGATTAAAAAGAGCTGGTCTACCGGACTATTCACCAAGACGCCGGTTAATCATGGGAAAAATAGCGACTGAGCTCAAACATAATGGTTTTTTAGCTAGAATTGTAACTAAAAAGCTTTATAAATATTCCTTTTTGATATTCTTTTTTTCTTTCGTGTATTTTCAGCTTGGTTATACATTGGTTTGATTGGTGGTGTTTTGTTTATTTTCATCCAAGTGGTTTATCTCATTGATTTCGCTCATAGCTGGACTGAAAGCTGGTAAATATTAAGTTTTTGTTTTCAAAATTATTTTTTATAAGTCAGTGTATCTTCTGCAATTACTATAGACACGATTCAATTGCATACAATTAAATTTTTTTTTTAATTTTATTTTCTACGAATGTATGATAAAAACGTGAATTTAGCTCGAATTCCGTTGAAAAAGATATTTCTCAGGATTTTTACTTACTTGTGTCTAGAATCTAGATTTATCAGACTAAATTAGAACATCTTCTAAACAAATCGTTTTAAATTTTCCCCAACGTATCAACCTAACAGGACCTTTTGTATAAAAAACTATCTGTCATTTAATCTGAAATATGTTATATTAGGTGGTCATTCAAATAATTCGCGATTTTCCGAATATTTAACGCCCGTCCCCCTTGTACCCATAGAACAATAGAAAATGGCGTCGTTTATAAAAAATAGCCAAACGCTTTTTCTAAACCCCCCTCTCCTCCTTTACTGTGTACGTACTATACGAAGCTATGAGTTAAACGATATTCTAAATGTTCAATCCTTTTTGTTTTGCAGGCAAGATAATGCTGAAGATAATAAATGCTATGCTTTCGGTAAGCTGAAAATTAAAATTTTGGCAAGCAGATATTTTCGCGATGACAATTTTTATTTCAAAAATAATTTAATTTTTGCGGCACCTATTTTCGCGAATCAACTCCTTTTTCAACTAATGTCATTTTCCTAGGGGTTTTAGCAGAAAAACTAGGGTTTTCGGTAAAAATCCTGGTTTCAAAATTTTCGTGAGTATTAATTTTTGCAAATTTTCGGAAAAACTTGCGAGACTCGCGAAATAGAAGCAAAAATAAAAAAAGAGTTATTTTATGAAATCTCATACCTCATAATCTCATACTCTCGAACTTTAGCTATTCGAAATTTCAGACTTTGGAAGTGGTTTCTTTATTTGTTTATCGTTATCATTTCAGGTTTCTTATTCTGTTCATTCATCATGTACGGGTTTTCCATCGCTGGTGTGGTTTCCATGTATTATTATTTTACTCAGGTAATTTTAGCTTTTGTTTATTATTTATTCTTTAATTCATAATTGATTCCAGCTTGCAGCTGGATTTTTGAGTGGAACTTCAAACTTTTCTCTGAAAATATTTTTCGGAATGTTAATTTTTTCAACTCGGACCAACTTTCTTGTCCCTATAGGTAACAAACCCTTTTAACAGGTTTTCTACAAACTTGAACAACATCGGCTCCCCGTGCGTACTTGAATATGGAGAATCCGTTGTATATTCTGTGTTTGGGTTCACCAGGGGGTGGGGGTCTTAGACTCAAGCGACCTTTGTGCAGTGGTAGAGCATCCGGCTACGATTCGCAATGTTGTGGGTGCTTGATGCACCTCTGCTTGTTCAGCAATTAAGAGAAGGATCAAGGGTAAGTGGAGCAATCCAGGGAGAAAGAGTGGCGCCCTCCGCTACCTTTGGGTGGATAGCTATTGAAAGAGGAGCCTTTGGGTCGCAGACTTACTTACTTACTTAGACTCAAGACACCGTTTCTTGTTGAAAGATTCAGGGTAAGTCTGAAAGATTGATTGAGTTTATTTTTATTTTTTCAACAATATTTACAGTCTGATGGTTGTCACTTGAACAAAGCACTGATCTCGATCAATTTGATTTTGTGTGTCATTGTGTCCATCATTGCCGTACTGCCAGCCATACAAGAAGGTAGGTTTTCTTTTTTGGTAACGAAAAGTTTCTTAACTACTAAAGGCCAACTACAATCACTGCGATAGTATTTGGCAGTAAACATTGATTTTTGATGTTAAAACTTATCCCCCCCCCAGCTTCAATGGTTCAGTTTGCAGCCCTGATGCAGTTTTTATTTGACGTCAATTAGATAAGACGCTTTTGCAACGCTCTTCGGAAAAATGGCTGAAAACAAACAAAAACATCAAAATTCATGAAAATAACATCAAAATGGATAAAGATCAGCCTTTCGAAGCAGCCTCACCACCTCAAGCTTGCACGCCGTCAAGATGTACCAATGATGAAGACCTGGATCGCTTGGAATGCAAAAAATGTAAAAGATCAGTCCATTATGAGTGCACACAGCTACCTTTGTATCAACTACAAATATTCGTGACATCCTATAACGATCATTACTTATGTTCAAACTGCGTCCGAATAACGAAGAACCTAAGAAATAAAGTGGGGAAAAACACTCAACATATGATGCAAAATGAACTTAAAAAGAAAGACGACGTCATACAAAAACTGAACAACGAGGTCAACACCAACACCAAAACCCGTGACTCCATCAAAAATGATCTCAAAATTTTTCTGGCAGGAAAACTACAAGAAATGGAAGAAAAGACAAGAACCATGATAAAGGAAGAAATCAAGCACACAACAGAAATAATGACGGAGACATCAAATAAAACATACGCCGAAATTACTAAGAAGCACAAAGAAGACTTAAGATCTGCCGAACAACAAAAACGGAAGGAAGAAAGCGAAAAGGAAGACATAGACTCTAGAAAACTGAATATCATCGTTTTCGGGTTTCTCCAATATTCAGGCCCAGATAAGGAAAAAGAAGAAAATGGGGAAAAATATGACATATTTCGGTTCCGAGAACTCCTGGAGGACATCAATGTTCCAGAAATAAATGTTACCCACCACAGATTAGGAAACAGAAAAACAAAAAACGGCCCTTCTCTTAAAGTCACCCTCCAAAGTCAGCATGACAAAGATCTTATCATGAAGAATTTACACATGCTGAAAGAAACTTGTTTCTGTCAGGTAAGTATTACGGAAGATTTCACAATCAACGAACGGAAAAAGATAAAGGAGATGCACGAACAAGCAAAGAAACTTAACAAAGACAATAACAATAAAGACTTCAACTGGCGCGTTACAGGAAGCCCAAGAACAAAACTACGAATCGTTAAAAAATTACAAAATCAAACAAATATATCTTCAAATTATAATGAACCGCAAAAATACACTACAGAAGAAATCGTCAGCGATTGGGCATCAACAGATGATGTAGACTATTCGTCTACAGATGATGATGAATAATTCATTTTGTAAATAGGCAGTCGAACTCTATTAGCTTTAAAGCTAGTACATATTTGTACACTTTTTTTCGACTTTAAAGAATATACACATTAACATTAACATGCCTTCTTCAACCATTGAAATTAGGGGGGGGTGTTTAGAGGAGGGAAGTGAGTAAATCCAGTGTTTTTTTTAGGCTGGTGCCAATATATTATTGCACTAATTGTAGCGAAGACCTCCCAAAAACAAGGATTTTTCATTTCATTTACTACATATAAAATACCTTGACGTCTAGTATAGACTAAAGGTCCACCGCGTAGAATATACTCAATCTGAATATAGTCTTAGGATGGGCCATTAAGCTTTTGAAACTCAAAACTTTTTCGTTATTTTCATAAACCTTCGAAGGGATCTTGCTTGTAGAGGGGAGATGCAGACTAAGTTAAGAATACACATCTCAAAAATGCTGATTTTTGCACCGTAAAATTAATTTTTTAGATGTACATATCGTCCCGAAACGGAATAAAAATTCATCTCTTACTCATCCCCATTGACAAGCTTTATTTCATTTTAAAACAGGGACGGGGGTCGATACTAAATTTTCCAGTTTTCGAGAATTTTTTGCAAACCTTCACCCTAATTTAGAGAATTAGTATTTTAACCTTTTGAAAAACTTTTTGGGACACTTTTTAACAAAATTTTTTACCGAAAATGCTGATGTTTGCACCATAAACTTTTTTGTCCATTTTATATTTCTATAAATTGGTACTACTTTATGAATTGAGCAAACATTTTAGACATTTGACTGAATGGAAAACTGATTTGACCTCGGAAGTTTTTTTTCAACGTGAAAAATTGCAAAGAGTTCTTAAAAGACTCAAGAAATGTGAAAAATTCGTTCTCACTCGACGACCTCCCAATGAGAAAAAATTCGAATGACTGAGGGTGATTTGGCCTAAAGAATTGAACCCAAGGGGAATAGAAATCGCTTCGAATAACTGAAAGTTCGAATAACCGAGAGTGTTTTTGCCTGAGTTGGGTAATCAGATCCAAGGAGAGCCCAATATACGAAATTTGTGCTCTGTCATCGCCGAAAGGGAAGAAAATTTTTCATTATTTTCTTTTAAAAAATGTGCGAGAAAAATATAAGAGAAATGTTAAAAATACTGTTTAAATGGTGGGTGTCCTTTAAAGGTTGGTACTCACTTGTGTAGAAAATTGCGTCTAAGAGCGCCTAACACTTTTTTTAACTTTCTAGTGAGCACATTCACTAAGCGCAGTTAGACGTACTTAGACGCAGTTAGGAGCACTTAGATGTAATTTTCTAAACAAGTGAGTACTAGGCTTAAAGTCTGTACTACGTTTACGTAATTTGCTCTTTTTCCCATTTGACAGCAAATCCAAGATCTGGTTTGTTGCAAGCTGGCATGGTGACACTTTATGTGACATACCTGACTTTTTCTGCTGTCAGTAATGTGCCTAGTAAGTCTGAACTGTTTATCGTAATCTTTAACAAGAAACTCAGATCCAATTTAAGAATCATACACAAACCAAGAAAAGTTATTCCAAGGTTCTGTTCACACCAGAAGAATCGCAACGATTCCAACAAGAAGATGATAATTAAATGACATCTTTGAACTCATTTATATTTTTGATTTTAGCAAAATAGCCTCCGGAAATTTTTGTCCTAGAAAATTTGCCCTCCGGAATCCCTCCAGAAAATTTGCCACCCAACTTTCTGGGGGAGCAAAATTCCCGTGGGCAATTTTTCTATCACTATATTTTTGAAACGCTTACTGTCAAGCAAGACAAGTTACTCTCCCCCCCCCCCGCTAATTAATTTTTCGAAAATTTTCCACCCAGGACATTCTTATTCCAACCCATCCGCTTATTAGATATTGGGAAATGTTTTTGAAAGTTACCTCTTTTGTCCTAATTCTGCTGAATTAGCCTCCTTTTCAAAAATTTTCCACCCCGGACATTTTTATTTCAACCCCCCTGCTTATTAACTTTTGAGATTTTTTCCAACCCCCCCCCCCCGCTTATTCCAAACCCCCGGCTATTAGGTACCCGAGAGTATGTGCTTATCGAAAATCATGATTAGGAATAGGAAAACCTTTAGAGCGTCCAAATTTACATCTCAAGAGTTAGAGAAATGATAATTTGTGTTATATGTTTGTGTCTTTTTTAGCATCAACATGTCCGAAAGGTATTGAGACCATTCCCGGTGGAGGTACCTCAATGATGGTGGTGGGGATAGTTATTGCTGTCTTAACCATATTTGTCGTCAGTTTGAAATCTTCTGCTGATGGAATGGGTACCCCTATAACTGGTAAGACCTTTTCCATTTTTTGTACGGGGGTTTCTTTAAGTAAGTGGCCTTTAGTAGTGTACAGGGAATGCCCTGTACAGGGCATTATTATTAACCCTTCAAGCATCTTGGGGGCAAAGAGCAAATGAATTTTTCGATAACTTTTGCAATATTTATCCAATTGACTTGAAATTTTGCAAGTATGCACCAAATATGAATTGGCATCTTTGGTGAAAATGTTGACATCATTCATGACTTCATCGCTACCTGATGACGTTATCATTCTTTGAAAATAGGGAATATAGGAAAAATAGGGCCCCCTCTAACTTTTTTTTGCTTTAAGTTTTTTTGTTCAAATTTTGTGAGGCAACTCCACGTGACATGCATCTTTTTGGGCAGAGGGTTTTTTTAGCCACCTGTTGGTGTTGTGTATTTTACAGACCGGCTCAAAATTGCCCTTTTTGCCTAAGCAGCCCTAGGATACTGTATCTAGTGATTTTAAAATGCTACTGACTTGAAATTTTGGCAAGTGTTAGTATTGATAATACAAGTTGAGAGAGAGTGAGAGAGAGAGTGATCCGTCCTAAAGCAAAAGGAATCGGCCTAGATCTAAGATATATTAAAAATAAAATAGTCCTAGGAAATCATAGCGCTAGCCAAAGGTAGAAAAGTACTAGTAGCATAATAAATATTAGATTACTAAAACAACCAAGATAATATCATATTACAACAATACCATTCACCATTCTTTTCCAGCCAATTCTATCTTGCGCCAAATCAAACCAATTAATTACAGGCACATTAGCCTTACTCATACACTTTTTCAAACCACGGCCATAAGTAAATTCAGGGGAACCACTTGGGCGGTTACTCCTTACCCATGACGATAACATTTTCCGTGGAAGACGATCAAAATTCATTCTAGCAACATGCCCTGCCCATGAGAGCTGCCTTTTCGTGATGTTCGTGATGTTTCGTGATGATGTATTGATAATACAAGTTCGCAGCCAAAATCAGACGAGTGGTTATGCTGAAAGTTAGCATTTCGAGTAAAATACGGACCTGTCTGTAAATTACCAATAGTTCCGGAAGGTGGTCGACGTGTTGCAGACCGGTCAGCAAAGTACCAAATACTCATTGGAACGAACTTTTTCTGTTACTGGTCTCTTTATTTGACAAATTAGCCTTTAGTCAAATCGAACGGGTCAATCAATACATGATTTTGGTCAAGTTTACATTCTGGTCTGTAAAATACCGACCAGGACAAGAGCAAAACAAAAGTTTTGTAAATCAATTATCCATATCTACCACTGGTCGAAATTTCAAGGTCATAACACCATGGATTTATCATAGAATTCTGGATACACAACGAACTGGTTTTCATCGATTTCTCATGTTCTAGCCTTGTCCGCAGTAATGACATTATTGTTCACCCTCCTCCATTCACTAATAATTTTTCGTAAATTTTTTTATTGCATTTTTCATCAAAACACAGCTATACAATTCCCAAATGAGACTTAAAGATCTCTCAAGAGAGTCAAATGCATCAAATTGATTGCTAATGATATGTCGTTATGACGTTTCAAGCTGTGAGAAAGATGCGACAAACATGCTATGTATAAGAAATTGAATGTTGACACCAGAAAATTTCAAACTTCCACCTCGCCGAAACCACCGTGCCACCACGTGCCTCCAAAAGATTTTCATATCACAATGAAGCCAAGATACTCCAGTCTAACATATGTCAATCCTAGCTCTTCCCAGGAAAAAATTGGAAAGATATTGCCAACCTTATTTTCAGCGTCATTCTAGGCTTTTTACTCAATTTTTCTTGTTTGATGAAGGTTTTTTTCACATTTAATTCCATAAATGTATTCGTTAAGCTTTCTTGCTTTCATTTTCAAAGTTGCATCCGGTAAATATACAAAAACAAGAAGTTACAGGACTTTTTAGAAATGGGATTATTAATCATTTTTCAAAATCAGGGACCTTCGAGCCGCCATGACAGTTGTCCTTTGCGGACAAAGCTAGAACATCGATTGTTTTCTAAAACAATGGAAAGACAATAGTTCGCTCTCCACCGTTTTATTTGATGTTTATCCAGAGTTCTATGATAAATCCATGATAACACTTGTCAATCATGAGATTTTAAGAGTGGGGCTCCCCCCCCCCAAGATGCTTACCCTAGTAAAAAATTAGGAAGCTGCTCAAAGGGTCAAATTTTGAACTTTTGTTATGAATGAGCCACTCAGCTGATGTTTCACTCCTCCTCCCCAGCACTGAAAGCCAGTTAGGAACGGTCATCAATGGTCCGAGGGTGATCCACAAAGAGATCTCCCAAGAAACCGAACTTCCCGCTCAGAGTGAAACATTGCAGCTCATCATCGAGGCTGTTGTGTTTCGCTTTGCTGTGAAGCAAAGGAAGAACGCGTACTATAGAAATGATCCTAAAAAGTACGGTCTTAATTTATCTTATGCAAATTTTGAGACATGACATCTCGACCCTGTTTAATTCATTGTGGTGGAAGTTTTGCACATGCGCAGAAGGGTCCTCTATTATCCTATTGATCTCTATTCTGAGATGTAATTAGATATACATATTTCGATAACATCATTCATAAACCTAATTTTGAAACACTGGTTTGATGAGAAACGGGCACTTCGGTTTTTGGGGCACTTTTGGTACAGTGCCGCTGATGTCATTAGAATCTCATACTCAAAATAATAACGCGTCTTGGGGTTTCTAAGGTTTTCAAATATGGGCACGTTCTACCAAAAAGGATGCTCTAGATTTTATTGTATTTTAATAGTATAGAACAGAAAACAGAAAGTTTTAAAATTGTCTGACAAAAATTTATTTTTCAGAAATCCTGATTAGCCTCCAGCTAGTAAGTTATATCTGAAATCAATTTTTATACACAACTTATCGGCCCTTTTTCATCAACGACCTGTATCGACTTAATTTTTTTAAAGAAACATTTTCACTAATTCTTTTCGAATTTATGTGGATTCCATGACCCAAAAAGTACTTGATTTATTTGATGAAAAACCTTTTGATACCTTTTGATAATTTTTTTTTCAAATATAGTTTCTCTAATGTACATTTGAAATGGTAAAAGGAAGCCTCTCAATCATTGCTTTGGGGGAAGTAATATTCCCTAGCGTTTCATTCGCTTTTGAACATTTTAAATTAAAAAGGTTAAATGCAGTCATGTCTAACTTATACATGACTTTCATCAGTATATTCTTATAATCTTATAAGATGTGATTGTATTCAGAAACCACCCTAAGCTGAGCTCATATTAGCTTCTGAAATATAAACATGCTTCTGATTAAGAAATCATAACAAACCACACAAACCTTTTATTTATAAGAATACTTATAAAATTTATTTTATCAACATTGATATTTTATATATCTAGTATTGTTTGCTACAGATGTAATATGAGATGCTGTTAATTTCAACCAATTAAAAATTACGATGTGATAATGGCATCTTTAGAATTAATGAATTAATATCGAGTCGACACAGTTAAAACATGAATACTTAATTGTTCTAATAAACTATAATTGTAATGTTGTGCTTATCAAATTAAAATACGTTGAAACATCAAACGTTAGCGAAGTTCTCTCTCTCTGAAACCTTACTGCGCATGTGCAAAACTTCCACCACAACGAATTAAACAGGGTCGAGATGTCATGTCTCAAAATTTGCATGAAACAAATTAAGACCGTACTTTTTAGGATCATTTCTATAGTACGCGTTCTTCCTTTGCTTCACAGCAAAGCGAAACACAACAGCCTCGATGATGAGCTGCAATGTTTCACTCTGAGCGGGAAGTTCGGTTTCTTGGGAGATCTCTTTGTAGATCACCCTCGGACCATTGATGACCGTTCCTAACTGGCTTTCAGTGCTGGGGAGGAGGAGTGAAACATCAGCTGAGTGGCTTACATTAAAACTAATTGAACAAACAAGGAAGCCCTCTGAAAAGTGTAAAGGAAACTTTTTCTCTGATCGTCCGTGCCACACAGAAATTACGTGAATGTTTTCTTTCATATAAAGGAAAACTAAACATATCCTAGTTTGAATCTTTTTTTGGTCCAGTAGAAAGAGCCTTTTGTATGAGGGTGATTATTGTTTCATGAATATAGTGGATTGAATTATCCTCAAAATAATACCTTTAAACAATAATGTGGAGGGATCTGATCTCTGGTTAGTTTTGATTTTTACAGCAGTCTTCCTTCACTGTCCCCAGTTGGGATGTAAAAAAAATTGGACATACGTGGTATTTAACTGAGTCCCTGGTCACTGGGCAGCCATAAATGCATTATTACCGATCATTTTCGTTTTTGTTGTTTTTGGAAAACAATTTCTTAATTGGTTTTCTGTACTTACACATCCCATTTTTTTCCCTCTTAGACGAGGAAGCACCTGTCCAAAAAGTCTCAGATGACGAAGAAGAAGGTGTACAATACAATTATGGTGTGTTCCATGTCTTATGTTTGTTAGCCTCCCTTTACATTATGATGGTCATGACCAACTGGCTCAAGTAAGTTGGTTCCTTTATTTGTAATCTATATAACATTGGTTTTTGCTTTTTTTCGTACGATTGTTCCCCATGACCTGCCTATTTACCCCTTTTTATGTACCCCTTTTTGCTTTTTCTGACCCTTATTGTCTTAGAGTCTAAAAAGTCAAAACAAGTATATAAAAAAAGTCTAGTTCCATTTATATATGAGAGGTTTTTAAATTACACAACAGAATAAAAGATTTGTCTTATTTTCTCACCGAATATCGTACATGATAAACTCACCCCCCGCCACTTCCTTTTTGGCTCAATTCTTTATCGATAGACTGATCTGGGGGGTACTAGGGTTGCGAGCTGACGGGGGGAGGGGGGGTGCCGCCTGACTTTCGACCCTCGGACCCTTACCGGGATTCTATAATCTTTGTAGATTTTAAAGGTGCTGCTAAACCAATTTTGACGAAATTTCTATCTTTCTGGGGGTAAAAAGTTGAAATTTCCTATTGAAATGTCTTTATTCGAACTGCGCTACATTTCGAACACCGTGGGAAAATATTTTCATAACTTTTCGAACGCTTTGTGACGTCATTTCGAATGTTTCAGATTCACTCTGACTTTGACGTTTGACATGCAGAAAAAGAAAACAACAAAACAACACGTGTGTGTGTGTGTGCTCAAACCATAGTATAAGAAAGCCGCGGCTGGAATGTTTGCCCCCTTAATTATTCGAATTATTCTTTTGTTTTTCCATTGTTTTCGGGAAATAAATAGGTGACTTTATACGTTCTGATTGGCCGAAACTAAATAAAACGCGGGGACAATAGAAGACACAGATAGATCAATGGAAAAAAATCATAAACATTCCAGCCGCGGCTTTCTTAAGGCCGCTACCCACTCAGCATTTTATGGTCGTCGAACAAGGCGCACGGCTTAATTATTGCATAAATTACATAATTCAAGCCTTCAAAGGCGTTCGCTTTGAGCGCAACAAGAGTTGAAACTTTTTAACTTTTTTCGCGTAGCTGAACAGCTCACCCTTTGTTTTTATTAAATCAACCAATCAGAAAAGAGAATTTTTTTCTTTTCTCGTGTGCAAAAGATGTGTATCATGTGCAAAAAGATGCTAAACAAAAGAAGAGAGAAAAACATGTGCTGCAGAGTGGAATGAGAAAAGCGTTCAGCGACCAAAGCGCCCGAGCTGTACGCCTTGTTCGCCGACCATAAAATGCTGAGTGGGTAGCGGCCTTTATACTATGCTCAAACTACAAAACTTTGAAAATATTGATAAAAACAAATGTTTGAAGGCAAAAAGAAAAGGAACCTAAGGATGCGAAAGGTGTATGGAAGTAAAATAGTTTATCAACCTAAAGAAATGAGATTAGTATAATTTAAGATACAGTATATTTTGTTATAACTTCCCAAATATTTTAAATTTTTCATATATGTTCCTTTTCAGACCAGAAACAGTGGGTAATGGATATTCTTTCCAACCGAACTTGGCAAGTGTTTGGGTTCAAATTGTCTCATCATGGCTGTGTCTTGTTTTGTATGTGTGGACCCTAATTGCCCCCATTGCATGTCCAGATCGTCAATTCAGTTGGTCGTCCAACGAGTAATTTATAAAGCACTTCAATTTTTTGATTGATGCTTATGCTATAATATTTGTGAAAAGCTTCGGTGCTTTATTTTTTACAAGCTCAACTCGTCAGGTTATTATTTTAATTGTGGTGATTTGAAATTTTTCGAACTGACTGATCGCTTTATCCATAGCGTGTATGCGCGGTGCTTTGTCTACCTATGGCCACTCAAAAGCTGTTCATTGCTTTAGAAGATGGCGGGGTGGTGCTAGGGTTGGCAAATGGGGGATATGCGTGGACAGAAGACCGACTCTTAGAGAGACTGATTTTTGCTAAAAAAGTGACCTTTAGAGAGACATTTTCACAAAAAGATTTCTTCGATTTTCAAAAGAATCCTCCAATACTTTCGAAAGATTTTTTTACTTTCTTGACTTTTCACTCTTCTTTGACTCGGGTTTATGAAAATAAGCCGACACATACCCAGCACCCATTTTTGCTAAAGCCCCCGGAGAAGATGCTGTGAAAATTTATGGGCATTGGATGATGAGGATCGAGCGTTTGTATGCCATTTTTCTTGATTTCATTTGTAAGAGTTTTTTTAATTTCAACATTTCAGTTTCATTATTTTCATTTATGCTATGTTTATATTTTGATAGCATTGGGGAAATATTTTCAAGTGTCCTTTGATATTTATAAAGTGTTTGGCACTGTTTATAATTTTTCTCTTTTTTGCTCGGGACTATCTTTTCAACCTCCCGAGTTTGGGAATCGTTCTCCTATTTTCTAATCAAAAATACACAGTGAACAGTACTTGTCATTGCGTTATTGACTTTACTGAATGAAATATTTTCATCTCTTTGACCTTCATAGTCTACCGTACCCATACCCGGAAACGGGGATAATAGGGCCAAGGATGTTCTCCTATAAAAAAAGATGACTGAAAAAATCAGATTTTTGGGGGGAAAAATTCAAATTTATGTAAAATAACATAATAATTTAGGACAAAACATTGATCTTATAAAATTTCGGAATTTTGGAATTTGGTACTCTGTTGCAGAAAGAACATGTACAGATTTTGGTAGAATCGCTCTATCGATAATGTGCTAATCGGACCATATTCTGTAGCATTTTGTAATTGTATTGCTTTTCTAAATTCACCTTAAAACCTTTCCTTATGATGAATCACTTTTTATACAAATTTTTATGTTAATTTTTTGTTAATATGTCATTAAAATAAAAAAAATCTTTGGGAATTAAAATGTTTGATTTTTTTTAAATCAATCACTTGATCTAAACCAGGAGGGCTCTTTGGGCGAGGTATAAAATCCAGGTGATAACTTGCATGAGGCCCCCCCCCCAGCGGACCCTCAATTCACGCAATCACACAATTTTTTTTCGAAATTCACGCATTCACACAAATTTTCCTCGAGTTTCACGCAATAACCCGATTTTTCAGGAAATCGGGGAAACATTGGAAAATTGGTGGAAAAAAGGGAAAATTCACGTATTCACGCACAAAATAGCCCAGATTCACGCATTCACGCAATCAAAAAGTGAATTTTCACGTTCACGCAAATTTTTTCAATTCACGCATTCACGCATTTTTTTTTTCCAATTTTCATGCATTCACGCAACCGAAAATGCCCATTCACGCATTCACGCAAACCGCTGGGGGGCCCCCTGCATTGATTTAAAAAATGAGAACTATATGTTGAATAGGTTAAGTCCTGGATGAAATCAAGCCGTAAAAGATCCTGCCAAAAGTGGCACCTGAAAATAAGTCGAAAATATCTAGAGTGGATTGACCTCCTCATCGCTAGTCCAGTCTTTTTGTGTAATGTACACGCTTTTTATAAGAATAGTGTTTTTTCATGATGGATATTCTTAACTTTTTAAGAGAGTCATCCTAAAATATTCCTACGGTATATTCAAAGGTTAGGATCCAACCCAGCCTAAATCTAGCATGTAATACATACCTCGAACAAAGATATAGCATTTTGGTGAAAGTTTTTAGCATTGCTGGAAGATAATTGGCAATTTGCAGGTAAAATGCTCTAAGAATCGGCATTCTTAGCGGTTCAGTTGCCAAATTCAACGATGATGTTATTCTTAGCATACTGTATTCTTAATTTTTTTCCCCAATTTTATTATGAATATTCTAATAAAAAAGCTATTTCTATTCCAAAATTACCTGTGAGATAATATCAGAAGGGTTTTCATCAAAACTGATATTGACATCTCACTTTAGTGAGATTTCAATCTGTATTTCTTTCTCTTTAAGTGCTAAAGATTTTTTTTTCGTTTTTTTATTTCTAATCGTAAAGGCCTAAGACATGGTGGTGTTTCACAAAATTGGCATTCTCCATTGTTTGTTTCATAAGGCCTGAAAAACCGTTATATTATTATCATCTGCTTTCCTGTCTTAAGTGAAATCTAACAGGGGTGTCATAATTCATAATGTAAGCCTCAAAAACTAACCCTTTTAAAATGGATTAATCTATTTAACAATTATTAATGCTCTTTTGATTTAAGCTATTAATAAAAATTACTAGGGAGAAAACAAAACAGAAGAAAGTACAAAACAAAAAGAAAATACGAATGGAAAACCTAATCAATCAATCAATCAATCAATCAATGCAATCAATCTGAATGCAATCAATCTGACTTGTCATCGCAAGAATCGTGTCAGAATCCAGACAAACCCACATAATAGCAGTCGAACTATGTCGATTCTTCTATCAAGAAATTGATGAAAATTGATTAAAATCGATTGGAAGTGAAAATGCCAAGAAATAAGAAGAAAGGTATATGGGAACACATCAACACTTAAGGCGCTCGGTTTATTTTAATGGGTTTGGTACATAGTGAATTTACAAGAAAATGACGTCAAAATTGAATCGAATCCTGTCTTCTCACGCTTTGTATTTGGAAGTTTTATATTTTGTTTTCAGCCCGTTACCATACATATAGGCAGACTCGACCCATTTATCACAACCTGAAGTAAACCTGTTCTTAAAAAGACATTTGTAAACTCAATTTTGGTTGAACCTTTAAGAATAACAAGAGCCTCGGATTTTAGAAATTTACTGTAATGTTAAATCCTGCATCGATTGGCTCCTATAATAATAATCTATTTCTCCTATAAATCGTCTATGAAATTCTTTAATTACTGCAGGATGTAGTTTCTTCAAGTTTGAATGCTGCTAGTTGATCAACGCTGCGAAAATCTAGCTTTTTATGAAAACAAATCGAAGTAATATAAAAAGAATCAAAGCTATTTTCAATTTCCAACCTCTTCACCTCTTCAGCATGATTTCTATGATGGATAAATTTGGGAAAAGATTCGAATTAAAAGAAGTTTGAAGTTTGACTATTATATACCGGTAAACTTCGAGAGTACACTCCTTTGGATGATGTGGGCCGTCGTGCTTTTTAAAGGTAATCTCTTATATATATATATCATGATTGATATTAAAGGTTTTGTTTTTAAATACGAGTGATATCGTTTGCTTACTCATCAACTTTACAGGCTTTTTGATATTGAATTGACACGGATGTGGAGCAAGATTGGTCAGAAAGAGGAAAAAAAAACACCTTTTTGTTTATATCAGCACAATATAACAAAAGGCAGACACTGTCCTGATATGAAATATGTGTCTGATATGAAACGGGAGCACTTATGTAAACTTTTTAACCCTTTTAATCCCAAAAGCGTATATAATCGTTCAAAAAACACCAAAATCGAATCCCGATCATTAGGTTATAACTCCTGATCACTTGAGGGAAAATTGTTTTTTAGAAAAAGTATAAAAAATTACGAACGTACTGAACGTAGGGTTTTCACTTTGGGACTTGCCTTCTTTTGTAGATTTATACACCTCTGTGTCACAGACCCGCTGAGACCCCAAACCCACTGGAAAATTTGGCAAAAATTTCGTCCCCTGTGGGAAAACGTCCTGGAATTTCAGCCCCACTGGGAAATTGACTTTGATTTGATCCCCACTCGAAATTCAATGCTTAAAAGATTGCACTCCAAAACCATCCCCACTGGATTTTTTGACGTTGAAGCAATAGAATTTCTATCCCCATTGGGATTTCAATATGAATCTTTATCCCCACTGAGGAAATAAGCCCAACCGGGGCTGTGAGACAGGGGTGTATTTATGGATGCATGAGAAATCGACAATTTTTTTCAATCGTTAGGAAGATATTCTTCTGCAAGAGCTAATTTCAAAGCTCAGCTTTCCTACTCTTTGTATTGTAATATCCAAAAGAATTAATTGAAATTTATTTGAAATATTTTGAAACCCCCCTTGATTAATTCCACTCAAATTTCAAAATGGATTTGAATAGATTCCTTTTCTGCAAAACAATTAAATTGCCTTGCGGGATACTGATTAATACAGATAAATTCGAAAGACAATTTTTGATTTCAATAAGAATTTAATTTAACTTTTTTTATTGTTTTTAGATTGTTGGCCTTTCTTGATTTTATGATGATGATATAATGTTTAAAGTTTGCAGACGCGAATGGTTGGAAGCTGTGAAAGTCTCTTTTTGGAGAAATTGATATCTATGGTAAGAACCTTGTATGATTTATTACGTTTTACACAGAGTGAAAGTCAATTTAACCTTAACCTAAAGTAAAACCGCACACAGTTTTACTTAATGCGATATTTAGATATTTAGTTCTTTTCTGTAGTTTCCTTTTCCTCGGAATACTTTTGGGTACCTAATAGCCGGCCTGGGCTTTGGAAAAATCTCAAAACTTAATAATACCCCCCCGGGTTGGAATAAAAATATCCTGGGTGGAAAATTTTTGAAAAGATGGCTAATACAGCACAATTAGGGCAAAAGTGGGAATTTTCAAAAACATTTTCCAAAATATTAATAAGTGGAGAGGTTGGAGTAAGAATGTGCTGGGTTAAAAATTTTCGAAAAATTGATTTGCGGGGGGGGGGACGCTTATTAGATACCCGAAAGTACTCAAGCTAAGGGAGTTTCAATGTTTCAAATAATTGTTTAGAAATTAAGCCCTACGGTAATCGCGGTATTATGATGAATTAATTTTGGTGCCTCTGGGAACTCGAAGTGTTTAATGCGAGTTTAATGGATGTTTTAAAGGTGGTATCTAAATTTATTGCATCGTATATCTTGCGTAAGATCGCTTGTTTTCAAAACAAGTTGATCATAGGTGTTAGATTTCTGTTGACTTGACAATCGAGAAAAAAAAGGCATTACTAGAAAGAATTTTTATATAAAAACTGAACATTTTCCCTCTAATGTGTTACATTGTTTATTTAGTTAAGATTTTAGTGTAAGGTCTTGTTGTTTTACGATATTTACAAAAAAGGGTTTTACATGTGTATGATAAAGTGATGGGATAATAAATAGTTTAAGGCCCCCTTTATTGTGCTGAGCCTGAATGCTTATTTTTTTAACAATTTTGAGAAAATTGAACTCGATAAGTGCTTCTTAAGGTTGTACAAATTGGGAAAACACTTTAAAGGATTTAAAACTTTGAAAAGAAAAAGGTCAAATTTTCATTTGAAGTTTGGCAGCACTGTGAAAAGCTGATACTGAGAAAATCACTTTTTGAAATTATTGTCTGAACGGACGCGATCTTTCCAGATCGATTATCTCGTGACCTTATACAGAACAACCGAGGCATACAATACTTGTTTTTTTAGATAAATTAAGTATTCATTTCTTTAGCAGGGTGACAAACAAAACTATCCCTGAAGATCTTGATAGCGATGGATATTTTTGCATACTTGTTTGTGATTGGTTTGTTCAGTGGCGCCGTACTGGCAGCAAACGATGAGCGGAACTGTTCGAACGGAAAAGCATTGGTAAGTAATGGATGCAAACGCACATGTTACATACATTGGGGGTAGGAGGCGAGGGTATACTGTCAATGCAAACTAACAGGAGTATCTTTTCAGAAAAAAATAAGTTCGAGAAAATTTCATCAGTCGATATTGTTTTTATCTTTATTTTATTTATTTTTTTGATAAAACCGTCATCGTCAACTTTTGATCAACTGGAGAAAACTTTCTTCAGGAAAAAAATTATAACTGGAATGGCTCCTTAACTCGAGCAAATTTTCTCGTCCCTCCATTTAACAATGCCTTAGAAAACCTTACCCCATCCTACTCCATCTTGGAGTTTCCATAACTCGAACAAATTTGCGCTCCCCATGCGTTCGAGTTATGGAGACACCACTGTATTCTCAATCAGCGGGAAATCTTGATGATTTTATTGTCCATCAAAGGAATAGCAAGCTAGACGAACTCATAATCGCCGATAATAGCAGAAGTTAAATTGAAAAGAAAAGAAACGCCAACTCTGCAGTAAACTCGTCTCTATCTTGAGGATAGCTCAGTTGGTAGAGCGGAGGACTGTAGAAGCTAGCTTCTCATGTAGACTTTAGCAAACTCTTGGTGAAAATCTGATATTTTATTCTTTAAGGAACCATACCCGGCTACCGTGAAAAACACGACACTATTATTAAAAGATTTACGTCAACAGATGCGTAACAAAGGAGTTGAAGGTTACGTCATTCCAACTGCTGATGAACATCAGGTATAAAACAACTGGCCAACGTCCATGATAACGTTCACGACATCAAATAGTTACACACTTTCTTTTTTTAAACCATCCCTGCCTCACAGCCCAGTGAAAGTTTTCCCTCGGTGGGGATGAAAATTTCTATTGAAATCCCCATTTGGGATATAATTTTTATTGTTACCAGTCCAGAAATTCCAGTGGGGATTGTTCTGGAGTGCAAGTTTTTTTGTAAATTTTAAGTGGAGATAAAAACTACAGTAGTTCAATTTCCCATTGGAGCTGAAATTGTAGGGTACTTTTATCACCGGGGGCAAAATTTTGGGCAAATTTGCCATATCTAATAAGAACCTTTCACTTTTCAAGATAGTAAAAAAATGGCAAATTTCAGGGCTCGAGCAACCTGGTTCTTATAAGAGATACCGTGTGTATGATTGGAAAACTGTCTGCAAACTGTTTTGTCCTGTGGAAGAGATCACATTATTTGAAAATGTCTAGAAAATTTTTTTGATAATTATTTTTGATTTACGACATTACAGTCACTCGAAAATTGTTTTCGGTCATATTGCTTGAATGAAAGAAGAGAATGCTATTGACGTCGTTCCGGGATGATAATACGCCCTATGCGTGATGAAGAAATTTCTGCATTTTAACTTTTTTTTAGACAGAGTATGTGGCCCCTTGGTTCAAGAGGTTGGCTTTCATATCTGGATTCAAAGGCTCCGCAGGTAATATTTTGGTCTCTGTATCTTTTATTTTATAAGTGACAAGTAGAATGTTTACCACGCCTAGACTGGAGTTGTTTAGCAGTGTAATAAAGTACAGTTGCCTCTCTCTAATTCGAATTTCAAGGGACTAAAACTTCGAGTTAGAGGAAGATTCTAATAACAGTGGAGCATACTTTCTAGCTGAGAATGGGGACACTAGTGCTTTTTAATTCGAATTACAGAAAGATTCAGATTATAGAGGTTCGAATTAAAGAGGGTTGACTGAATCATGGGTATATTATCATTATACGATAATTGTTACGAGATAATAATCAGTTTGTATACAATTTGTTCTTTCCATTATTTTTTTGCTTATTTCTACTATTTCTGAATTAGTCGTCTATGATGACCACGACTAACGTTTTTTTCCTTTTCTCGGGCGAAATACTTTCTATGCATTCAACGTTACAGGTACTGTACTCGTCACTCTTGATAAAGCAGCCCTCTGGGTAGACGGGCGCTACCATAAACAAGCCGAAACTGAAGTTGATTGCAACTGGATCATCCAAAAATATGGTATGTCAACAGATTTATTTCTGACGAGCCTCTCATTAAGATTTTTACAAGACCGCCTGAATAAATGACTGTCCACGGTACTATATAAGAATTAAAAAAAACTATTTTAAAGGTTTTGTTTTTAAATAAGAGTTATATCGTTTGCTTACTCATCAATTTTAATTTACAAGCTTTTTTACATTTTGAATTGCACGGATGTGGAGCAAGATTGGTCAGAAAGAGGAAAAGAAAAACATTGTTTTGCTTATATCAGCATAATATACCAATAAGGAAGACACTATCCTGATTTGAAATATGTGTCTGATATGAAACAGGAGCACTTATGTGAAAATAAAACCTTTAATAACCATAAACCAATTTTTCATTTTCAATTTTATTTAACCATAGGTAACCCTGGCGTCCCACGAATTGCTGACTTCGTCGCTACGGTTTGTTTATTTTCAAACATTTTGAAATGATTATTGTAAAACTTAAACTTTAATTTCACGCGAGTTTTTATCTTATTGTTACCCTTGCTCATTTCAGATTTTCCACTTAAATTTTATTCTTATCTAATTTTGAACTTTTCATTCGGATTAACTCGCTTGTTGTAGTCTGTACACAAACCCGACATCTACGGCTAATTTCAAAATTCATTGCCGTATAGGATCTGTTGTCATTGTCTTTTCTGATTTGAGATTTTTCAAACCGACTGCTGCGATGGAGTGTTGGTGAGTGAGAGGTGACGACGAGAGAAGTGCTGCTATTTATAAATCATACTTTATCGCAGAGGTCTCCGTACGGGAATTTTTTTTATCTAACAGACAATGCTCACAGAGTGTACGACGAAACGATAATCCTTAGATACACTCTGGTACAAAGTAGTTGCAATACTGTTTCATTTTTTGCCTTTAGTAAGTTTGGTTTTTGCATTTCTGTTTCATTAGGAATTGCGTGACAAAACACTTGGTGCAGATCCACGAATCATTTCATTAAGTGAGTGCCTTTCGCTGGTTTGATTAAAATTTTGAGAAAACCGGTCGGTTTGGAACTAGTTCGGACGTACCTGTCTCCTTGAAAGCCAAAATCACAGATTTCTTATCCCTTTAAACACCAGATAGGATGCCTATAGATTTCCCATGTGAGTCTATTGAGTCTAGTTCGATATATGGAACGGTCGGATCGAAGCTTCGAGCCAGACCGCCGGTTTAAACAGCCGGGATCCAATGCCGGTTTATCGGGATATTTAACATCGTTCTGTAAAATATCATTTTTAAGGCCCGATGTACATCATAGCTTTTTTATTTTTCTGACGTAATGCATCTTAAGCAGGTTGCCTTGGTAACGTCAGCCAATATTCTGAAGCGAGATCTATTGATTGTTTTTACGAGTGAACCCGATCTACAATGATATTTTGTGCCGTTTGGGATAGTCCGATTTCTAATCTATATTTCGTACGTAGCACGAATGTAGAGCATTCAGCAACGGTACGTAAGATTGTGGGTTCGACCCACTGCTGGGCATCGCTACTCATCAGCTAAAGAGATAGGTCAAGGGTTAGTGGAGAAATCCAGGGATTCGTACCCTCTCCTACCTTTGGGTGGCCAGCTACGGAAAAGGGAGCCTTCGGTCGCAAACTTTCTCATACTATTTATATATCTTATCCACAGATACAAAGCGTGCCTGGATGCAGGTCAGTAATTTTGTTATATTTCATCATCACGAAAGTATTTTAATGAGGTCTGAAAATTTTATCATGATTCTGGAAGTTTCGGGAATTCTATACAGGAATCTTTATTGAGTCATCTTTAAAGCTATGCGACATGAAAGGTTATTAGTTCAACTAGCAGTCCTAAGCATTACAAAGAACTTGAAGAATGGCACATTATGTTTTAACTTGATAACTTAAAGAAATCTTGAGAAAATCTTTCACATTATTCTTCCAGAACCCCTGAACTTTTAGATGTGTAAAATAAAGTCTTTCATAAAAAGTTGTCGCAAGATTTATAAAACTTTCTGATTACAGAGCAAATATGTTACATGGAAAAACGTTGATGAAAATCTGGTGGACAAAGTCTGGGCAAATCGCCCTAAAGAAACAGAACACAAAGTTTTCGTGCAACCCTTTAAGTATTCAGGTACTGGAGATGTTTTCTGACTTCCAAGAGCTCTTTCAGCAACCTCGTTCCCTTGTGTAGTATCGGATTTTGGATAGCGCCAGAACCCCGGCATTGTTTTTTTTAATACGTATATGTAAGTTTATTATGTAAGGTCAAATCATTCAAGGGTATTCTCTGGCGTTCTCCAGTAACGTAAATAAAGCCTGTGATACACGGGGATCGGGGATGAGGCCGTTTTTTCAGTAAACCTGATTCGCGAATCCGTCATTGGACATGTATCTTTGGGGCTTGAATTTATAGAAGACAACCTTTTCGAAGCTACTAATGGTTTAAAATGGGGGGAGGGGGTACTCTTTGTTCTTTAAAAAAAGTCAACTTCAAGACACTTATCTCCTAATCAGTTGTAGCGGTATGATGGTCATCAGTATTGACTTCATGTCCAAGTTTGATTCCCGATGTAGGACTACGGTTCACTTGGAAATGAACAAACCTTCACCCGGGTTGACCAATATCATGTGAGGGGGAACGGGTGCCATTACTCTGATACGAGATGTGCCAGATATTGTATACCCCTGTCTCACAGCCCCGGTGGAACTTTTTTCTCATCGGGGATAGAAATTCTTATTGAAATCCCAATCCGGTAAAAATTCTATTTCTCCAAGGTTAAAAAAATCAGTGGGGATGATTTTGAAGTGCAATTTTTAAACACTGAATTTCGAATTGGGATTTAGATAAAAAACTTCATCCCCACTATGGGAAGAAGTTCCACCTGGGTTGTGAGACAGGGGTGTCATAGTAAATTTTATTTCATCCATTCATTTTGTCAAATTGCAGGTCAATATTTTACGGAGAAGATAACAAACTTACGAAACACATTAAACAAAAGTGAACACCAAGCCATGATCGTTGATGCTCTTGATGATGTTGCTTGTAAGATATTTTATTTTTTGGACATTTGACGCTCCCTAATTCGACGTTCTACTATTCGACACGCTCCATTATTCGATAATATTGAAAGTAACCGTCAACAAAAAAACTCTCCTAAAAGACGCTCTACTATTCGATACGCTCCCGTATTCGATGAGCTCCCTTATTCGATAATATTAAAAGTCCCCGTCAACAAGAAACTCTCATAAACAACGCTATCTTATCGATACGCTCCCTTATTCGATGAAAATCCAATCACCCGTGAAAATCGAATTAGAGAGCGTCAACTGTACTGTTTCTCCATATGTGACATTTATTATATAAAGTTCTTGATCTGTCTCAGTGAAGAAGTATACAAAAAGGTTTTTCCGTCTTGCAATTCAGCACAATTCACTAACATTTCAAGTGGACATTACTGTGTAAAATCCACTTTCCGTCTCAGACACGAAAGACCTTACTTTGACCACTGATTATTAGAAGCCAAATCTTTACTTTAAAAAAAACGAACATGTCTGAAATCGACCCAAAATCTACGAAAATTTCAAAATTCATTTCATACATAACTCGAACCTCTTTAACCCGAATGTCTCCTTAACTCGAACCATTTTTCTAGTCCCTTAAGTTAACAATGCCTTATAAACATTACTCCATAACTCGAACAAATTGATGTTCCCCGTGAGTGTCCAAGTTATGGAGACTCTTTTATAGTACAGATAAATACTCGATACTCTAGTACAATACTCTGGTACAGATAAAAAAGGTCAAGAGTACAGCAACTACACGTAAATTGTAAAGTAGCTTTGACTTTTATTAGCCTTTGTTGCTACCTTTTCGTCAACATGAAATAAACTATTACATACACGTTTTTTTATAAGAAAATCCAAAATTTTTGAAGTATTCAGATGTTATTAACTTTTTGAGTTTTAAGCCTAAATCTGTTCTTAACACGTTCTTATTTTAACCACTTTATGACCATTTTTACCCATTTTCCTAAGAAATCGAGTGTTTTAGAGTATGCCAAAGTCTAATTAAGTTCTTAACATTTTGGCCATCAAAGCCTTATGTTCTTAAATAGTTTGTTCTTATAAAAAAACATGTAATGAAATCTTCAACTCGTAATCTTCACGACGTTTAATGTCTTGTACGGATTAACCAAAAAAGGTGTTTACCACTAATTTTGCGAATTTAGACAATGAAACTAGTGGCAAATGTCCGGACATTTTTGCAGGGTGCTTCCGTATAAAACATTACATCATTAATAACATCATGAATTTTTGTTATCTTCTTTACTGGTGTAAATTACCAGCTCTTTTTAATGTTACAAATTTTTCATAGGGTTATTGAATTTACGTGGTGATGATATCCCATACATTCCTTTCTTCTACGCTTACGTCATCGTCGAAATGCAAAGAGTACGGTAAGGATGGAGTATTTCCACTTAATCAGAACTATTCAAAATATTTACTGGAAAAGTCAGGAGATTCTACACCCACCCCTGTATCAATGACTAAAATTCATCTCGATTGAAAACCAGAAAACCAGTCGAAAATTTTGAATTTCAAAAAAAAACTGGTGAAATCATTCTGTCTAAAAAAGGTTACTCTTTGAAATTCATACCCTCAATGCATCTGTCGTCAAATTCAATCCATTTTAAAACATCAGAACATCTTGGGTATAAATTGAAATTTCCACCTATACAGTGCATTTCTGCTCTCTTGGATAACACACTACCTTATCGGGGAAAAAAATGTGGGAGTTTTATTTAGTCGGGGAAAAATTTCGTCACCTAGAGGCATTTTCGTCACTTTCCCCGACCAAAATTTCAAATTCGTCACTTTCACCCGACTGAATTGTCCAAAAGAAATGGTTACTTTCACTAGCTCTAAAATGGATCTTGTAATTCGACGTTTAAAGCACTAATTTCGGTAAATAAAGGTGTAAAAAAATTAGTCACCCCCTCAAAATGTTCGTCACTTTCCCCCGACATTTTTTTCCCACCGATGAGGTATTAGCTGTAGTCTGGATCGCACAGACCTCTAAAAATGGCAGGTAGTATAAGGAGTTAGTGGATGCCAGCAACTTACCTTAGCCGCTGCACATACCTGTTGGTCAGTTTGTCTGACTACCCCCCCCCCCAGAGTTGTAGTATTTTATAAATCTTCAAATTTCTCTGTTCGATCTTCTTAGCCTCTACATCAACCAAAACAAAGTGACGCAAGCTGTGAGAGATCATTTGTGTAACAAGACTAATCCGAACGCCGCCTGCGTTGAAATCAAAGATTATGATTATCAAATTCTTGGCAATGACATCTCAGCCATGACTCAATCTTCAAACAAAAGCATATTGGTAATTATACCTTGTCAGTGGAATTGAATTTGAATGAGAGAAAGTGGCCGAAATTCTGAAGGGGCTTCTATACGATATAACTTTTTCCAGGTCAATTTCAACGGGATGTTTGTGAAAGAATTTTTTCAATTTGTCCAAATTTTTCCCCATTAAGTTAAATGCTACCTCAATCTCCTAAATTATACTTTGAGATCGTAACTTAAAAAACCTTAGCATGATTTGAACGATAAAATATACCTCATGTCATAAAAAATAATTTTCTGGATGTAAAGGTCGCCCAAATTCTTATGTGTCAATCATACTCTTTTAAAAAAACTTTTACATAAGACATTTTGATTTAATTCCGATGCTTTTCGATTTGAAATTTTCCACTTCCCGATTATTCTAAAGCCCCCTCCCTGCTAGGTACACCTACCTCGAAAGTACCTATTTCATTCCAAATAATTCTACGTCTTGCTGATATAGTTTTTGTGGGTCAAAACCACAGATATCTTATAAAAAACACTAGGAGCTACTCCGTCTCTATTTGAATCAAAATTATCCGCCATCTTTGATAAGTAGACCATAGTTCGGTGCCGGTAATTTGATCGATCAAGCTTATGTTTTTTGGACCTACCCCGGTGGAGGTCCTATAAATTAACCTTTGTCCGTTCGTTCGTTCGTTTGTTATTAGCTTTCCTCATGATTGGCTCGTTAGTTTTTTCTGATTTTTTGCACAAAGATGCATAACTATACTATACCCTCGAATGTGACGGAGCCCGATTTTCGAAAAAACAAATTTAGGGGTAAATTTCAGCTAAAAAACGGCTAAAAAAGGGTTTTTTGGACTAGGTAAAAGATGGCTCAAGCAGTTTTTTGTAAAAAAAGAATTTTTCAGCTCAAAAAACGCATCTTTATCTATAAGAATCACTATTAATAAGCATACATCAATGTTATTGAAATTACTGAATTTTTTGATGAGATATGTTTTTTTGAATATGAGTCTTGAATATGAAAGAATATTTCAAGAGCATGAAATTTTGGTTTCTAAACGTTTTTTATAAGAAACAAACGGCTAATTTTAATAGATCGTCACTATTTGTGTTCTGAATGATTGTTTCATGGTCACGCTTATGTAGATATCAATTATATATGTGTTAAATGCATAACCAGGTAGGTCCATAAAAGTATCACTTGTATATTTGTTCTTTTATTTAACAGATTCTGTTTAAAAGATTTCTTTTGTTTTGAAAAGAATTCGAATGTCTCAAATCAAATAAGGTCGTTAATTACATTCGAAAACATAAAACAAAAAAAAAGAAAGAAAAAAAAAGAAAAAGTCTAATCTATCAATCAAAACAAAGTCTTTATAAAACGGCGCGAATCTGATTTAACACACTTGTGGAGCAAGAACTAAAAGTTATCTTTTGGAAGAACAAAAACATTGCGTGCGAAAACGAAAGTATAACAGACAGACAGACAAAACGACATACAGAATACCACTATAAATATATAGATATTTTTACAAGAAATTTGTGATTTCAAAATTACTGATATAGACAGGGCATGCAGCTTGCCAATCATTGCTCATAAAAACTTTAACGTCATAAAATTGTCTTGCATCTGTGTTCAAAACACTGTAAAGCTCTTCACCATCAATTGTGATGAAATATCTATAATCGCCATTGCTGACATATCTCTGGTGTACCTCAAGATGATATGTCTGGTTGATTGTTAAAACATTGCCCACGCCATCGTGGTTATACTTAAAATCTGGATCATTGTTCACAGCATTGGTAATGTGAAATTTAGATGTTGTTTTTCCAATGCCGATGAAAGGTGTTCGATCTCCGTATTGAAAAATGCGCCCTCCTTGAGTAAAATGTACGATGTTACACGCCCACATATTTTGTAACTGTAATTCAGAGATAAATGTTTTGTTTTTTTTAATAACCCTTTATAACCAGACACACAAGTGACGAAGCTTGCCTCAATTTCAAGAGGATTGTGACGAATTTTTTCACGAAAGTGAAAGATATTTAGCCTACGAATTCTTATCATCAGTTCATTAAAATCGTTAATAAAACAAAACACTTCACAAGAATTTCCACTTACGTTCACTTGAGGAATGGGCAAATGCAATCGAACGTCGAGTGATACTATCCATTCATTGGATAATCGGGGTATAATGGCTACCAAGGTGTTCCGTTTCAATTTTTGCTCTGAAAGCAAAAATATGGTTTTTTAAAATATTAGGTCGGCCACTTGTTGTTAAGTTGTCATTTTACTGGCCAGAATGTCAAAGAATGAATGGGGTGACTGGCTTGATTTTTTTTGCTGAAAATGGGGTCGTATAAAAGCAAAAGTTGCCGAATGAAGTGGTTTAAGACTGACTTTTGGATTTAGTCCTTCTTCGGAACAAACGATCTACTGGACATTTGGACCAGTGATGGGTCGTGACCACCAACCTTGTTGGTATTTTACAGACCGGTCAGTATCGCTTGTTCAATTTTGCTAAAATCTCCAGTCCAAAGCAAATTTCTATTGTCTATACTACTGGTCCAAATTTCTAGTCAATAGCATTTTTCATTCCTGTAAATTTAGGCCTAAATTATATCAAAAGGCCCACTTAGGGCCGGTCCATTAAATACATATATTAGACAGGTGACTAAATTGAGCCTGCCACCCTTGTTTTAAATATGTCAAGTGGAGGTTGTACACAAAATTTGTGTAAAAATAAAAAAAGGTCAAGGCCGGTCCCCACTTGTGCGTGCTTCGATTGCACCTTTTAGTTTCAATCCTTTTTGCTTGGAAAAATGATTACGTACCATAAAGAATGTAGCGCGCTGGAAATAAAGTTAAATACATTTTAACTTTTTTCAACCGCTACGTTAGATCGTGCCAATAGAATTGTTTTATTTTTCTTTTGACCAATAGCGTGGAAGCTTTGCTCGAGAAAGTGCGATCGCAGCGCGTGCAACTGGAGCCGATCATTAGAGCGAAGCTTAGTTTTTGAGGTGTCAAAATTTGATGTCGTTAATAGGCTGCAATGACGTAACCTATGATCATGAAGCTTTGTCAAGGGGTGTCAATTCATAATTTACTCACACTGTCCAAATTTCATTGAAAAATTAAGTCTTTCAAAAGTTATCAAAGATTTTTAGCCCCCCCCCCCTCCCCGAGATGCACGAAGGATTAAGGGTGATATTTAGTACTTTCTAGACCAGGCTATAAACTATTATATAATCTTTGTAGCTTGATATATAATTACTCATTACCTCCATTACCAACCAAGATAATTGGCTCCTTCCCATGATTGTTGCTAGGAATTCCCAAGTTCTAAAGAATACCATAATTCATAATATTACTCAATCAGTAGAATTTAAACTGCATTGGCATAACCTGATAACAGCTGCTCATAATTTTCTTACGGGCACGGTAAACCTCTGAAGCCCCTTAAAAATTAACCATCTGAGGTAAATTATCCTCCCGCGGAAAATTCTAAAACAAGAATCTTGTTGTGCGCCGGAAAGTCATATTCTTCAGAATGTTTGTTTCACACGTCGCGTGGTGGGCAGAAAACAATCACGATCTAGTCTCAGGTTACATTGACAGTGCTCTATCAAAATTCAATTGTATGTGAGTTTCTAAAAGCTTTCTTACCTTGCAACATTGTATGTCTTTATAACAGAAAATTGCAAACATTAAAACAGTTGAAGATAAATGAAAATATTTCGATACCATCATTTTTCTTTACCCTACACAACTTAATCAACATTTTTACTAAATTTAAAAAGTTCCTTTTCCCTATTTCCCTCCTATCACTTATAATATGCTATCCTTTTTTCCTTCTATTGATCATTTAATATCATCATATTTTGAATCATATATATACAGTGGCCGGGACAAACAAAATAAAAAATAAAAACAAAATAAAAAAAAGGAAAAAACAAAATAAAAAAAGAAAAACAAAATAAAAAAAGGAAAAAAGAAAATAAAAAAAAGAAAAACAAAATAAAAAAAGGAAAAAAACAAAATAGAAAAAAGGAAAAAAACAATATAAAAAAAGGAGAAAACAAAATAAAGAAAAGCACGAAAGAAAAAAAGATACCTCCAAGATACCTCCTCGTAAAGCTTGCTTCCAGTCACAAAAGATCCCTCTTCAACTTTTCTTTTAACGAAATCGATTATCCAAGCACTGTAAGTCTTTCTTAAAGAGGACCACCATGCTTCGATCCGCTGGTTATTAATTGATGATCCATAGAGATGTGTGTTCATGTCATTCCAAAGCGTACATTGCAGTGCTGCGGTAATGCCATTCTCAGTGCCCAAATCTGTTCTTAAGAGAGTAGGTATTAATTTCAACTTGTTCACCGTTTCAACGTAATAAATTGCTGGAACCGATGGATGATTATTGCTCTTATTTATTTATTATTCTATTATAACCAAGATTTGAGGATGGTCCATTGATTTCATCTTGAATGATGGTCCGTAGAGCTTGGTCATTGATGTTCGGATTTTTTGTTAGGCCATATGTTTTTAATTACCTTTTAAGCGTTCTAACAGAGTATCTTATTCCACGACGTTTAAGTAGGCGAATTATTGTCGCGTATGTATGGCCATTGTTAACGTATCTCGTTATGAGAGATTGCCTATCTTTTTCTCCCTCCTCGTCTCTATTCCTTGGGCGAAAAGGAGTCCCACAATCATAACAGAATAGATTTGCATTTCTTCTTGGCGTCCCACAAGATCCACAGAACATGCTAGATGAACAAGATGAACAAGAAAATTCACTTTTTTCTACTCACGCTAAACAACAATCCGCATTTCATCATCTTTGATTCTCTATTCTATGGTTTTTTTATTTGCTGATTTTTCATTTTCTTTTTCTTTTTTTATTTTGTTTTTTATTTTTTTATTTTGCTTTTTATTTTTTGTTTTGTTTTTATTTGTTATTCTGTTTTTCTTTTTTTATTTCGTTTTCTATTTTTTTTATTTTTTTTGTCCCTCCTCGGCCGCCGTATATATACCATCAATCGGAAATTGTTATGTTTTTTTGTTCAATAATTGGCGGGATAGATTTGGAAGACTAAAATTCTTACATTTAAAAAAAAAAGTTAAAAAGAAAAAAGTTCATTGTCAACTTAGGTGGGAAATTAAAGGCTCTCGCCCAACACTTTGATAGCCAGAAAAATGGAAAATTTAGTTTTTGTCTCCCCCCTTAACATTAGTCGCCTTTATCGTCTTTCTATGCTGGCCTTAATTCTGCCATTCATTGATGCACCAATTGATGCAAAACAATATATGTTGAAAAGTAAATCATTGTAATAAAATCAAACTGAGTAGTGCTCGATGATAAACAAAAAGGGGACAAAATGATACCAGAGCCAAGTAAAATTCGTGCTTCTGAAATGATCTAAAAAGTCTGCGTGTAAAAAGTTAAAGAGTGCTACTTTATGTAAATATTATGTTATGTGTTATTTTATGTAAATTTTATGTAAAAACATAATTCGTTGGACTATTAACCTTTCAAAGCCGCTAACTTTTTTGAAAATGGCCAAAAAGTTCATCATTCTTTTTTTCTGAAAATTTATTCTTTCAAAGGCCATTTCTTGACCAGGACGAATGATTCAGGTATCAACTTTGGGATCGTTGGAATGCTCTTTCTCTCACCTACAAAATATATCGGATTTTTGGACCTCGTTCGTTCGTTCGTTCGTTCGTTCGTTCGTCCGTCCGTCCGTCCGTCCGTCTGTTACCAGCTTTTCTCAGGATTGGCTCATTAGTTTTTTCTGATTTTTGGCACAATGATGCAAAATGGTAATGCCCAAAATGTGACGGAGCCCGATTTTCGAAAAAAAATCATTTCCGGCCGAAAATGCCGGAAATATGCCGGAAAAACCGGTTTTTTGGCATTTTCTCAAGATTTCATCATTAGTTTTTTCTGATTTTTTGCACAAAGATGCGTATTAGCAATGCCCAAAACTTGGCCGAGTCCAATTTTTGAGAAAAAATCTTTTTCGGTCGAAAATGCCGGAAATATGCCGGAAATCGCCGTTTTTGCAGATTTTCATCGGACTTTTACCTTATATTTCGTTGTTTTTTCACTCAAAAACATTATTAATAGCAATGTCCATGATCAAGCATGGTTCAATTGTCGATAAAACTGATTTTTGGAGCCGGAACTTTCTAAAAATCGCCGGAACAGCCGATTTTCGCCGGAAAAACGGTATTTCTTGAATTTCTCGAGCTGTACTTTATATTTTTTATGAAATTTTGCACACTGATGTAAAATGACAATACCTAAAAAGTGACGGAGCACGATTTTCGAAAAACATTTTTTTCCGGCCGAAAATGCCGGAAAACAGCTTTTTTTACATTTTCTCGAATTTTCATCTTTAGTTTTTTCTGATTTTTTTTGCAGAAAGATGCGTATTCGCAATGCTCAAAACATGGCTGAGTTCGATTTTAGAGAAAAAAATTTTTTCGGTTGAAAATGCCGGAAATCGCTGTTTTTGCAGATTTTCATTAGATTTTTTCCTTGTATTTCTATGTTTTTCACACAAAAACATTATTGATAACAATGCTCACCATCAAGCATTTGATTCAATTGTCAATAAAACTGATTTTTGCGACCAGAACTTTCTATTTATTTTTCCCTACAACCCTTCCCTCTCCCCCCCATTAACAATCAATGATGAATCTATTGCGTTATGCATTTTCACTAAACGCTATATTTTCTGACTGATTTTTTTCTCCTCGCATTGCTATCTAACTTTCATCATCGGGTAGGTCCATTCGGCATCTAGCTTGTTTCAAATTGCCGGTACCAAGCTGTGACCTACTGTGACCTACTTTCAGCAAAGATGGCAAATTATTTTGCTTCAACTGGCGTTGCTTGGGAAATACAGAGTAGCTCTATCTAGTGTTTTATATAAGATATCTATGGCCAAAACCTTCATTTAAAAAATCATCAAAGAACATTTATCCTTTTCCAAATAACATTTATTTTTTCACAGATTACAGGACGGACTTCAGTATTTATTGCATCTTCAATACCTGAGGTGAGACTTCGCGGTTCGAATTTCGATATGCTTTTTCTGGCGTCGTCTTAATTGGATTAGGGGGACGTTCTCGTCTTCGATTAAAATCCTAATCTACTTGAAAATTCATTAAAAAAAGAGCGTCAGCTGTACACATCACCTTAATCGACCCGGTGGAAAAAATTGTGCAAAATTGTACTCCAATTTCCTTCGTTGATATCTGTACCCCTAACTGGCTGTAAAATCCTACCGCGTCTGTGAGAATGGGGCGCTTGTAGAGGCTTGATTGTCTTAAATGTCCACAACCTTTCACTGATTTGCTTTTTCACATTTCAAGGCTCAACAAGCAATTAAAGACTCTCCAATACAACTACCAAAAGCAAAGAAAAACGCAGTCGAACTTGAAGGAATGAGAATAGCTAATGTGAGTTTTTTACGCACTACTTGATTTGGAGAAAAATTCATTAAAAAATCTGTCATACATTAATGGCGTTTTGCCTCGATATGCGCCGTATTTTTCGCTCTATATTTTAAATTGTTCTGGAAAGTCTCTGTAAATTATTGCCCGATTTCTTGCGCTTCGATTAGATATTTTTTAAAGATCAAGTGTCGGCCGACATAGTTGGCCGCAGTTTTCAGTTAACCTGTTTAATTTCATTTTAGATTCGCGATGGTGTCTCAATAATGCAGTTTTTCCTTTGGCTCAAAAAAGAGGTAAGTAAGCTAGCACACCGTGTTTTTAGGATAAATGAACGTTTCCTTTAGTCAGTGCATATCTGATGTACTAATAACTAATTCATACTTTTGATTCGTTCTTTTGACGGAACTTTATTTTCCATCGTTTGATTTTTGGTACCGATTAGTTATAAAAGCACTTTTTCCCTCAATTTTCATTTTGTATTGATTAGAATTTCTTTAAAACATTTTATCAGTCCGTCAATTATCTCCGTGACCCCCTTATGTATTTGACAAATCTTCATTTTCATAATTTTAGTATTTTGTAGAGTTGATTTTCAAAAAGAGTAAGTGAATATGTCTTCAAACTGATCACGCTGAGTCTATCAAATATTTTTTTAGGTTGGAGCTGGAAGAAAGGTTACCGAGCTCAGTGCATCTAGGAAACTCGAATATTTTAAAAGGTATGTTGCTCTTAGGTTCAGTTACAAATGAAGGGCATTGTGGTGAGCCTATATTAAACGTTCTACTTTTTTTCATCCGTTACGTCAATTTCTACCAATAGAATTGCTTCATTTTTCAACCGACCAATGACCTTACAAAAACGTCAAAAAGTTTTCGCTCATGTTGCGCGAAAGTGGAGACCGCCCTTAAGAAACGAGATGAAAAATCGCAGCAGGTTCACTGTACACAGCACTGTAAATCATGAAGCTTCGAAAGATGAAACCTTTTAGCTCACAAGAAACGTAAACAATCCCTGTCAGCCATTTCCCTGAAAACGAAAGTCTCCGGTCACTATTGTATTCACCAGTTATTCAGCAACAGCTTTTTTACTATTCCTCTGAAAACTAACTAGTTTGTTAATTAATATCATGTCAGGGAACATAGGGGCGGCTGGCGTTGATTAAAATATGAAGTGCGTAGGAGAACGAGCAAAAGTTGGTGAGGACGCTACCTAACCCCTACACTCTTTTTTCCCCGCGTGATATCAGTCCAGTCCGAAACTAGCCTATACTGCCCTGTTTTTTTACTCTGCCTATAAAAGCCCACATTAGCAATTTTTCCTTAGTTACACGCATTAGAAATAAAAAAATATTTGAAAATTTGAAGTTACGGAGTGATGAAAATTAATTAGTTAGAGTGTGCTTTAAAAGTCTTTCGGACAAACAGAGATCCGATTAGCAATCCGACAATTTTACCAATCATTTTTTTTATTGTTTGCCATTTTTAGTTTACAAAAGAATTACGTATCAATGAGTTTCAGTCCGATCGCCGGATTTGGAAGCAATGCAGCCATCATACATTACAGGTGACAACAGAGAGCTTCTTTTTCTTTTCGTTAAATTTATCTTCTCAAAGTCCACTTGTTGAACAACAGCATTTTTGTTGAAGGTGTACAGTGGAGTCTCCATATTTCGAACTTCTATAACTTGAACGTATCCTTAACTCGAGCAGATTTCCCTTCAGTTAACAATATCTTATAGACCTTACTCCATAACTCGAAATTTCCTCGAAAAAAATTGTGCTCCCCGTGCGTGTTCGAGTTATAGAGACTCAACTGTATTATCGGTATTTCGGTATTAACTGGTGACGCAAGATGGGAACCTTATTATTAAATACTGTTAGTTGCTTGGTTACAAAATGGAAAAAATGTCGAAATTGGGGCCTTGTGCGCCCTTCAGATATCCGTTGTTTTGGACACTGTCCCTTCCCTTAGTATCATATTACTGAACCCTAATTCAATTACGGTACTACGTGGCTTTCTCTCTCTATCTATTTACTTTAACCAAAGAATTACACAAGTAGAGGCTCAGTTCATTTTTAAATTACAGAGCCAACAACATCACCGATCGACAAATTACCGACAAGTCAACTTTTTTACTTGATTGCGGATCACAATTTTAGTAAGTATTTTGGCCTTAATTTCAGAAATATTTATGTTTATCTTTTATAATATAGAAAGGAGGTGCTGGGGCCTCTTATGCTGACATAGCCTGGATATCCAAGCTCAAATTTTTAGAAAAAACAAAATTTACCACAACATACAAAGTTCTAAAATTATAGAGCTTGGTCTCCCTAGAGGATGAAAGTGCAAACCCATGTTTCCAAAACTTTCCTAGCCAACCCAGGGCAGCCAAACAAAAATTAATGAAAAGGAGCCTTACAAGATCCAAAGCGATTTAAAACATCCAAAGATTACACCAAAGTCCATAAACAAGTTTGCAGTCAATAGTTTACAATAGTTTACAGCTTGGATATCCAGGCTAATGGTGACAAAGCAGAACGAACGAATTTCTTTAAAAATGTGCTCGGCGCAGGATAAGAAAAAAAAAGTCAGGTCAACACTAGACTATGTCTACCTCTGACTAAACTTTGATTTTTTGATAATATTTGATGACGACGAGTCCCGTGAAGTAGACTAGAGAAGTCCACCATCTTGAAAAAAAGAAAAAAGTCTGTCATATTACACCGGGCCACTTATCAGCGTCATCCGTTCTATCAAAAAGCGTGATGGCCTCCGGGCTAGGTCCACAAATATCCACAATTCTTTAACCCTTCTTAAGTAGCCCCGGAAAATAAACAAGCCAATATTCTTGTGAGTTTTTCAAAGACTTACAGTAACAGTAAGGTTTAAAGCTTGAAAGCACTTAAAGACCAATGAAAATTGACTGTCCATCGTCTAAATGAGTTTTTCAAGTTAAATTCTGTCTATTTCTTTTACTACTAGTGAGGGTTCGACTGACATCACTCGGACAGTGCATCTTGGGAAACCAACTGCATTTCAAAAGGTTCGTTTCTATTGGGCTTCCCAGGAAAAAAATAGTATACCCCCTGTTGAGGAGGTCAAAACTTTCTTGACCTACCATATCAACTGAAAATACTCAAACATCCTGCCTTGTCAGACTTAAAATTAAAACTCGTCTTGAATTCTGACTTTTTACAGACTTGAAAGAATTACCCCATAAAAGACACTTCTGCGAAATTCGAACCCCTTGGAACATAAATAGACCTCCTCAACAGAGGGTCCATGTTATTTTCTTGAAAAGCACAATCACCATTTGATGACCCGTCAACAACAAAAACAACTTGTCATTTTTCTTCTTTTCAAAAGGTTTCTTCATGTTGAAATGGTCGTATTTTTGTCATTTATCGTCATATGAATAAGCAGTGTACAAAGTTGTTCCGTCTCGGACAGATTTCTGACTCAGCGAGACACAAAAAGTAGTCTGGAGTCGTTTATAATGCGTGTAATACAGTAGTATAAGACGTTATATGATAATATGATTATTGTTACGGGATTTAGTTTGTAGACTATACAAAAAGAGGATTTTCCGTCTCCAAACTCGATAAAATTCTGAAAAATCTGAAGAATCTTACCTAATGTGTTGCTTAAAGTAAAGTACATTTCCGTCTGATGCAAAACACTTCGCTTTGATCACTCAATCATGCGTTCTGTATGTTGGCGGATATTTTACACAATCTGAATTTTTAGGAGACTTACACACTGGTGTTACAAGGTGCTATTGGATTGGCTAATGTCAAATTTCCAGCTGGAACATATGGTAACATTTATTTTTCTGTTTTTGTCACTTACATACTTGCATACTTCGGCACGCTTCATTTTCTCCTCCACGAGCTTATAAGCTTTGTGTTGGAATAATTGATTCGGGTATTACTTTTAATGATATGGTTCGTTGTGACTGTAACATCCAAGATAAATTTCAAAATCCAAAAAAATGTTTTTCTTTTCCTCTTTCTGACCAATCTTGCTCCACATCCGTGTCAATCCAATGCGAAAAAGCTTGTAAACTTGTAAAACTTCTAAAACTGATGAGTATCATGTAATTCATTATAGGAGATTAATTTTCGCGAAAGAGAAAAAATTTGCAGAAAGATTAATCCGACCAATAATGTGGATATTATAATAATTCATTTTTTCAAGCTCTCTTTTTTCTCTCTTGTCAGGACGTAATATAGATGTATTGGCCAGAAAAGCATTGTGGGACAGAGGTCTGGGCTACAAACATGGCACTGGTCATGGGATCGGCTCATTCTTAAGTATACATGAAGGTAAATAGAAATTAGATTCTTTTTTGTTTGCAAGCAATTCTTCATATTGATGACTTAATGTTTTCTACATAACACCCCGTTGGGGCAAATTTTAAGTTAGAGAAAAATTGTTTAAATTTGCCACTACTGGCAGAAGGTTTATAAAACAAGGTCAAAATTTTCATTCTTTCTAATATTCCTTTTAAAGCGGTTTTGACCAGAGATTTAAAAAACCATGGGACGGCTTATTGTTACTAAATCCTCGGTGCTCCCAGGTTTCCAGAAGATTTTGCCAAACAGAATGTTGGAGTAGAATAGAGTTATGGCTAGAATATGCTGAGCTCTCATGATTTATTCTCAACTTCAGTTGAGCTAGAATCTGACAATGTATGTATGTATGTATGCCAAATTGTATGTATGTATGCGTGTATGTATGTCTGTCCGAAATCTTTGGGGCAGGCTGGAGACTTCAAAAATGATTGGATTTGGTTGAAATTTGGCACACTTGTTCCTTGGGTGAATATCTGGGGGCGTTTTTTTCATTTTTTGAAAATTTTCATTATTAAGGGCGTGGTCGCGAGTTTTCGCCAAAACGAGACTAAAACTTTGGGGCAGGCTGGACACTTCAAAAATGATCGGATTTGGTTGAAATTTGGCACACTTGTTCCTTGGGTGAATATCTGGGGGCTGGTGGCGTTTTTTTTCATTTTTTGAAAATTTTTTTTTTTAAGGGCGTGGTCGCGAGTTTTCGCCAAAACGAGGCTAAAACTTTGGGGCAGGCTGGAGACTTCAAAAATGATCGGATTTGGTTGAAATTTGGCACACTTGTTCCTTGGGTGAATATCTGGGGGTGTTTTTTTTCATTTTTTGAAAATTTTTATTTTTAAGGGCGTGGTCGCGAGTTTTCGCCAAAACGAGGCTAAAACTTTGGGGCAGGCTGGAGACTTAAAAAATGATCGGATTTGGTTGAAATTTGGCACACTTGTTCCTTGGGTGAATATCTGGGGGTGTTTTTTTTCATTTTTTGAAAATTTTCATTTTTAAGGGCGTGGTCACGAGTTTTCGCCAAAACGAGGCTAAAATTTTGGGGCATGATGGAGACATCAAAAATGGTTGGATTTGGTTGAAATTTGGTACACTTGTTCCTTGGGTGAATATCTGGGGGTGTTTTTTTCACTTTTTGAAAGTTTTTATTTTTAAGGGCGTGGTCGCGAGTTTTCGCCAAAACGAGGCTAAAACTTTGGGGCAGGCTGGAGACTTAAAAAATGATCGGATTTGGTTGAAATTTGGCACACTTGTTCCTTGGGTGAATATCTGGGGGTGTTTTTTTCATTTTTTGAAAATTTTCATTTTTAAGGGCGTGGTCACGAGTTTTCGCCAAAACGAGGCTAAAATTTTGGGGCATGATGGAGACATCAAAAATGGTTGGATTTGGTTGAAATTTGGTACACTTGTTCCTTGGGTGTATATCTGGGCGTTTTCTTTTTCATTTTTTGAAAATTCATTTTTAAGGGCGTGGTCACGAGTTTTCGCCAAAACGAGGATAAAGCTTTGTGGCAGGCTGGAGACTTCAAAAATAGTCGGATTTTGTTGAAATTTGTCACACTTGTTCCTTGGGTGAATATCTGGGGGCGATTTTTTCATTTTTTGAAAATTTTCCTTTTTAAGGGCGTGGTCACAAGTTTTCGCCAAAACGAGGCTAAAACTTTTAGGCAGGTTGGAGACTTCAAGGGCTAATCCCTGTGGATGGTTTTCATTATTTTATAATTTCCATTTTAAGGGGGTTTTCATGAGTTTTTAGTTGAAATTGGTTACAATTTTACAATTGGGCCTACGAATGATTTAAAAACACTGAAGTTGAGCCCAGTGCGGTTAGCACGTTCGACAGTTCTCAAATTTTACGTTGAGATTTTAAGTGATTTAAATATCACATAACCTAATGCTAACCATCTAATTTGCCTGATCCCTTTAGGCTTTAAAGTCGACCTAAAAGTTTCACTGGCTAACTAGGCTTATAATCTAACATATATAAAAATATATTGACTAACCGTACTGACATTCTAATCCATTTAGGTCCGTCTGGGATTGGGACTGGTCGATCACCGGCTAGTGACGTCACACTACAGGCTGGAATGGTCTTTTCAGATGGTAAGAAAAATTTTTACTTTTGTTTTTCTTTCGTTTTTTCACATTTAGGCCCTGGTCGCATCAATACAGGAAGAACAGGTGCTAGTGAAACAACTTTATGGACCGGAATGGTGTTTTCGGATGGTAAGAAGGCTAATAAAACAGTTGTAAAGTAGCCATACATCCATTGCACCTCTTGAAAAGCTTTTTTACGATAGATTAGGATGCAGAAATCTCATATTATTTGCCCGTTCATTATTAAGGAAACTTTAGTTTTGCACAAAGAATTAATTTCGCAAAATTGCATTGCGACACGAAATTCGAAAAGTACAACAAAGAGCCTTTTATCCTGGTAGGCAACCCTATGAAGTTATTCCCAGCCATCGACTACTATCAACTATACGTCAGTAGATTTTGAATTTTCTCTTCATCATGTCATAGAACGTGTGCCATCCTAGGAGGTTGTTTCCAATGAAGTTGTTTCCAATGAAGTATAAGCACGAAGGGCTAGAACAAGAAGCGAATCTTTACTTTCTCAGGCAAGAAAAAGTGAAGCCTTAAAAGACGCGCCATATTTTTGACGACGGATTGAATCTAGCGATTTTTTTCGAAATTCAGCGGTAAATTTTAGTTTCAATCTGACATTTGTGCACAAACTAGGCAGTCCGTGCTAGACTGCGCAACTTTGGCAGGATTTATTGGCTTCAAATCCTACCAAAGAGATTCGCTTTTAGTCCTTGGAGCTTATACTTCATTGGTTGTTTCCCACCATCACCCACAATTATCTATAGAATCGTTTTCTAAATTTTTTCTTTACTTTATCACATTATCTTAGAACCCGGTTACTACAAAAATGGAGAGTTCGGAATTCGTTTGGAAACTGCTATAGTTGTTCAACCAGTTGAATTGAAGGTATTACATTTGATTAAGCAAAGGTTATTTCTTGGTATTGAACTATCAAATTGTGTGAAGTTAATCTTAATCTTAATATTAATCCTTTCAGACCCGACTGACGTGGATACGTTTTTTGTGCATAACTTTAAAAATATGACTACTGCTTGGCTGAATTTATAATGTAGTTGTTATTATCTCCTTTTCAGTATCACAATATGAAATTCAAGACGTTCTATGGTTTTGAAGTTTTGACTCTTGTAAGTATCATCTCTTTGGTACTTAATAAGGGTCTACTGATATTTTATTTTTTCAACCGCTTAATAATTTTTGTGAACATCATTTATCAAAAGTTTTTTTTTTTTTTCTAATTCTTCTGTTTCTTTTGTTTCCGACTGCGAACGCAGACTTACTACTGGAAAACAATACCAGCGTCCGTTAGGGGGATAGAAAACGTGGAAAAATATACCGTCGTTTTTTATAAGTTTCCCATTTCCACACTAAGATTCCTTGTCACTTTTCTATCGGAAAAAGAGTTAGGCACCTTCGTTAGTAAACACAAGATTTCCTGTACCTTTAGAAACAAACCCTTTCCAATAGCTTGCCGGTTATCCCGGGAAAAATAGCGGAAAGATTTCGGAAAAGTGACAAAAATCTTAGTACGGAAATGGGAAACTTATAAAAATCGACGGTATGTGCGGAGGTTACAGCCGTAATGAGTGGAATATGGTAAATAGCGTTGGCAGTGTTTGGAACAAACACAGTGAACACCCCCGTTACGCCCCAGACATACCTTTGGTTTTCAAATTTATGCCCTCCTAAATTATTTCCTTTTTCACGACCTTGCGTAGATAGCATCGTCAAACTTATTAGTTAAGCTTAATTTTTAAGCTTTAAGTTTATTTCCACACACACCTCTTGCTTCCAATCCCCTCGTATCTAAGATTAGTAATTCACTATGCTTATTTCATGTTATTTACAGGTGCCGTTCGATAGAAATTTAATCAACGTCGAAATGTTATCACAGTCTGAGGTTAGTAAAGTTAAATTGACTTTTTGTGTATGTATGTATACCTACTTTTCATGCAATTGTTTGTAAGATTAAATGTAATTGCGTGGGACTCTTCCAGTAAGTTAGCTTGGGAGTGTACGAAACTCCCCCCCCCCATAATGCGTCCCGCATTTTTTTTTTTTGCAATGATATACTCCTCTCGATCGAGGTATACCGTAAGGTAGCTAAACTTTTTTCATTCCTGGCAATACTTTCCTATTGCCCCTTTTCAACGAAAAATAACCAACAGAATTTCAGTGAAATTAAACCTGAAGGGTTCATTTTTGTCCTGCTAGACTATGTACTCAAGTAAAATCATTTTCACTTTCCTTTAGCTCGATTGGTTAAACTCATACAATAAGAAAATTCGTGACGTAATGGGAAAAGAGATCAAAAGTCAAGGTGATAAGAATGACGTGTATGAGTACATGATGGACTTGACTGAACTTTTCACCAAGGAGAAAACATCATCTTCAGGACATAGAATAAGGCAGAACACTTTTATCCTCCTTGCATTTGTTATTTTGACATGTATGTTGGTGACTAAATAGGATAATGTTTACTGAGCCAATTAACATGATACTTTCTCACGTCCGCTAGCCTTAGGGTTTGGGATTGTGAAAATATGAAATAATTAGACAATTCTTAATTTAAGTATTTTAGTCCAGGCTCACTTTCTGTCAACAATTGTTGAAAGGAGGCTTTTTAAATGGGATGTGTCTGGCAGCATCTTTCGAAATCGCTAATGGGTCGGTTGCTATAATCATTGTCGAGATATATTGAGATTTTAGTGTATTTTAACGTTTTTCAAAATTTAAAGTTCGGGCGAGAATCGCTATTTTACCACTTCCACTTTCTTTCATTGAATATTTTGATTTTGGAGGGGCTTTGGTGGCTTCTAGGCTATATTCCAACCCTTATTGGAGCAAATTTGAGCTTTTAAATCCTGAGATCCTTAAGTCTCATGTTAAAACTCAGAGTTAAAATTCTACTTTCCAACTCTAGTTTAAAAATCATTTGTGGTGTTTAAAATTTCACAGGGAAACCCCCTTTGCTCCAAATATTTTGTCCATTATTGTAGATAGACTTTTCGGCGACTCAAACGACTTCAATGATTTTGTATCATTTGGCCCTTCAAATTTTCATTTAAATTAGCGAAACACTTATCATTTAACTCAAGCTGTACATAAATAATAGAAGATTTAAATTAATTTTAAATGATAATTTTTTTAACTTACATTTTGATTTTAGGTGATTAGATTCTTTAGTTTTTAATTGGAAAAAAAATCAATACGATTGAATATATTTTGGAAACGTATTTGTAAATAGTAAAATAAGAGAGCTTAATTTGATGATTTTCCAGGAAATAATATGAAATTTAAATTTGAAAATGGATTTGGTTTTCTTGTCATTCTACAAAATGGCTTTATATTTTTTTACCTACCTCGGAGGTCCCCTAAATTAACCGTCCGTCCATCCGTCCGTCTGTTACCAGTTTTTCTCGGGATTAGCTTATTTAGTTTTTTCTGATTTTTGTACAATGATGCAAAATGGTAATACCTAATATGTGACGGAGCCCGATTTTTGAGAAAAAAATAATTTTTTGAGCAAATTTGGGATGAGAACTGCCTAAATATAGGGTGTTTTGAGCGAAATTGCTTCATTAGTTATTACTGATTTTTGGCAGAAAGATATAGAGGGAAATGTTCTGTAAAAAGTGGCTAAAGCCGTGTTTTTCTCGAAAAATTTCTTTTATTTACCGTAAAAATCAGATTTTTTCTTTTGGGGAAATTCTCTTTTCTCAAGTTTAGGAAAAATAAGCATTTCTCGCGATTGGCTTGGTATTTTTTCTGATTTTTTTGCACAATAATGTAAAATGGTAATGTTTAAAATCTGATGAAGCCCAATTTTCGAAAAAACTAGTTCTTGGGCAAATTTAGGTCAAAAAGTGCCTAAAATGGGGTTTTTTGGACCTTGTGTGAAATTGCTTTATTAGTTGTTTTTTTGTATCAAATGAGGTGAAAATGATTTTCAATAACAACAAAGTGAAGGAGCCTAGAAGGAGCCCTATAACAAAAATTCAATTGGTTGATTTTCTTTGGCTTCGGGAAAATTTTGAATTTTTAAGTCGTACATTGATTTGGCGCAAAAATTACAGTTTTTTTACTTTGGTGCTGCAGGAGAGAATTTTTGGTCTAAGAAAGCTAAACAGCTTTAAAAGTAACTCTAAAAAGGTCAGTGTCAGGTCAGGTCAGCTGCACAGGTATACTTAGCATTATGCTTATTTTTTACCGAGTTTGAGCCTACTTAAGTATGCTTATAAACGTTATGCTTACAAAAAAAGAGTGTACTTAAAGTTTCATGCGTACAATAGACCTTTTCATAAATTACTTAACGATCATCACTTGCCTCGTTTTGAAATTATTGCCATGGTGATTAACTCTAAGCAGATTTTATTAAAACTGTTCATGACGTAACTTATGAAAAGGTTTATCTACAGAGGTCTGCGACTACCACAAACTTACTTAATTCTTATCATGATTTGATAATTTCTTTCTACCTCATATTTAGAAGGCACCTACAATCCGTGCCATAATATATTTTCACTTCAGGCCCTCAAGTTGATTTCATCGATTATTTCGATCTGGGAGGGATTTATTGGTTTCTAGGCTATATTTCAAGCCCTCTACTGGACCATTTTTGAACTTTTGGATCCTCAGATCCTAAGTCTAGCGTCAAAACTCAGAGTTACAACTCTACCCTTCCAACCTACTTTACAAATCGATTGTGGTTTCAAAACACCCCGGTGAATTTGTGCCAAGTATTTTGTCACTGATTGTAAAAGTCCTGTCAAATTGATAAATGTTAGGCGAAAATAAAAAAAGTAGTGTTTCCGGGATGCGGGTGAAGGGAAAAAGCTTTTTTTGTTGCTATTTCTGATAACTTAAGATCATTGAAATAGAACTTTAAAGATAACTTTTATGTACAAACAGTATGAAATAAGCCCTGAATACTAATGTATCAACTCCTAACGAAAGTCTGCGGTCGGGTCATTTTCCACCCGGCCGGTTTCCGGAAACACTACATTTTTTTATTTTCGCCTTAGATAAAAAATTTCGAATAAGGAATATTTCAACCTCTCACATTCGATGTATTTCATTTAAAAAATATTTGTTATTAATATTTACAAAAAAATTGAAGAACAACACAGTTGTATGTTTGAACACCTGGACAGCTTCAACCAATTCAATCATATCCTTCATAAAACCTTTGCATAAAGTCTCTTTGTTTTGGCTTGAGTTCTTCTTGGAAATATTTCAATACGTGAGTTTTTTGCTTCCACATCTGATGTGTTTCTTCAAGCTCCAGAGTGCCCTTAGAAATAAATTTAATATTTTCAGTATTTTTGGAATTCAGACAGCACACTCACGGGGTGTGCCGAAAAAATAACCAGTGGTGTCAAACCACTAAGTAGAATTTCTTTGTGTAACACTTGTATCATCAAAATCTAAATAGTTACTATTTTTAATTTAAAGAAATATTTTCGGATTATTCCACAGCTGCATTAACGTGATTTGCATATTACACCTACAATTAAAATTTATAGGTTAGTCTTAATTACCGTTGTATCTTTGCCTTATACACAAAATCTTATTCCATTCATAGAAGGGAGTTTTTTTCGGGACAAGCTGGAGTTTTTACAAGCTCTCATTTGATTTGGTTGGTCGTTAAGATGTAATAAAAGAATCTTATTACTTTTTCTAAAGAACGCGTCATCTCTATCACTTTAAATGACCAATTAGTGAAGTATCTTGTAAAAACTCCAGCTCGTCCCTTTTTTTCGGATCACCCTGTATTTTAAAAAGCTAAAATGAAAGAAGTGACCAGAAAAAAAAGAGTAAGGTTTAACCTTCCTAGCTGTTGCTCTTACATCTGGGCACCTTTTGTATAGACAGAGGATCAATTAATTTAATAATTTAGACTAATACTAAAAGTATTTCTGAAAAACGTCTGGTCAACGATGTAAAAATAATAGATAGCCAACTTGCCTTGATTCTCAAAAAACATCCGTGTTACGGTTGTAAAAATATTAATGACATTTTGCATCGTAAAAAGTGCAATTAAATAAAAACTTGCTTCATTTGCAACCTTCTATTGGACAGAATCGATCACGTGATGTATATTTTTCCAAAATTTGGGTTAGAAAAAGTGTATTTTCCTATAGGCAGCCTCACAGAAGAAATTTTTTAATTAGATATTATTGTTCTATAATAAACATTCATCTGTTTGTTTTGTATCAGGCAACCTTCATGCACTTTTCATACGTGAGATATCGCATTTCAAATCACACATATATTTTTCAGATAACAGCATTTTATGAGCGTTTATTTATCCAGATGAAGATTAAGTGGTATCAGGCCGATCCGTAGTCAATTTGTCTAAAGATTGGTACCTTTATCTTTTGAAAAAAATTCCAAAATTTGCAGTAAATAACAATTCAAATTTTCTATCAATTCAGTGGATGTCAAAAAGTGTGTCAAAATCTAGCTAAAAGCATAACACGCACTGCACACAGAGCTCTTTAATAGAGTGCTCATTTCAATAGGAAAACAATGGTTGTTCTCTTGGGAGAAGTGCCTTCTAGAGGTAGTTGGTTATCTATTATTTTTACATCGTTGGTCTGGTAAAGAGCTTTTGAATTAAAACTTACTTTGACCACTAACATATCGATAACTCTGATGTCTTTGACGTTTCGGTTTAACTCAAACATTTCACGCACTTTACTTCTGCCTTGCTTTACGGTCATGTCCAAAGCATGCGATTCAATGGTGTGTGGAATCTGAAATTCAAATCATAATGACCAATGTATTTTCATTTAGGTATTACCATGGCTTGTACCCCTAAACAATGAGTAATGACCAAAGCTCACTGATATGCTAATGATATGCTTATTTTTCCACTATCACCCAGGTCTCAGTATTGGGGACCTGGATTCTTAACCAAGACTATTTCTGAAAACTTTGCCTTGGCTTAAACCTACATGTTTGAGATAAAACATATAATGGGGCCACCCGCCCACATAGTACGTAGGCACTAAAATGTCGAAATTCGAATACCCCCTCCCCTCTGTACACAAGCCTGCACAAGCGTACGCAAATGGATATACCCCCTCCTGGTGAGTACGTAGTTTTTCAATCACCCCCCCCCCTCAGTTTAAGAAAACTTGTTTCATACATGAAACTCAATGTTTATTGAGAAACTTTTTCTTTTCCTTGATGCGTATAAGAAGCGTAAAAATCGACAAAAAAACAAGCAAAAAAGGACTATGAAAAGATTTTCTCTGCGTACGTACATTTTCCTTTGACCCCCTCCCCCTGTACGCAAGCATACGCTTTTGAGAAGACTCCCCCCCCCCTTAGTGCGAATTTTGGCCGTTTTCGCTAAAGTAAATGTCTTTGAAAATTCTTAAAAGGGCAACTTGCGAAAGTTATTGCTTGCGAAAAATTCTCAAAAAAACTAGAAATCTATAAAACCTCGAAATCGTAATAAATATCAAGTTTTCGGCATATTATTATTATCCTTTGATGCCTTTTTAAAGTCGAATAGCAACCGTCTTGAGCGGTCACTTTCAAGCCAATTTCTATTCTAAAATTCTCATTTTTACCCAACGATCCGCGAAAGTTTCTGCTCGCGAAAAACATTTTTTCCTCAAATTTGCGAAAGTAAATGTCGCAAATTTCGCGATTTTTCGACCTCGCGAAAGTTTCTGCTCGCTAAAGTTTGTACGCCTGAAGTAGGTGGACGGCCCCTAATCCATACCATTTCGTCACAACGGCTTTGAATCTCCACTATTCCGATTGCCAAGCTAATCAAACTTTGTTGAACTTAGACAAGGGCAAGAATTAATGAACCGCCCGCATGCCTTTGAGCTGCTGCTCAAAAAAGTTCATTATTTTTAAGAAGCTCATTTTATTTCCTTGTCTTTCCATTCAAAACAACCAAAAATCGCACCTTTGCTACACAAAACTATGTTTAGATCTGGAGTTTTCTGGAGTTTCTGAATCTTTAGGATGCTTCTTTTGAAATTTACCAAAGTTGAGTTCCGGGTGGGATTCAAACCCACACATGAAAAGTATCTTCGGTTCAGAAGCTCCGAACGCACCCACTAGACCATGAAGCCACGGCACAATTTCGAATTCACAATCTACCTATAGTGCTACCAGGGTTAACCCCAACCCTAGGGGTGCCCCTACCAGGGCCTTGAGTCCAATATTTACCTACCGATGCTACTTCCAACCCTCTTTTGACTCTCAAACTACATCGCTGACCCTAACTGACATAGTTTCTACCCCCCTTCATCTAGGGGGGTCTTGGGTTTTGATGAACCAAATGCAAGGGGGGTGTTAAAAGCATGACTTTCCTAAGGGGGTTTGCCAGTTAAGGGGGGATCTTCCTTGAATTATGCGAAATTTCAATTTTTTTCTTTTCCAATAAAGTTTGCGTTTTCTAAGGGGGGGGGTGTGAAATCTTAAATGAATTTCCTAAGGGGGGCTAGCACTTAAGGGGGGTGACCCTCTAGAAACTACCGTGAGTGGTCCTAAATCCGACAGCCCTGTCTAAATCCGATGGGGTCTTTCAAAGATACAAACTAAAATAAAAACAAACCGTTCACTGTGACGCAATAAAGATACCAAAGTGTCAACTAAACTGAGAGATTTGATTCACTGAACCAATTTAATCAAATAACAATATAATTGATTCTTATACAAAACATAATTTTTTATTACAAAATTGTTAACGTTTTAAAACACACGAGCAACAGAATCAGAATAATAGAGGTATATAATTATTTTTACAACTCACACTTTTTTGATCACATTAACAGACATTGTGACATTATAGTCATCTTGAGATGTTTTGTTTCAAGAGTTCTTGCAATAGTTTATTGTTCAATTTGGAGAGGGAATGTTTGCAAACATTTTTTTCATAGCAGTTATTTGGGGGGGGGGTCGGATTTAGGCAGGGCTGTCGGATTTAGGACCACTCGCAGTATGAATGACTGATCATGACCCTAACCGATATAAAAAATTTTCATTAACCTGTACGAAGGAGTCAGCACTGTGAAAAACATGGTTCCAATCACGCCCGCAAATGAGGTGGACGTTTTTTAAGTTATGGACGTTTTACGTGCTTTTCAATAAGAAGCACGAGATCACGCTTGTGCTTAGTAAAGCGCTCATTAAGCTTGTATGGCATGTAGTGTGATTTTAGGCGCATCCATTTTTGATTCTGAAAGTGAAAGCAGCTTGATGACACAGGAAATTTCTAGTTGTTGGAGTTGGGAAGCTGCCAGGTTAAAATAATGAATAATGAATAATGAAATTTTGCTGCATCAAATATTTTTTGCAACACGGCGGTAACTGGTTCATTATTATTAATTCCCCTTGCCTTAATCGAACGACTAAATTTTGATTAAATTTTTTAATTGAACTTTACAAAGGTCGCTAAAATTGTGAGTATTTAATAAAAAGTTTGAAGAAAACATTAAGTTCGACATAGTTTGACAACAAAAAATGTTAGACAAATTTGAGGGTTATTTTAAAAAGCATGGTACCCCAATTGGTGCACCAATTGGGATACTTATTGGGGTACCACTTTCCGACCTTAATTTTGTTAAATGACACTTAATTTCATTATAATATGGTGCTAAAACCTTTCATTGATAGTTTGATAAGGTTAGATTAAAGGTTATCACAAAACTTTTGTCTCAGTTGCCATTCTCCGACAGGTAGTGAAAATCTACTGCTTTTTAATTAAATCAGCTTTTTTTCCTTTCCTACTTCAAAAATTTACAGACCAGAATAAGTAAGACCAGAATAAATTCAGTAACCAAACAAAACAGTATTCCCAACATCATATTATATAGCTTAAAATCAGGCAGTGTAGACCTAAAGCTCTAAAACAGCATCTAATAACACGAAAACCAGAATATGATTCTTCAATGGGAATCAAAACTACAAAGTGCACTTTACAAACATCAATTTGTCAGATCTAACAAAATTAATAACCGCACTGTCATCATTGACAATAAAACAAACGATTTTCTGTAAAGAGCCTTGTAAACATTCCAACAACTTCCATCGAAATGATCTATCACAGCTCAGTCTACCATTTTTAGTGCGGTCTGAGGATTGAGCCGAGAACGCTCCGCGAACTCCTGCGCGGGTGAAAAACTTCAATCTGTCAATCATTTTCTCAAGCGAAGAGTAAGCGAAGCGATTCTAGCTTTAAACGATAGTGCCGTGGGTCATCAATGGATAGTATTCAATTATCATTATCCCTTTATTTTCATTCCTAGAACTTTTGCAAAAAAAAAGGAAAAATAGAAAAGTTGTATTTTTTACTGCTCTATCCACATACCAGTGAGGATCTTATCGCGATTCTCAGATTTACGGAAAATACCAGCTTTTTGCTGATTTTTGCCTCGATTGCCCAAAACCTGTAACCTTTTTAGCTTGAGGGAAGAAAAAAATTAGAGTTTTTGGCTTTGCCAAAAAAACGCCTAGTCAAAATTTTTTCATCTTCGCAGGATCCATTCCCAACTTCAAAATACATCTTTTTGTCTAGGGGTTTGTTTGGCGAATTCTTCCTTCGAAGAATATCGATCACTTTCGTTTTCCCCTGAAGAGTGCGAGAGAAAAAATATTAGGGCCCGCGCTCTAGGCGGGCGGCCTAGACTGGCTTTCGTTTTGTATAATTTTATAATGACGTATAAGGTAGCGTAATTCATGCAAAAGTAATATGATAATCTTTTTGTTTTTTATTTTCAGGTATGCCGCCAAACATTGACGACAGACTCGACAAAAAGAACAAACAATAAGACGACCCGAGAATCTTACGATGAGGGCGTTTTGTCTCCGCCTGATATCACGCCCACAGAAGACGTTGTTTAAAAAGCGGGGGTAAAGATAGTAAGTAATACTTTTGTAAGTGTTTATTTTGCGAAATATATAACCATTTTCTAATATGGTCTACAAACTAGCATTTCTAGAATTTTGATAATGAAAACTTAAATATATAATGAAGAAAAAAACAAACCATTTCAATTTTATTTATAAGTTTAACCCCCGGAAAAATTATGTATTACCTATTACATAACTTTACATCTCCCGACTCGCTAACTCCCAGAGGAATTCCGATTGTAAACCGGATTGGTTAATTTCGGAACATCTTCATAATGTAACAGATTCTTTCTATATATATCTTTCTTTCTTTTTTCAGGTCTATGTACATTTAAAAATCTCCTAAACGAAAAATAACCCTAAGGGCTTTCGAGTTCGAAAGGACATGGAATGAAAATACTATATACAGTAAAAGGAAGTTCACAATGTGTCATAATGAATAAACAACAATAACATTACAACAACAACAATAGATTTAATTAAATCTGTAAATTGAATTTGGTGCGACAGAGAAGAAATAATGGCAGATAATTTAGAAGTGTCTAGTGGAAAGGCTGTGTGAATTTTCAGATGTCAGTGGTAATTTTGTTGGTTGATGGCTTGTTGAATCTGGGAAGAAAAAAGGAAACAGGTATAGCTTTTTCTAACCAAGGATCTGAAGGATTCGAGCCACACTGACATACTGAGTTTGAAAGATCTTCTATGTGGCGTTTTTTTGCAAACTTCAAAAAACTGATTTTTGTCCCGCCTTTGCGGGACTTTGGCTTAAGTGCTTGAGTGCAGCATAGGGTACAAAGTCCAAACATGCGTTTCCCGTAATTTTTGTGTGAAGAGTTAGGTCTATACTGTCAGGAGAATTGTAAGGTGTTGGCTAGTAACATCTTATTAATATCTCTTCTTTTTACATGTCAGAATGCTGACAAAAAAGGCACTTTCTTGCAAAAATATTTACAAAATATTGAAATATATAATCGTGAGTCAAATTCCTCCAAAAAGATTTATTATACTGAAGGTGATGCTCATTGTACGAAAGGATACAAATTAACAGTCATTTCAGCCTTGGAAAATTTGTAAAGATAGCTTTTAGAGCAAGAAAAGGAATGACATTGTCTTTTGTCATTTTTATCACTAAACTGACACTTTCCACCAAAAATTTTAATGACATCATAAAATACAATAGTTCTAAGGTTACTTTGATTAATATACTCAATATGATGCAGGACATATAATTGGATATGAATTGACATTAGGAAGTAGTCTTTGATTCTCTCAAACACGTATTTTAAAGCAAACAAGCATACTATTATGTTATAAACACATATTATATTATTTGTATTATATGTTATTATTATATCACAGGTGTTTGCCTTAAGCAAAAGTTGGTAATGCAAAGTCTCACAAAATCGCATTTAGCAAACGCAAAAAAAAAACTCCATAATGGCGGCATCATGCGAGAGCAATCAGAATACCAAAATAAACAAATTTCAAAGACTCATTGTAAGCGATTGAGTGAAGCTATCATCAAAAAATAAAAATAAAACAAACCTTCAACCTTTTAATAATCCAAATAAACAAAATATTTCAAATGAATTGATGTTTAAGTTTGAAAATAAGCACCATTTCCACCATACACTTTTAGAGCAAAAAGCAGCATTTCGCTGAAATCTGCTGCTCTTCCCGGGCTAATAATTTCTCAGAATGTCAAAGAGTCTGGTGCTGAATATATAGTTTAGTGGGTTAAGCTTGTTTTAGTTCTCTATCTTTAGATAAAGCCTGAAAACCTCATCTGAGACGGGGGTCATAAACGATCTTTGTCTATTTTGCAGTCGTACAATCTTTTACTTCTCAAAACCATTTAGATTCAGGTTTTATAAATAATAACAAAGATATTTAACCAAAATTTGTTTCATTAAAGCTATTTTCTTTCAGCGAAATAAGCCTTTAGTAAATATCTAAACCCCCGTTTTTTTTTCGATATTTACAATGTGATTTTACAGCGAGAGTTTGGAACCGGCTAGATTGTGTGATCTGATTGGCTGAATGAGCAAACGCGGGACTCGGCCCAGGACTTTTTACCCGCGTTTTAAACGCGTTTACGGCAATGTTTATTCTTTACACTTTCGTTTTCAAAATCTGTTGAACATGGATTTTGGCTTGTGACGATTACCTCGCATAACATCTGTGATATATATCACTCTACATTTATTTTTAAAAGCGTGTGTTATTCTTTTTCACACAATTTAATTCTGGTCAGTGAATTAAATGGGTACCCCAATGAGTACCCCAATTTGGGGTACCATGGTTTTAAAATAACCCCAAATTTGACAAAAAACTACGATCGACAAAGTTTTGACGGTATATAAAAAGAAAAGTTCGACAAATTAGGTAAAAACTCTGTTTGACTACCCAGAGTGTTGGTTTTTTCTGACTATAAAGTTGCAATAGCAAAGTTCCTTGATAATGGGAAAGTTTTAGGCGAGACTGTTTTTCGTCCTCGTACGCTACGGTTTTTTGTTTTTTTTGTTTTTTATCTCTCTCAAAATTTTGACGATTTCTATACTATGAAATTCAATTGAAAAGGCTAAATTCGATGAAAAAAAAGTTACCTCACGCCACCATGATCTGTAAAGGTTCAAAACTCTGCGTCTGGCTTCATTATTTGTCACTGAAAGTAAAGGTTTTGCAACTTTAGTGACAGGAGCTGATTTGGCAACACTGGCGATATGCGCCATCTTGTTTTGATTCTGAGCTTTTAAAGGCTGGTCTAAACCATGAAGTCCGTAAATTTAAAGCCCTTGCTATACTGTAAACCGCCACGACACGCCTACCGCCCTCTTATAGTCAAGGAATCCGGAAAGTTGATTACGGTCCTATTTTTCTTTTCCGGTCAACAAAAACAATCAAAATGGCGAGATCGTTTGATCCAAAATGGGAACTTTGAAATCATGAGGAAAACTGATCAATAAACATTGAAAATATACACGACAAAAAAGATGAGGGGTAGTAAGATGACCTTGGATGCAGACTCATCTTGCAAGATCAGGTTGCTGGACGACGTAGAGCTTTCATATGAGTTTAAGGTACAAAGTTTTTTTTGTGCGTGAGCCTTGTAGGCTTGTAGGAAAAAAAATATTCCGCAAATGTGTTGATTACTTTAGTTATTTATGGCTTGCCTTTGTCAATCAGTCAGGGGTTTCTGCAAATTTAGGAAGCCTGGTGTTCTAATTAATCATTTCATAGTTTCTTAAATTTCCAAACTCAAGACAATACAAAAAAAGTTAGCTTTGAAAAAAAAAATTAATGATCGCATTCCACGTTATCCACGATCGAACCAATCAAATTTTTAAAATCGCATTTTTGGAGGAGAATCCAGTCCAAAGAAAAGTCTCCATTAGTGGCAAAAAATGGCTACCGTCAACTGCTCTAACTTGGGACGATTGGTCGAAACATGGGGCTATTGGTATTGCATATCTGGTCTGTATTTTGACTTATATATAATGTAAAATCAAAAGAGAAATTGTGTATTTTTAAATACGCCATTCCTTAACTCAAATCAAATGACTTTTTTGGTGAAATAGTGGCTGAATTGCTGTCCCATGTTTTGTCAGATAGTCCCAAGTTAGAGCAGTTAGTTGAGGGTATTTCATTATTTTCAGGTCAGCTGTTTTCAGGCATGTTAGCAAAATTAAATCAATTTACACAAAAATTTTCAAAACTCTGCCTCGGGAAAAAAATCTAGAAAATTTTGCAGAATCTTTTCACTCACATAATTTAATGTCGCTTAATTTAATCTGATTCAAGTACATGTATATACCGTGAAGTTGGGTAACTTGCATCAGTGGAGGCCAACATGCATAGCGCAATGAAGTATAAGCCCGAAGGGCTAGAAGTCAATCTCTTTGGTAGGATTTGAAGCCAACAAATCCTACCAACTACCAAAGTTGCGCGGCCTTGAGCGACCCGCCTGGTTTTTACACAAATGACAGATTGAAACTAAAATTTACCGCTTAATTTCGAAAAATATATCACTCGAAAACAAAGGAATTGCTAGATTCAATCCATCATCAAAAATACGGCGCATATTTTAAGGCTTCAATTTTTCTTGCCTGAGAAAGGTTAGAGATCTCTAGCCCTTCGGGCTTGAAACTCAATGGCATAGCCCTCAAATGAATGACCTGGCTGGTCCTTACAAAGTTAAATCAAAACAAAAATGGTAGAGTAGAGCTGCAAGCAGAGCTGCGTAGTTCAATTGTTTTGAAATTTTGCTGCTTTGATTGGTCAGTCATTTGAGTGCTATCATAGTGTGCACCCCCCCCCCCCACTCTGCAGGGGAGGGGGTTTGGATTTTTGGGTCCAAAACAGCCAGGTGGGAGTCTGAAATTTTGGACTTTCAGGTGGGGGAAATAGGTTGAGGTGGGACTAGAAATCTTTAGGTGGGACTCTTATGGAAATCTTGAAAGAAAAATTATTTTAAATTTTAGATTTTTACATATTTGTCTTTGAATCCTGTAATCTGTTTTTCATTGAAAATTCCCCTAACTTTTTGTTGGAATTTTCATTCCAAACTACCCGAAGTGCCAACTGTTTGCCAATCAAATATGCAAAAAAGTTGGCCTTCATAAGGCAAAAATTATGCTTTAAACGAGTCATTCGAAAGTTCGAAAGAGTCTTCAAAGCCAATTAAAATCATTCTATTCTTCATACACGTTAGTTGTATGATAATTAGAATTCATTGCATATTTGTTTTGATGTGGTATCATTTCAATCTTTACTATTACTTTTTGCTCTCTTCATTGATAAACTGGAGAAACCAAACCAAGCCAGCGTCTGTCTGTGTGTGGTTTAACTTCAAAAGAACCATTTTTTCCACTTTGTAACTTCTCTACCATATTTGTTTTTATTTTGGAAATCCGAATCGTTTCCCGATTTTAGTTCGGACTTTAGGTGGGACTTGGAAAGTCAACTATCAGGTGGGAGTTTCTCAAGTGCTGGGACCTGAAATTTTAGGTGGGACCTTGACCCCCCCCCTGCACACTATGGGCTATGCATGTTAGCCTCCACTACTGACAGTTACATCAATATGCCAAAAACATTTTGTTCAACCACCTTCACTTCAAGATAGGTCAAATGAACTTCCTTTTATAGGATGAACCAAATTCATGTGGCTTTCAGCCTTGCACTCCATCGCAGAGGCTAATCAATTTTAATGACTTTTTTGACTAATGACCAAGTTAAAATTTTTTAATTTTTTTGTATTTGAGTATTAAAAAGGCATGCATTCAAATAATGAAGGTTTAAAATTTTTCTCTGGGCTAGTTAGTAAAATATCTCAAATAGAAAATGTGAAATATGGGGGAATACAGCATGTCAAAGGACCAATAGGATGAAGGACGTTAGACAACTATAAATGATCATTGACTCATTGGCAAAGCCTTTACAGAGCCTATTTGAGATATTATAGAGGCTTTATTCCTATCATTTTTTTAAGTGACATCAGGCCCTAAGGCCCATTCTTGCTATTCTAACTAAGATTGAAGAGAAAAATTTGCAAATTAATAATACACTTGTTTTTCTTTCTTATAAAAGCTCTTTCCTTTAGGTTAAAGAACGTAGTCAAAAATTGTGTGACATTTTTAGAAAGCCAAAAAAAGACCATTTTTTGCAATTTTGGAATAAAATCATAAATGATGATACAAATGTTTTGAAATTTCACACACATGATCGCTGCCCTAGCGTGATACTGTCATAAAATTTTTGGACAAATTTATGGGACATTTTTGAGGTTACCATCACTTTTATAGGGTCACCTTTATAATGCCACAGACTTAAACAAATTTTAACAGTCACACTTTTTGAACATTATTAAAGTCCTGATACTGAAAAGCCTTTATTTTATGTTTCTGGTTTACCTCCTGGTCATCCTTGGACAATCTGAATTCTCAAATCAGAATACAGTCTGCTTGCTTATTATGATTAGTAAAGCTTTAGTTTTCTATCTACATTCCGCAAAAATGCTATTTCAGAGATTCAGCTTCCATATCACATGAAAACAAGAAAAGTATAAAGAAACTTTTCCAAGAAGATATGACTGGATGTCAGGCTAGACTTAAAAAAATGTTGGTTTTCCGTCACCCGACCGACCCTACCTCAAAACCTGGCAACCCAAAAGATTTTATTGCCATTTTGACAAAGAAGAAATTTTTTTTCTAACTTGAAACAATGAAATAAAAACTTGTATCTTGTCCATCTCAAACATAACAATTGTGAATTCCCTGCTAGCACTCTTTCCATTTAAGATTACCCAAATGCAAACAGACTGTTGATTTTCATTTTCAGATAGAGCGTTTAGTTTTTCTCTAATTATAAACTACCAGTTTGACGACGCGCAGTGTTTAAGTCCAGCCTCATAATAGTACATGCAAACCTCTTTATGGATTTTGGTGTTTTTTTATGCTATAGATTTTGTAAGGCTGCTTTAAAATATTTAGTTTAACTTTGGTTTGAAAATTTTGAAAACATGGGGTTGCAAATTACCAGAACAAATTGAGGAAACATTCTGATTTAAAATTTGGACTGGAAGTCAATGATTTTTGGATGATATTTAACTAGGTTACAACCATCTCTTGAAACTTTAAACTTACATTAAGAAACTTTTGACCCATATTAATAGGTGGAAGGAACTCTGAATTCGACTTATATTGATCTAAAGAAATCAGGGTAAAACTTTTGTTTTTTAGATGCCTTGAAAACCTAAAGCCACTCAAGTTTTTTTTAGTCAAAATTGTTGCTGCCTTTTTTTCCTTTGCTTTATACTTATTCTTTGTAATTTTTTTTATTTTAGAAAGAGACGAAGGGTCACGAACTATTCAGCTTTGTGTGCGAACAATTGAGTTTGCTGGAGATTGATTATTTTGGATTGAGATATGTCGACGCCAATAAACAAAGGGTAACAAAAACTTTTTTTGTTTGATTTCAATTTTTTCTCTAGAGCTAATTACTTTATTTCACCCTAAACGCCTGAAATAATTTATGTTTTTAATTCTTATTTTCTCTATAAAGTGCTGCATCATGAACATAATATGTTTTTAAAGTAATATTCTTCAATGACAATGCATTATCTTATATGACATTTTCATGTTTTATTTTTTAACATCTACATGGCATACATAGTATTTTACTTTTCAATTTTTGGATGTTTTTGAATATATTACAAACCATAACATATTTAAATGACTGTGTATTACTTTTATCTCAGCATTGGCTAGACCCAAGTAAAGAAATAATCAAACAGTTAAAAGGTGAGCTAAACAGAATTGTCTAGCAGTTGCTGTGTTTTTTTTCCCTTAAACAACTCATAAGATGTTAAAACGTCTCATTTTAGTGATTTTTAAAAACAGCTGATAACAACATTGTGTTACAAACTCAACAGCTGACTAAGTGCTTGTCTAGAGCTTTCTGCAAAAAGGATCCAGTTTCTGTTATAATAGCTCAGGTTTTACAAACTATCACTTTGTTTTCTTCATAAAGTCTGAAAAACTATGTAGTAGGGATGATAATAAGTAATTAGTTATTAAAACACAGATTGATAATCGCTTTCAAAACATTCTTTCCTCCATAGAATGTCGCCCTCAGTATATGTTTTTCTTTCGTGTCAAATTTTATCCAACTGATCCAACAAAACTACGAGAAGAAATCACAAGGTATAAGATTCATTCAATTTTTGTGATTTCGATTTTAACCCTTTCCTGATGAGTAAGCCGATGGGTTAGCTCTATTGATTGCCCTATATAATATTATAGGGACCAAACTTTAACGGTCAAATCTCGAAAAAATCACCTTTACCATGATGTTGTTATGTTCTTTTGGAAAGAAAATGAAAATTTGACTAAATAAGATATTTTGGGGAACGGGCATTCTTATTTTAGAATACGGAGTAGCAGTCAGCTTTTTAGAATGAAAGTCTTACTGTAAGGGCTAGCATAAGTGTGAAATAAACTCTATTTTATGTTGACCTAACATAGACTTAATCTTTTCTAGTTATTTTATTCAGTCAATGGAATTTTTCCCATTCCATATACGGTTGACCACAATGTTATTATATATCAATATTGATTTTGTTTTAAAAATCATACTTATTAAAATGACAGTGGGCGCTTTTTATCAAGTATCCTCAAATTTATTAGATTTATTAACTGGTTGTCATGTTGTTGGACACTACGTGCAAAGTGACGCTCTGATGTCCTTATTGACAATGCAATTTAGCTTTCCTTTACTTAAAAGAATAACGGGCCCCTTAAAATCAAAACTCTTTAGCATTTTTGACCAGGCTTAAAATACGCTAGTCCTTGTATAGGATAGTATTCGACAGCTTTTAAAAGATGATAATGAAGCTTGAATAGTTAAAATGGTCTCTAATCATGTAAATTTATCGACACATAGATAGAACGTACACAATCTATGTTCTTACAAAAGGTCTTCGATTTTTTTCGGTACTATGCCAATGTGACATCTCAAGGAAATAAGACGATCTTTCTAATATGCTATATTATCAAATCGACAAGCTTTTTATCTAGTTAAGAAGAGGTTTTCTTAATTATGGTCGTCTACACTAAAATTAGATCAGATTATATACATACTTTTATTAAATGCTCTTTGTGTGTTATGATTATGATGTAATTTTAAATTTCTAAATTTCATAACTGACTGGCGATTTGATGATATACCGTTCAAAATGCACTCACAGAAAGATGAACAAAAGTACAGATTTTTTTGTAAGAATAAACCATGTAAGAACATAAGGCTTCGATGGCCAAATTATTTAAAACTAGTTAAGAACATTTAAAGGCTTTGCGGACTCTAAAACACGCGATTTCTTAGGCTTAAATCTCAAAAAGTCAAGAACATCCAAAGGCTTCAGAAATCTTTGATGTTCTCATAAAAGAATGTGTATAAGCATAGTGTACCTGTTTGTAGCACCAACAATAGCCTGTTAGCTGTTCGCCTTTTCATAAATAGCCTGTTAGCTGTTCGTCTCTTCATAAAAAGCCACGCTTTTGGGCTCAGGGCTGGAGTTTCTTTGCATTCTAGAGAAATTTCCTATGAATACACCCCATTATATTTTCGCTTATCGGGTCAAGAGTTATCATTTGTCAAAGCTAGATTATTTAAAAAGTTTCTCCCTTTAAAGGGGAAAATGATTTTAGGGCTCGAGCCTTAGCAACTTGATTGCTTACATAAAAATATGTGATTTGGAAAGAGTTTATTTTTTCATTTTCTTTAGGTTTGAGCTGGTTTGATTTGGTTTTATGATTTTCATCTATGATTAAGTTTTTTTTATATTTAGCTAGTTCAAAATCACAAAAATTCCACTTGAGAATTCCACTCTTCCTTTTCTATTTTATTGTTCACCTATTATTAAAAATTAGATGTATGCTGTATTATTCTTTTTGAATGAAAACTGCGATGTCATATTATAACATTTTTATTCCTTTGTATTTTGACATTTTCGAGTCTACGCAGGTCTACAAACGTTCGATGTTTTTAAAGAGAATATATCGTCTGAAGTATAATATCTAAATTATTTTCTAACGTGTATGTTAGCCTTTACAAACTACGCGGATTTCTAAAATTATTGCTAAAAATAATAAAAATAGGGAAGGGAGATACACTCTAACTTAGTATATATCCTGGGCTTTGTGAAAATGGGAAAAAATATTCATGGCTATTAACTTAAAAATAAGCTTAGACAACTGAAGCTATAAGTTGGTTAAGATAAAAGAACTCCTCCTTTCCATGGACCATTTTGCTCGTGACCATCGAGTTCATGTGAAGATTCTTCGTTGATTTTTGTTTTTTGCGAAGCGAATATACATGAGCGAAGCAGTTTTGCTATAGTGTGCATGTACCTTTAAATTCTATATACCCAGGGCAGCGCAAGACGAAAACGAAAATTTAGTTCCCATCTGTTAAATTTGGGTTAAGTGTTCAGATCCCGGTTGTTTTCGTCCAGGTAAGAGGCGTTACAATATCGGTTTGGTAGATTGTATTTAGGATGGCTTCCTCGAGAAAAAGAACCACTCTACGGTGCCGAAAATCTCCGAGTCAGGGCAACTTCCATAAAAGATATTCCGTCGTTCCCGTACATTTTTAGCTTCTTTACTCCCGCTCCATATCAGAAAGCTGATTGGTTCGGAAAACCAGAGCGCGGTCGAAGCGTTCAAATATCAGAAAGCTGATTAGTTCGGAAAACCAGCGCGCGGTCGAAGCGTTCAAAAAACTCAAACTCTCTCTCTGCTCTCATGGTGCCCCCTTTTAAGAAGTCGCTGCATTGACTCGAGCATTGAAAACACAGACAATTTCGAACCTTCGAATCTTTCCAATTTCGAATGTTTACTTTTTTGTGAGAAATAAAAATGAAACGTTGAATGTTTTGAAAAAGTTGAAGAGGTGTAAGATGTTGGTTGAAAAGAAGAAGCTGAAACTGTGGCAAAGAGAAAGAGCAGAAGAAAGAAGACGGACATTTTTATTGTTTCATCTGGTTTCATTGACAAGACAGGCTCAACAGAGTTGTTGTGTCATTTCCAGAAAAGGAAAGCTGAAAAATGACCGTGGTGAAAAGACCTTTTTTGCGAAGCAGCGAACATAACTATAAGAGAGTGAGCAAGAACATGAACTTGGCCTTTTTGCAATCTTTGAAATGGGGACGAACATATTCAAGTTATGGATAATCTGGAAGAATTTATCCCTCCTCTTATTCAGTGGAAAAGAGAACTGATTGTTTGTAGTTGTTCTTGAAATCTTGACTTGACTGCTCGAAAATATGTGGGCTCTGGTTGCTTGCTGTTATAAATATGCATTTGATGGCCACGATAAAGTGACTATTGAGGAAACATATGATTGTAAAAAGGATTTTAGAAATTGCTGGAAATGAAAATGACTTGTAAAATATCGAAATATGTGTCCATGAACAAATCTTGACAGTTATCATCAAAACATGATATTATGGATATTTATGATGTACTTTTAACTGTTTTAAATTTCTGTGCTACAGCTGATAAAATTATTCTAATGTGAAGAGTTTGCTCCTAAATCAATGGTAAGACTGTCAAACATTTGTCTCCAGCAGATTTAAGATTAAAAACCCTATACTATAGGCTCCCGGGGGGGGGGGGTACTAGATTTGCGCGGAGGTGACGGGTATGTCCGAGCCGAAAATCGAAAATCGTCCCTTTGAGAGACAAAATTTTGGTGCTTTTGGGACCCTTTGAGAGACTTTTCCTAAATTTTGGTCCATTTTTTCCAAATTTTGGTTTGATTTTTTGGAAATCGTGACCCTTTGAGAGAGAAATTTTTGATTTTCGTGATTTTGGGACACTTTCAGAGACTAACTTTTGAATTTGTACCCCTTTGAGAGACTTTTGAGGAATGAGAAAAGGTACCCTTATGGCTCGCACATACCCGGCACCCATTTTGCCTAAATACCCCCCCCCCCCGGTATAGGCTTCACCACTTTGGAAAATACAGCCATTATAAAAATGTTGAGGTTTTTTGCTTAATTGTTGAATCAAACCCTGGTCGAAGGAATTTAGGAATCTTCTTAAATTTTAGTTCTTTTTCTCTGGTTTTTCTTTATATTTATCTTTAGGATTTTATACCACTAATAGTTTTATTATAATTATAGAACCTAAACTTTTGTGTATAAATAATGATGTAACTTGATACAATATTTCTAACTCGTAACTGGGTATGGTTATTAAAGATTAAATTCCTCAGTACAGTATTTCACATCCCTGTCTCAATAGACCGACTGGTGTTTAAACCGGATAGTGCTTGACCCCGAGGATTCTTTTGTTTTGATTGGGTTTTGGTTGTATGCAAGGGACTCTAAAACAAAGACTAGATTTGATACCAACATTTACATGTAAAAATCTTCGAAACCATGAATACTATCACCGAGTCACCAATCATTTACTGAGGAAAGTCTGTCTACCCTGGAATTCTAACAAATAAAAAACTATTTATGGCAGGGGGGATTCGAATGTTTGTTTTTATTGAAACATTCGAAATTCGAAAGATTCGAAAGTTCGATTTTCGAACACGAGGAATTTAAAACCGGAAGTAAAATGAGTCAAAATAAAAACCAAAATTAAAAATAATTTACTTCTTAGGTTTAGGTGGAAAAGCTTTCCCGAACAAAAGACGCGATTTTAAAATTTTCTTCGAATATTTTTTACTTTACTTACCTTACATGAGTATTAGTAGGAAACGTGTAATTAAGTGAATTAACACGAATTGAGAAATTTCATGTTAATTTCAAGGCCGTTAAATTCCATACTTATATTCATGTAATAAGGTATAAATCATTTTTGTTTGGCGAGACCCCTATAACGTTAGAAAAAAGAACTTATATCGGGCTCATTCAATACTTTCTATCTTTTTGCTTGCAACTTGCGAATTTAGTGACCTGCCGCGATCGCTTCGCAACTTTTATATATATACGGCTTGTTTGTGTAAAACTCGTTAATTCTCTTAGCTTGATTCCTCTATGTGAACTGAATTAAACTTCCTCGCATATAAAAGTTTTTAGCAAATAACACTGACAGCTGTGAAGAAGAAGGTCCAACTATTGAGTATCAAGCTGAAGGCTAGATAAGAATTTTAAAACGCAGGAATCTTTAACTTTTCCCAGGCATGCAAAGATGACGCGTCAGAATTTACGCCGCGTTTTAGATGAGGGATTGAATCTAGCACTTTTTTGGGAATTTTATACATTTTTCGAAATCCTATCGACCGTAAACGTTACTTTCAGTCCAGCGTTTGTACACAAAACACGCGGCCGCGCAAATTATGTAGGAAAAAGTAGTTTCAAATCCTTCGTAGGTTATACCTTACTAGGCCCAATTTGTGCTATGAACAGGGGGGGTACAGCCGCAGGGTACTAACCCATAGCCGGGTGGTGGTGTCTAATTTGGAAATTCAAAAAAGTTAGTACCCGGTACTAATTTTGGGGTGGGGGTGGGTATATCTCCAATTTTAAGTTAGTACCCGGTACCAATTTTAGGGTGGGGTGGGTATCATTTCAATTTTTCTTCAAGTACTCAGGCCCTGAATATGGTACATTTGTTTAATTTTTTGTCTTCAACTTTCAGGATTTTGATGAGAAAAGATTTCCTTGTTATGGCTGACAGTATTTGACAGTATTGAAAAGTTCCCCCTTCCAATTGAAGGTACTTTCCCTGCTTATCAAGTATGTAGGGAAGTTTGGAGGTTGTTAGTTTCAATAGTTTTCAGAAAAAAGAACTGTTATGTTTCTATCAATAAAGAATTATTTTATTCAAATTCATGGGTACTTTCCCTACTTTCTAAGAGGAGAATTTTATGACCACTAAGTTATACAAAAATTGAAATAGCTAATGTAAAGAAAGCTATTGTTCAAAATCAATATTGTTTTAATTAGTGAGAAGGATAGTTCGGCTTTGACATCTCAAGTTAGAACGAGGTATATGTTTCTCATTGCCTTCTGATGAAAAGAATTACAAGCTGTTGCATCCAAAGTGATACAATCTGTCTTTTAAACAATAAAATTCTTATCCAAACTGATGATTCTTACAGCCTGGTTTTTGTTAGAGGGGTTAGTTTATTTAAGTTTATTGCAGTTTATATTATACCCTATAGCTTATTTCTGTTTATATTTGTTTGTTTGTTTGTTTGTCTGTTTATGAAAATTAAGACGGAGGCAGGTCAACTAAGCAAAGCCAACCAGAGCCAACAATGCAACTTTTTTCTATTTCAACTTCTTTCATAAGATTGACACAGTTTTGAATAATTTGAATAAATTACCAATCTATTGAAGAAAAAAATAAGGAAATCCATCCAATCCAAGCTTTCATACTATTCTTCAATTTTTATCAACTTGATTTTTACTTCTTCTGATAGATATATACTTTTATTGCCGTTATTACAGCTATATAATATTTTACTTTTGCCAAGGAATTTCCTTGTTTTACCTTTGTAATTAAAAGTTGTGTTTGATTTAAAAAACTTTTAAGAGGATCTGAGTTAAAAACATGGTATATACAAGTCATAATAACAACAAAGAGCTGCTTTTGCTGGCTTTTGAAAGATTGGGACCATGCTTGGCAAGTTTTAAGGGTGGTGTCTCCTATTTTCCTTGGTAATTTTAAAGCCGGTATCCGGTACTAAAAAGGGGGTGGGGGTCCCTTTTTCCTTAAAAAAAAGTAAGTACCCGGTACTAAAAGGGGGGTGGGGGTCCCTTTTTCCTTAAGAAAAAGTAAGTACCCGGTACTAAAAAGGGGGTGGTGGTACCTAAGACAAATTTTACTTAAAAATCAGGTTAGTACCCTATGGGTTAGTACCCTGCGGCTGTACCCCCCCCTGCTATGAACAACCTTAATTCGCATCGTATAGGACAAAACTTAAAACAGGAATTTTTCAGTGTCTTATCTGACTTGAGCGATCAACCATAATATAGAAATCAGTACTCATTGAAGCACTTGTTAACCCATCTTTCTTCGCCTTTTTATCACAGATATCAATTATATTTGCAACTGAAACGAGACATTCTACACGGAAGGTATGTCATCATTGCTACTGTTTAACATTTTACAAAAAAGCTTATGTTCCTATTACAGGAATTGGGCTGTCCTATTAAAAAAAAACCATACAAGGGGGTGGACGAACCTTTTCAAGTCGAAAAAAAATTATTGAAAATGTGTAGTTACCCCCTGGAAAATGGCAAATTTTGCAAAAATACCATTGGAGAAATTCTTTTCATATCTTAAAATTGAGGGTGGACGAACAAAATTAGTCTTTTAAACCCCCTGGGAATTTTAGAATAACTTTTTACCCCCTTGGAAAAATGAAAAAACACCTCCTGGAATTTTTCTCAGAATACCCTCTGGAAATCTTCGTCCACCCCCTGTATGGATATAAAATGGAATGGCCCATTTCGGGTCATCTTTTTCTGACATCGTTATATTGAAAGTCAAGTTTTACAGCTATTTTTCATTATATCTTAATTTTATTAATTTTCGCGCACCTTTTATTTTCGCGCACCCGTCAATTTTCGCGCATCTTGTAATGAATATAGGTAAAGAGGGCAAAGAAACCCGTGAAATCGGAAGTTCTACTCATTTTAAGTGTGCATTTCAGCTAGATTTTACATCCCAGAGGCATATTTAACATGAATCGAGGTCCCATTTTTTTTAAAGAGCCCTAAGATGAGATTTCTACACGTTCACGACGGTTACTAATTCGTGTATCCTTTAATTTTCGCGCACGTATTCTGCGCGAAAATAAAAGGTGCGCGAAAATTAACAGAATTAAAAAAACTCGATTCATTATGACAACCATTATACACTCAATAGGCAATGAAAATATTTTTCTTTTTTCATTTGGCAGGTTGCTCTGTCCATTCAATAACATCACAGATCTTGCAGCACACATTGTACAAGGTACGTTTATAAGCCAGACGTAACTAATCGAACATCAAAGTTCGACAAAGTTAGAAAAAGTTCGATTGGTTCGATTAACTACATCTGGTATAAGTATTGATAACCTTACTCCAATAAATTTCGGGTGGGGAGGGGGTAGTTGGAAATATACTTCAGAATACCCTCTCCTAAAAAAAAAGTTAATATAGCCAAAATAAGGTGATATAAGGCCGGTCTCCACTTGCGCGCGCTTCGTTCGCACCTTTTGGCTTCAATCCTTTTTGCTTGGAAAAAAGATTACGTCATAGAAATGTAGTGCGCTTGTAAAAAAAGTTGAACACATTTCAACTTTTTTCAACCGTTACGTCAGAATGCGCCAATGGAGTTGCTTCATTTTTCTTTTGACCAATAGCGTGGAAGCTTTGCTTGAAAAAATGCGATCGAAGCGCGCGCAAGTGGAGACCGGCCTTTGGAGCTAAATAAGAGACTTCTCTATGACATAAATATTCTCAAATATTGATAAACATGGTGCTGGGAAAAAGTTATCAATGGGGTCCTGTTTGTTAGTAACCACATAAAGAGTAGAGAAAAGTATATATGCACCTAGAAGAATAATCTCAAATTTATCTCATAACCTCGATGTAATACTCGATAGCCCAACCCAATCATTTTCAAAGATAAGGTGCCCACCATCTGAATCTTCTATGCCAAACTAATAAAAAGCTTAATTCTCTCAACTCCTTCTTTTATAGCGGAACTAGGTGATTTTGATGAAGACGAACACGGTACGACATATCTCAGTGGAATCAAACTCCTACCACGACAGGTAAAAATATTTAAATTGATTAGGATAAGACGTTATTTCTTCTCTACAACTCATCATCCATCCTCATTCCTATAATTCTAGTTGTTGGACTATTATACCGTAAGTTGGTCTAATATCGACATCCCTCGTCTAATTCCGACACCCTTCTTTAGAGAAAGGAATATTATGAAAGCTTGAATCACTGATTGAAAAAGGATTATTCCTCTCTGATCACTAAGCAAAGAAAAACAGTTTCAACCTTTCTATAAATTTCAGCTGATAAAAAGGGTGTCGGAATTAGAGGAGGGATGTCAACATTAGACCAAGTTACGGTAGGCATCCTTTGACGAAAACATGTTTTTCCAACTTGCACGAGACGTCAAAATGGAGGGGGGGTTGGCAATTGAAAGGAACGGGTATGTGAAAGGTACGGGTATGTGAAAGGTACAGGTATGTGAAAGGTATGGGTATGTACCGCCCTTAAGGGTCTTAAAAGTTCATTCCATATAATGGTCTTTTTGGACCTACCCCGGTGGAGGTCCTATAAATTAGCCTTTGTCCGTTCGTTCGTTCGTCTGTTCGTTCGTTATTAGCTTTCCTCATGATTGGCTCGTTAGTTTTTTTCTGATTTTTTGCACAAAGATGCATAACTATAAACCCTCGAATGTGACGGACCCCGATTTTCAAAAAAAAAAGGCTAAAAAACGGGTTTTTTGGACTTGTGAACCTTAGTTATTTTTTCTGATTTTTTGCATGAAAGTAGGGACCATCGTAGGTAAGATGCTTAAGCGATTTGCAAAAAATTTTGTTGGCTCAAAAACCATGTTTATCTAGAAGACTCACTTAATAAGCATACATCAATGTTCTTAGTCAATTACTCAATTTTTTTATGAGATATTTGTTTTTTTTTGCTCAGGAGGGCTTACTTTTAAAGAATATGCGTGTTTCGACATGAAATTTGGTTGCTTGGCGTGTTTTTATAGAAAAACTGACCAAATTCGATATTTTTTTATAAGCACATTATCAATTACTTAGGTATTAGCTTTTCTCGAGATTGGCTCTTTCATTCTTAACGATTTTTTGAACAAAGATGCATAACTATAAACCCTCGAATGTGACGGAGCCGATTTTCAAAAAAAAATTTGGGGCAAATTTGGGCCAAAAACGGCTAAAAAATGGGTTTTTTGGACTTGTTATTTTCTGATTTTTTGCATGAAAGTAGGTAAAAGATGGCTCAAGCAGATTTTTGTAAAAAAAAAGAATTTTTCAGCTCAAAAAACGCATATTTATCTATAAGAATCACTATTAATAAGCATACATCTTTGTTCTTAAAATTACTGAATTTTTTGATGAGATGTTTTTAATGCTCTCGAAGTCTTGAATATGAAAGAATATTTCAAGAGCATGAAACGTGTTTTTTTTATACGAAACAAACGACTAATTTTAATAGATCGTCACTATTTGTGTTCTGAATGATTGTTTAATGGTCACGCTTATGTAGATATCAATTATATATGTGTTAAATGCATAACCAGATAGGTCCATAAAAGTATCACTTGTTACCTCTTAAATGATCGATCAAATTGCGATTAAATTTGTCAAATTTTTGTCAATGAGGGTCGTAAAATTTACAAAAATTTTCTATTTTTCCTTTCCTTTAGTCCCGCTAAGGGTCCGAGGGTCGAAAGTCAGGCGGCATATACCCACCGGCTCGCAACCCTAGTAGCCCCCCCCCCCACGGTCTTAAAAACCTTCATCTAACACCCATAACATTCAAACTACTTTAGTTGAACTTTGGTGCAATTCTGTAGAATTTGTTAGTGATTCAAACTATGTGGGAAACAGTTTTCGTGTGAGGCTAACGTTTCTTTTGTGGAATGAAGTTTGACTGCAGATTTGCATCAATAAGTAAATTTCTTATAAAATTTTTCTTATAAAATGATCTCGCCACCAATCTTCTTGGTTATACCAGAACTGCATAGCTTGGTTTCTAAATATTTTCTTAAAATCATAATTTTTTGCAATGTTTTCTTATTTTTGTCATCAGCATCATCTTTTTCAGTTTTTGGAAGATAATGATCTCTATAATTCATACGAAAACATGAAACTAATAAGTATTATTAGCAACAAAATAGGAATGAAGACTCTTTTCCCAAATTTTCATTTTTAATGATTTATTTTTATCATCTACTATTTCTTCTCTTATTTTTCGGTGCCAATTTTTTTCATTTTCCCTTTTTACTCGTATGCCTATTTATCATATTTTTATTACTGTTATACATTTTCTCATCTTATCTTTCCTCTTCTTTTTCGTTTATTTTATTGTCTCTCGCTCTCCTAAGTTCCATAACATTTTTTACTTGAATGAAGAAAGGGTGTCAAAAGGGGGGCAAACATTATATTTAGATCTAATTTCATAACGTTCCTTTCAAACTTGTCGACTTTGGATTTATAACAATCCCTTGTACATATGTTATGAGCCTCAGATTATTATTTTGATGTATTTGAACATATTTGACGTTTTGGTGTGATGTGTGAGCACTGATCTATTCATGATATGCACCATTGCAATGTCTTCCCCATTCCACCCAATAGCTGATTGGTTCAAAGTGACGTATTGACTGATTTTACGTCACTTACAACCAATGAGCTGTTGGGTCCATGATGTAATGTCAGAAGACATTGCAGTGGTGCATATCCTGTATAACTACTTATAAGAACATCCAAAGTATTTGAAGCCTTCGGGTGTTCTTAACTTTTTGGTTTTTAACGTTTTAGTCGTTGAAATCTGGATTACACTACACATTGGCAGTTTGTGTGTGATTAACCTTTCCAGAGCGCAACCTTTTTTGAAAGCCGTTGGTACCATGGAAATTTTTTATTCTATTTTCATACTCTCTCAAAAAACTCTGAAATTCTGCTTATACCCTTTTAAATGGAGTGGTCTGGAGCTATGACCTTAAGTCTGGGACTCGATATATCGGCTAATTTAGAACGTATCTACACGTCATTTGGGTTTGAAGGGCTAAAATATATCGTTGACAGAGGGTCTCTTTTCAACTCAAAATGATGACAAAGATTGTTGGTCAATTGTCTACGAAGGAGTTTTCGGAGGGGTTAAGTCAATTTTATCAAAAATGGGGTCGGATTTTCCAGAACCTTTAATAGAGACTAGAGGGAAAAGGTTTAGTAACCACGAACAGGAAAAAACTGCTCAAGATCTACTTATTTGGTGATCGGGCTGAAAAAACGCAAAGAATAAAAACAAAAAGGAAGTAAAACTGGTCAGGAAGAAGAAGGAGGAAGAAAATTTTTTAAGTGAAAAGGTGAGAGAAGAAGATGAGGAATAAAGATTGTTACTAAATGCGATTTGTAACACGACTTACACTTTTTTACAAGAACATCCAAAGCCTTTGAATGTTCTTAACTTTTTTGAGTTTTAAACCAAACAATGTTCTTAACATGTTCTTATTCTCAACATTTTGTGAGCATTTTTTTTGCAATTTCTTAAGAAATTGGTGTTTTAGAGTCCGCAAAGCCTTAAAATGTATTTAACTTACTTGTTCTCTATATTTTGGCCATTGAAGCCTTATGTTCTTGTATAGTTTGTTCTTAACATATATTTTTTTTCAGTGTTCCCATCTTCTCTTTCTCTTCATTGGGTGCTTGTTGAAATTTTTTCTTGTTTTTCAGTGTTGAGCATTTAACACTGGGAATTTAAAGAAGCACTTGAAAAACGTTAAAAAAGCGTATATAAATTTACTAGAATAACTATCTGATTTTTAAAATAGTGTTGAAAAATAATAAAATGGTAGAAAATGAAGGAGGGCAAGGGAGAACAGAGAAACGACTCGTTCGACGCTTGAGTAGTTCTTTTAGAAAACGTCAGCAACGCAAGGTGGGTACTGAAAGTGTAAATTAGTCAACTATTATAACCAATATACCGCGTGTCCCAGAAAATAGTATACCCCTATAATACCCTCATTTTTCGCCTTTTTGACTTTTTTGAAATGTAATATTTTAGCATTTAGGCCATAACTTTTGATGTACTTAACCAAATTTGACAAACAACCCCTCAAAATTTAAGTTTATCCTACCTCTGTCCAATGCAAAATGATTGATTCTTTAACAGTTCATAGAACTCAAGAAATTTCACTTCAAATTGGGGGACTTTTTCCTGGGACACCCGGTATAATGTTTTTTTTTTCGTCTTTGCGAGGTACAAAACGAAGCCTCAAATTCAACAAAATTCTACAAAATTAGAAAAATTCTTGAATTCCATTACTGTCTGAGTCAATAAACATTGCTTTGACCACTGTTGTTATGCGTGACGGTACTGGCTACTTGTCCCTTGTTTTGGATACCGTAGGGTACAACCTCTTCTTTTTACTGAAAATACCGTAACACACTTGGGAGAATCAAAGTAAAAGGGTCAAAATCTAGAATTTCTTTTTTTTTTTTAATTTTCAAGTTCTACTCTGTTCTAAGTCAATACTTTCACCTAAATAGCTTACTAATATAGTCAGTCTAGGGCTGCTCGTCCAGCTATTATTATTATACGAACAACGAACAACGAACCCTGGCATAAATATCTTAGAACATGTTCAGACGTGGTTTCACTTCGTTTCGAAACGAAACGGCTCCGAAACAAGTGTGAACGTCACAATTCGAAACGTCAAAAAAGAAGACGTTACGAAGCAAAAAGGATGGAAACAGTTTCGCTTCACTACCGAGTTTATGTATCGGAGGATATCGAGGGCGACGGTAAGTGAAATGATACAAAACAAAGTCGATAATTGATGTACGGCTCTATATCGCCTTTGCTCACCTAAACAGACGACGGTATTTTGGTGTTTTTACCGTCGTCGAGCAAAGTGGACGGTGATTTTGGAGACATGTCAACTTTGCTTTATACCGTCCCCCTCGATTTATCTCGGATACATAAACTCGCTACTGTTTTCATCGGAACGGAACTGATCCGTTTTCTTGCTCCGAAACGTTCCGAAATCAATGCAATATGAACACTCGATCCGTAACGCAAACCATACCGGGGTGACGTGAAACCGTAACGTCTGAACATGGTCTTAGACAATCTGGTCATCACTCCTTTCATTACAGTCAACCTTCTCTAACTCGAATTTCTATTATTCAAAACTTTCTGTAATTCGTAATAATGTAATGTAATTCTGTCACTTTTTGACCCTTTTTGTAATTCAAATACTGTAAAATTTTGGTCCCATGAAGATGGAATTGGAGAGAGCTTACTGTGCTCATTTCCATGAATTTCCTTCATTTTTCTAGAATGAGAAGCTGGAAGAGAAGATTATCGAGTACCACAAATCGTTGGTGGGATATAACCCAGCCGAAGCTGAAAGGAGATTCTTAAACCTTGCACGAAGTCAAGACCTCTACGGAGTTGATCCTCATCCGTGTAAAGTAAGAGTCACAAATGTAATTCAAAGTTTCTAAATAGAGTTGACATTTTATGGGGATAGGTCAGTAATCTAGGACTTTTAGGCAGTCTTTCGATTGTTTTCAAGGGGGTCCACGGCCAGCCGGCCTGGCTATCTATGAACTGAACAGAACATTGGAAGGAGCGGGAATTCGCTCCTTCTATTTAACGTTAGAGATATTATTTTTCATAATATAATAAAGGAGGCGAACCTCTTTATGCTGACAAAGCAGAATAAACAAAAGAATTTCTCAAATGTGTGCTCTTGCAGCCCGGGGGGGGGGCAGCTGGGCAAAAGGACCGACGGGTATGTGCGGGTCCTAAGGGTACCTTTTCCAATATGTTTAAAATGCACTGTAAGGGTCGGAAAAACTAGAGATGCACTGTAAGGGTAGAAATTTCAGAAAATTCTTGAAAAATCTAGATATTTTGACCAAAAATGCTAGAATTTTGACAATTTTTTGCACGAAAGGGATCGAAAATTTGGGGGAAAATGCACTCTAAGGGTATGATTTTCACTGATTTTTGCTGCACTGTAAGGGTGCAATTTTAAAAGCCAATTTTTGGCCCGCACATACCGTCAGTCCGCAAACCCAGTGCCCCCCCCCCCCGGGTCTTGCAGCGCCGAAAGGGGGGGGGGGATAGTTGTTTTTTCTTTTGTTTAAAAATGCTGTGTAAGCAAATAGTAGGAGATGCCTCAAATGATGTCCTATAATGCGCGTTATGCGTCGATTCCAAAAACGAAATAGCCTGCAAATGAGTCAGCATTTTTTGCCACTCGTCCTTACAATTTGCTGCTTGCGGACCGATTATCAACACGCTCTTCTCGAAATGCATAAAATAATTGCGAACCTCTTTCTCAAAGGCTTGGTGTTACGATACTTCAACTTTGTCAGACATGATTTATGAGAGAAGTTTTTTCCCACTACATTTACAGGACCATGAAGATTTTCCATTGTATCTCGGTTTGACACCTCAAGGGATACAAATCATTCGTGAAGCGCGAAGAGTGTTTGGTATTGGATGGTAAGCATACAGTCGACTCTCTCTCTTATTCAATCTTCACACGACCAAAAATGTATAAATGCCTTACATACTGCACATATTTTTTATAAGCATAACGCTTATAAGCATACGAAGGCTCAGATTTCCAGATTTCCTAAGCATAACATAGCATATACGCCAGCCTGTAATATTTTTCATGTGGTCAGTTTTTTTCTATTCAAAAAGGTTTGGAAGTCGTCAAGTAAAAAAATACATTCCACGACTAGTCACATTCCACTGCTCCAAAAATCTTAACGCTTTTGGATCGAATGTTAACAAAATTTCTGAGATTTTATAAAAAATTGGTTTGGGTGAATCAAAAGCATAATAATTCATAAACATATAACAAGCATATACTATGCTTGGTCAACAATCAAACACGTCAAAATGACAAAATTCGAATAGTGCTGAAAAAGAAACAAATCCAGACTGGTACTCTATCCGGAAAAGTCTTATTTGAAAGTCAAGATAGTCTTTTTGCCAGCCTGCTTAGTTCGCCCTCGAATTATTCGGAAATTTTGATTTTCTGTGAAAAAGTTTTTATTTGATTGCTGAGCGAACTTTTAGATTGTTAACCGTGACTACGTTACATACCGGTGTGTTTTTTTACCCCATATTAAATTTTTTGATTTACATATTATATCTGCTCTGCAAAAGAACTTATTACAATCTCCTTTCTCATTTTCTACAGGACTGAGGTTAGCAAGGTTTCATACGAAAATAAGCATTTTTATATACAAGTCGTCTCAGAAAAAGTAAGTAACACTTCTTTTCTTTCTTTATCCGCCCATTTTTAAGAGCAGGGACTCGAATTGGAAACTAAATGTTAATGCTGATGCATTGAGACGTGCTCCATAAAAGGATGGCAAAAATTGATTTCAAAAAGTTCCTCTTTTTCCTTTTCCTGATGTCCATTATACGTCATGTTTTCTACGGGAACACCACGGTTTTTTGTAATTAGTGGCAAATTATTAACTATTTTTCTCCAGCTAGCTCTAGTATGAATTTGCCACTACAGGCAGAAACTGGGGTGTTTCCGTAGAATACATTACGTCATAAATAATAACATAATTTTTATCACTATTCAGGCTCCTTGTATAACTATTTTTTTTCTCTTTTAGAAAAAGAAAAACTATGCGTTTCGTTTGACGGACACACCGGCTTGTAAACATCTATGGAAATGTGCTGTTGAACACATGACATTCTACAGGTTTGTTCCCTTTTCTATATACCCAGCTTTGGCACACTTACGTGATTTTCCCAAAAACCACTAGGAAAAGGAAAGTTTTTCACTTTTTTTAATGGTGGACAATCTTATGTGATTGCTTGGCGTGATTATTGCGTAAAATTGTACGAAGGGTTCCTTATAGACCAAAGTCTATAATTTGTTCTAAAATAAAAGGCCTCAAAACAGGTTTTCGTAGGACACTCCTTAGATAAGATCAGAGCAAAAATCGTTAGTAAACATAGCGTCAGCCCCCCCCCCTGAGCCCTCTCCCCCTGCTGGTTGAGGGGGGGGTTACACCCTAAATTTTTCCCAAAAAAAAGGGGGCTGGAAGTACATCACTTTTTTGCGGGGAACTATGTAATTGGGGGGAGCTAAAATCTCATCACTTAACGTGGGGGCTAAAATAATTCAGCTCAACAGTTGGCTTCAATTACTCAAATTGAAGCTCATGAATCTGAAAAATTTTCCCCTGCGGCGCACTATTTTTATAGAAAGTGTGCAAAAGATTTGATCTTAAACTTAGAACTGAACGTAATTTACATTGGAAAGCCCTTTTTTACTGGATCAATTTTTTGAAAGTGTCTAGGGTCAAAAGTCCTGGAGGCTAACAAAAAATTCATAAATCTTTGGGGGAACTTAAAACTCAGGGGGGACCTTATCTTTGCCTGGGACCTAAAACCAGGCTGACGCTATGGTAAAAGGGATCCCTTTGATAGATTCGATGGATTAACCAAAAATCTATTCACTTAAGTCAATTCTGCACCCTATTAAGAGCATAATATCAAAAATTTGTGCTGATCTATGGGGTGCCCTACGAAGTGACACACTTCACTACCTTGGCCGCTGGTCTATTACAATTAAACACAAAGATTATAAGACTAAAAAATTGCATATTTTGAATAAGCATTAATTTATTTATCCTTTCTTTGTAGTGAGGAACCAGTGAAAACACAAGTACCCAGAAGATCAGCATTGTCACCTCAAAATATATTTCGACGTAGTAAATATAAATTCAGGTATGTCTTGTCGAGCCAATAGTTTTTCATTAACACTCTATTTAGCTATATTGGATCGATTCATTTTGTCGAAACTTTTTACAGCTCAAATCCAATCTTAATCCCGATAACTTTCGCGCGCCTCTTTTTTTCCCGCACACTGGACTGTGAAAAGACGTGCGGTTTAGGAATGATTATAAATGTGTAGAAATCTCATCTTGGCGCTCTTACTAAGAAACAAGTACTGATAAGTGAGTAAAACTTCTAATTTCTTTTCTGTTGGCACTTTTTCCTATATCCCAGAATCCCAGAAATTACAGGATGCGCGAAAATTAAAGTGTGTGCGAATATCCTGACTTTATGAGGTGCGCGAAAATTGAAGACGTGAAAATTATTAGGATAAAGTTAATTAACAAATCTGAGTCCGATATGACGGTTTTCATAAGTGTCGACCAAGGAGTCGTTTACACTATGACGATAGCTTTAGTTGTTAACATGTGCAGCAGGAGTAACCTAATTCACCTGCGCTAAGAGGAATAGATCAATATTAGGTGGAACGGCAATCTAAAGAGCCAGATTCAGGAGTTTCAACTCTGTGATTGCTTTGTACTTTATCTCCTTTTTCTCTTACTTTCAGCGGTAAGACAGAATCAGAACTGAAAAATGAAAGTGAAACTATTAGAAGAACAACACCACCTACTATACAAAGGTACGTAGAATGAAATTGTCTGATTGATATTTATCTATACGTCTGCTTATGGTTGTTCAAGATCTTTGCAAGCATCTGTATTTTAAATAGATCGTCTAGTAATCTAAACTCTTCGACAATCTTTTGTATGTTTCTACGGCCAACTACATATGAACCGGCCGGTACTTGAAAGGAGTTGGTCAAACTAGGGAGTCTTGGCTTAAGATTCTCGCGTCTTCGACCACTTGGCCATCACATCAGATTTATTATTTATTTGCTTGTATCAATAGGAAATCAAGTCTCCGGTTATCCATTCAAGCTAACAACCGTAAAAGCTGTATCTCGATGCCAGATTTGGAGCAAATACAAGCCAAATTCCGGAACACTCCAAAAGACGAACGGAACGGTACTGGGAACAGGGTAGAGAATGGTGGTGATTCTGAGCGTTCGTCCAACAGTAGTGCATCTAAACTCAACGGTGAAAAAGAGGACGAACTAGCTGAATTTGAAACCAAAGAATTCCCATCGTCAGATCACGAATCTGCACGTAATTCGCAAATCTTTGATAACGTCTCAACGTCAAGTTCACAAGATGCCAGCAGTACGGGGTCGTCTTCACAACAGCCTATCGTTAACATGTCACCGCCTGTTATACAAGTCGAAAATGTCGAATCTGTTACTGAAGATCAAACAGAAACAAGACCTGATTTCGATCACGTCGATTCTCCTGTAGTACAAAGCCAACAAAAACAAAACATTGAATGTATTAAACAAACTGTTCCTCCTGCAACTCTATCGGCGACTCTCAATAACTTGACCGGTGGTAACCAAGCACTGTTATGGGTTATGTTGGTTTTAGTTATTCTTCCTATTGCATACTTTATACAACTTTCTTTAACGTCTAAATCATGATTACTGGTTTGTTGGTTATTTCTCTCCCTTTCTTCCCTCTTCTATATTTTGTTATGTCAAACGCGTTTTTTATCACAGTTTAACTTAAATCATAATGGGACTTGTACGACGGATGAATGGATGGAGATGCTAGTTACGAAGGAATGGATGAAGATGCGATTCAATAATTCTTGATTGGAAAGTAGTTCGTTACTTCACTCTATTGAAACTTATTCCATTTTATGATTTTATTTCATATTATGGAATAAATGTTCTTAATAGAAAAAGAGTTCCAATTAGTGGAAAAGTGTGTCACGCTCTGGAAGCGTGCGCATTTTAGTTTATCGGTAGTGTGGAAACGGAAAGATGATGAAATTCTATGGGTATGTAATTTTGTTGCTGCTGGAATGATTATGTTGAGAATCAAATATTGCTTTTGGGTAGGAATAATTTATTTACTGGGATTTTGGTGATTCAAAAATTATCGCATTAATCTTTAATGGACTGAGGCCAGCTAATGGTTATAATTTGTTATGGGATCAAGTGAGATTATATTTGAGCGATGTTGGGCTTTAATTGGGTATAAGATTGAACAAAAAAACAGTTTTGCTTTTATTAGGATTGCTGCAGTTATAGCATTATAAGCGGTAAAATTCAGTTTTTAACATTAATAATTACCTTAAAGTAAGAAATTTTGGCGGATTTAGCAGATTTACTAAAAACCTGCCAAATTAGGTTCCCGTTGAAATTTATTTTTTTCCATCCATCAGCCAAATTAAATCCCCGTCAAAATTTCTTTATTAAGGTAGTTTTGGGCTTTATAATTTTTGGAATTAGAACTCATTAACGATATTGATTATTCATCGATGCAATTATTCAGTTTGGATGTAGTTATTTTACAAATATTAATTAATTAATAATGACCCAACTTTGTATAAATGTCAGTAGTTGACACTTTAAGAGTTTTTTTTTTTTGGAATTTTTGTTTTGTTTTTTATTTTTTAAGTATATTGTTTGAATCTTTTATTGTTTTTGAATTCGTTTTTTTTTTTTTTTTAGTGCGTTCTTACTAAAGTTGTGTACAGTGTGAAAACGGAATGAATTATTTTTTATTAGATAAATTTTGTCTCGAATAGATCTTTTCGTAAATCATTTTGAGTGCAACGAATGCCTCGTTTGGAAACCATTACCAAGATAGTTAAAACCGTTGCTTTTATAAATAGTGTGAACTTCTCACGAACTCCTCTGAACGAGCAGGAATTTCTTTGGACTAGCTTTTATCAACTCTTAATTTTTTTTCCAAAGCTTGATTTCGTATGAAAATTTTTTTGTAATTTTGTTTTTATAATTGTTTACGTTTTAACTTAATTTTTATGCACTCATTACGAATTTAATTCTTAATTATTTTTAATTCATTTAATAATTAGCGCGAAATTTTAGGTCTCAGAAGATTAATTTTTGCTCTTTTATTTTACTTGAACTTCTATTGACGGACATAAATTCCAAGAATTTATTAATTTGTTCCTTCTAAATTATTTAACTTCTTCCATGCTTTTTTCATTTAACGGCATAAAACAGATCCATAAAGTTCAAATATCAGGGGAAGGTCAGGGTCAGAATTCGCCGGAAATTCTGCCGTCGAAATAGTTTCTCGGTCGGTCGGCGGAATAGTCGCCCGGCCTGCGGAAATGTTATCCGGCCGGCGGAAAATTGGCATTCGGAATACCTTAAGGGAATTTTTTGTGGTGAGAACTAATTTTGGCGAACGGTCGATTCAAATTTCTTTTTTGGACCTACCTTGGAGGTCCTATAAATTAACCGATGTCCGTCCGTTCGTTCGTTCGTTCGTTCGTTCGTCCGTCCGTCCGTCTGTTACCAGCTTTTCTGGAGATAAGCTCATTAGTTTTTTCTGATTTTTGGCACAATGATGCAAAATGATAATACCCAAAATGTAACGGAGCCCGATTTTCGAAAAAAAATCATTTCCGACCGAAAATGCCGGAAATATGCCGGAAAAACCGGTTTTTTGGCATTTTCTCGAGATTTCATCATTAGTTTTTTCAGATTTTTTGCACAAAGATGCGTATTAGCAATGTCCAAAACATGGTAGAGTCCGGTTTTTGAGAAAAATTCTTTTCCGGCCGAAAATGCCGGAAATATGCCGGAAATCGCCGTTTTTGCAGATTTTCATCGGACTTTTTCCTTATAATTGGTTGTTTTTTCACACAAAAACATTGTTAATAGCAATTTCCACGATCAAGCATGGTTCAATTGTCAATAAAACTGATTATTGAAGCCGGAACTTTCTAAAAATTTCCGGAACAGCCGATTTTCACCGGAAAAACGGTATTTCTTGAATTTCTCGAGTTGTACTTTATATTTTTTTATGAAATTTTGCACACTGATGTAAAATGACAATACCTAAAAAGTAACGGAGCCCAATTTTCGAAAAACATTTTTTTCCGGCCGAAAATGCCGGAAATATGCCGGAAAAACTGTTTTTTTGGCATTTTCTCGAGATTTTATCATTAGTTTTTTCTGATTTTTTGCTCAAAGATGCGTATTAATATTGTTCAAAACATGGCCGAGTTTGATTTTTGAGGAAATTTTTTTTCCGGCCGAAAATGCTGTAAATATGCCATAAATCGCGCCGTTTTTCTGGATTTTCATTGGACTTTTTCCTTACAATTGGTTGTTTTTTTATTCAGAAAGATTATTAATAGCAATGCCCACCATCAAGCCTGTTTCAATTTTCAATAAAATTGATTTTTGAAACCGGAGCTATTTAAAAATCGCCGGAACAACCTATTTTTGCCGGAAAGACAGTATTTCTTGAATTTCTCGAGCTGTACTTTATATTTTTTATGAAATTTTGCACACTGATGCAATATAACAATACCTGAAATGTGACGGAGCCTGATTTTAGAAAAAAAAATTTCCGGCCGAAACTGCCGGAAATATGGCGGAAAAACCGGCTTTTCTACATTTTCTCGAATTTTCATCAAAAGTTTTTTCTGATTTTTTGCAGAAAGATGCATATTCGCAATGCTCAAAACATCCTCTGAGTTCGATTTTTGAGAAATTTTTTTTTTCGGTTAAAATGCCGGAAATCGCTGTTTTTGCAGATTTTCATTAGATTTTTTCCTTGTATTTCTATGTTTGTCGCACAAAAACATTATTGATAACCAATGCTCACCATCAAGCATGATTCAATTGTCAATAAACTGATTTTTGCGACCAGAACTTTCTATCTATTTTTCCCCTACAACCCTTCCCTCTCCCCCCATCAACAATCGATGATGAATTTATTGCGTTATGCATTTTCGCTAAACGCTATATTTTTTGACTGATATTTTTCTCCTCGCATTGCTATCCAACTTTCATCATCAGGTAGGTCCATTCAGCATCTAGCTTGTTAATTTTAGCGAGAACTAATTTTGGCGAACCAGGAATTTTTTTGATTTTGGTGCGAACTTGTTTTGGCGAATGACAGCGTAAATCTTTTCTATTTTGCCTTATTTGAAGCTTTTTTTGTGAACTCAAGAAGTTCTTTAGGCAAAATACCAAAATTTTTAATTTTGGTGAGAACTTATTTTAGCGAATCAACGATTTTTTTAATTTTGGCGAGAACTTAAATTGGCGAATGACCTAAAAAATTCTGAATTCGCTCGCCAATTTCGCCAATATAAGTTCTATATAATAAGGTAGTCATCCGGCTGTCGGAACAGTTATCCGGTCCGCGGAAATTGAGGCCGGATTATTTTTATGAGTTATTGTTTATTGAGTTATGAAAAACCGAGTTGTTGCGACCGAACCGAGTTATTGAATAGGAATAACTTGAGCTAGGAACTAGGGTTATGCTAACTATATAAGAACATAAGGCTTCGATGGCCAACATACAATCATGGACAAAAGGTTTGTAGACTTCTGCAATATTTGCAAAATACTTCAATATCGATCAAAAACAAGTTCCCAAGAGGTTCTGGGTGCTTTCCAAACCCATTCAAAGCTGTTCTTTGAAAGTCACCCACAAGGGCAAACCACAAGGGCAAACCACAAGGGCAAACCACAAGGGCAAACCACAAGGGCAAACCACAAGGGCAAACCACAAGGCAACCACAAGGGCAAACCACAAGGGCAAACCACAAGGGCAAACCACAAGGGCAAACCACAAGGGCAAACCACAAGGGCAAACCACAAGGGCAAACCACAAGGGCAAACCACAAGGGCAAACCACAAGGGCAAACCACAAGGGCTTGATTAATTGGCTTACACCAGTATCAAAACGTTGATTTTTTGCTTGTGGTTCCCTCAAAAGCAATTCAACGACTTCTAAAGTGTTTTTCTTAACTTCCCTCCTTTTTTCAGACACATTGAAGAGTCATTTTGTTCTATTTCTCATCATTTTTCACTGAAATTTCATTTGTCTACAACCTTTTGTCCATGATTGTATTAAGAACAAGCTAAGAACATTTTAAGGCTTTGTAGACTCGAAAACATCCTTTTTCTTAGGAAAATGGTCAAAAACACTCACAAAATCGGTCATAATAAGAACATGTTAAGAACATTTTTATGCTTAAAAAACTCAAAAAGTTAAGAACATCCGAAGGGTTCAAAAATTTTGGATGTTCTTATAAAAAAAACAACGTGTGTAACGATTTAAAAGAACCAAATGGCGTACCCACTGTATGTCCAGCGTCCATAACATTACGTTGTATAAATTGTGAAAAAAGTTCTGTGTCAGCTAGGTCCGAAAATAAAAGCTTTTGTCTTTGTTAAATATATTTTTGAATTGCTATGCTGATGTACATTTTTAGAATTCTTGGTATTTAAAGGTTCACTCTGAAGTACTATTCCAACGGGAAAACCCACGAGGGGATGAACGAGAATGGAACTTCTTGTCAAACATTTTCCTCGGGTCCTGTTCACTTTGCAAAGTATAGAGATAATGGGCCAAGAAACCCGCCCTACTTAACTTATATCAAAATCAGAATTAAAAATTAAACTTAAAGTTAAAGAAAATTACGGATTACGGATACGAAAAACAACGAAAGATGATAATTGCTTGAATCAATATCGGTCAGGAAAAAGGACGAAATCAGATTCTTGGTGCCCCTTACAAGAAAGTAAACAAAATGAGCGTTGATGTTTTGAGAAAGTTCTCCTCTTTTTGGCTTTTGGTGCCATTTGTAATTCGTCGCTTCCCGAAGAAAACATACAGCCGGTGAATTCGATGACTATGTCCCCTAACAACACCATTTTACTGCAAGTGACTTAAAAATGTAAATGCATATACTAGCCCACCTTCTAGACCTTGTAAAGGCTGAACTCCACTGGTGCGCTTCAATCCTTATTGCTTGGAAAAAAGATTACATCATAGAAATCTAGCGCGCTCGAAAAAAAAGTTGAACACATTTTAATTTTTTTCAGCTGTTACGTCAGATCGTGCCAATGGAATTGCTTCATTTTTCTTTTGCCCAATAGCGTGGAAGCTTTGCTTGCCTTAAGGCTAGCTCGTCCTCGCATTTATCCTCACTGGCTAAATAGTTCCCACTGGTTCACCAAACCCTTCTCGAAAATCCGTTTCTATCCCTTCCCATTTGGAAAAATCAGCCAAAAAATCTTCCCCAGTGGAATATTATGATTACATTTTTGTCTCCGCTGAAAACAATCAAATAAACAAATCCTCACTATCAAATATTATGCTATTTTTTCCACCCCCACTAAATTTTCTGACTTGAATACCATGAAATTAGAATCCCCAGCCATAAAAATATCAATCCTAATCGAGTTTCAAAGTCTGTTACTTTTACCCCTATTGACTGAAAAACAACCGGAGTAGTGAGAAGGGGCTGTGTTTACAATTAAATAACTGAGAGGGCAGGGCGTATTGAGTTTCTATTTTCTATTTTCTCCAGATACTCAAAAAATTACCAGAATTACAATAAAAAAAAAAAACTAATGGAGCAGAATGGAACGGAATGGAAGCACAGTGTTGAAATACATAAGCATAATTTTGGAACAAACAGAATGGACCACTGGACCACCATGAACTGTGTAAGGTATATGGTTTTATTAAAGCTTTTTTATTGATGATGGTTTATTGTATGATTTGAAAAAAAAAAAAAAATTGGAACTGATTTTTTTTGGGTCTTTTATGATCTTATAAAAAAACAACGTATGTAAATCATCAAATTCAATTTTTCATTAGCTTGTGTGGGGCTCACATTCACTTCAAATTGAAGACTTGATCTTGTCATGAAATGTTGACCCAATCTAGTCCAAGGTACGAATTTATCATCCATTCTCTTTGTTATTGTTGTTATGTTATTGATAATCTCGGTTTTGGATAGTCTCCATAATACTCGAACTCTCACGCAAATTTGTTCGAATCATGGAAATTTCGAGATATGGAGTAATGTTTATAAATAGTGCATTATTAACACGCCAGTGTCACAGACCCGCTGGAAAATTTGGCTGAAATTTCGTCCCCGATGGGAAAATACCTTGGAATTTCAGCCTCAATGGGAAATTGACTTTGATTTCATCCCCACTCGAAATTCAATGTTTAAAAATTGCCCTCTAAAACCATCCCCACTGGAAACATTGGAATTGGAATTTCTATCCCCATTGGGATTTCAATAGGAATTTTTATCCCCACTGAGGAAAAAAGTTTCACTGGGGCTGTGAGATAGGGGTGTATTAACTGAAGGAATCAACAAACTTATATGAGTTAAGGAGACATTCGAGTTATAGAGGTTGGAGTGAAAGTGTAAAAGGAAGGCCCAGTTGACACAAAACGTGAAAACAAACCCCCCCCCACCGGACTACTTTTGAACTATTTTGAATATTGACATTGAAAAACATTCTTTGTTGCAGGCTTTTCTTAACTTGATCATTGAATTTTGTTTTAATAGCTTGTTTTTTGCCAGGTCAAAAAAAAGTATTGTGCCACAACAAGAAATATAAATTGTTGGCCAAAAAGTTTAAAGTTTAACTTTAAATCATATTTTCTCTTCAAGACTAATGAATAAAATATTTGCGTCTAAAATAGATGCGTGGAGTTAACAGCCGTAATGGCGGTATACGGGAAAAAACCAGCGGGAGAGTTTCAAAGAACGACTGGCAAACTCTACTGACTGTAAACCGTTAAAAAACGTGTAAAAAACCCGTTTGCGAATTTTCTTTGGCTTTTGTGATTGACGTTTAATTTTAGGGTGATTGTTTTGCTTTGGCCAATCACCCTCGCTGAAAAGCTTATTTAATATACCTTAAGAGAAATTTCTTTCCGCCAAATTTAGATTTATTGGTCATTCGCCAAAATAAATTCTTGCCAAATTTAATTTTTTAATTTAGTCTCTATTTCTCCTAAAAACCCTTTTTTCCCTCTTTTTTCAGCTAAAATATTGAACAAAAATGGCTCGTTCGCCAAAATTAATTCTCGCCAAATTTAGAAATTTTATTAAATCGCCAAAATAAATTCCGCCGCACCAAAATTGGCGAGTGGGCTCATTCGCCAAAATTTCTTCTCTTGAGGTACATCTTGGTTGAAAGAGGCGGTCTGCAAACATGGACAGATTCTCTTACGGGTCTTTGGAGTACATACGTGCATGCGCGGTGTAATCAGAATCTGCTCAGAGATTAGGTACTACTACAGTTGTTTCAACGTTCATTCAACGTTTTATGACCGTTCAGAAGACTTTATTTGAAGCTGTGAAGATGACAAAATGAAAGCATTACCCAGGAAAAAAACGGGAATGGTTTGCAAAGATACGGTAAAAATATTGATAAACTTTTGAAAAAATATTAGATTTTCTATTTTTTTCTGTATGGTCTGACGCGAAAGCAATAAGAAAAGGTCCGGGACGGGGGTCAATCCCGCAAAATGGGGCCATATGACGTACCATTGCGTCCGGCCCTATTCCACGCTCTGAAAATATCTGACAGGATCTCAAAATCTCCAAATTTTAATAATTATATATGACATTGTCGACTTTTTATGATTTTCAACTTTCCAGGATATGGGTTTTGGAAAAAATATGAAATTTTCCATCTAACAGGATCTAATTTTTTTTGACGTTTTTTGATGTTTTCGACTCGAAGGGTTGATTTCCATGATAACTCTACAATTAAGGTCATAATATATTGAGAATTTTGGTTATTTTAACGTTTTTCAAGATTTAAAGTTCTGGCGAGAAAGTCGATTTTTGGCTATCTTTTTAATTTAATCGAATATTTCAATTTTGGAGGGGTTGGCAGACTTCCAGGCTATATTCTGAGTCTTATTGGACTATTTTTGAACTTTTGGATCCTCAGATCCTAAGGTCCTAAGTGTTAAGTCTCATGTTAAAACTCAGAGTTAAAACTCTACCCTTCCAACCTACTTTAGAGCACTTACAAATCGATTGTGGTTCAAAAACTTCCCGGTGGATTTCCCTTTTTTCTCAAATATTATGATCTTGATTGTACATATACTACAAATATTGGGGAACCGATGGTGAGGGGCAAACCCTTAGGACCCGTGATATCTTTTGTGCGACGCAACCAAAAGAATGAAGTATTAAAGAGTTTTTCGCGAGGAGGGTTTTATTGCTAAGGCCTAGCATAATTTTTTAGAACTGAAAAATGACGTCACAGGCAAAACCTCTTTGACCCCTTGACCCACAATTTCAAAAAACGATATAGTGGACTTTGAAGTGGATATAGTCAATTTCTCAACATATCTCAAGAAAGTTTATGTCAAAATTACGTTTTGTAATATTTTGACCAATCTTTTGTCACATCTACATTTGTTGACTTTTCTTGAATCTTCAAATTTTCATTTGAACTAAATTTCATGATTCGGCCTACAATTCGAAAATTTTAACAATTTTTTTTGATCATTTCTCTGTGCGTTTTTTGTTAAAATTCGGTACTCAATTTTTTCACGAAGACTAATTTTTGCAAAAATGGCAAAGAAAACTGCGAATATGAAGGCTGAAAGATGATATCCACACACTTTTTTATAGTCGTAATGTTATCTTATTTTGCGTATCAAAAATAGTTAAAGATCGATTTAAGTTTTTTTAGTATAAAAGTCTAACAAACTATAATTTCCTATTTACATTTTATAAAAAAGCTATCAACAAATTTTTATTCAAGTGTACTATAAGCGGGTACGGTTAACGGATTTATAATTTTTTCTAAATCATAGAATTTTGACCCTTGAGCATTCTCGGGTTCTGGGAATCTCTAGGACACTCGATGTAGAACTGGGGCACTTGGTTTCCCGGATGACGCCTGATTTTTGAAAATCGGAAATCTTTGGTTAAAAATTTGAGGAAGGAAGTCAAAGATTTCGGAATCATGGAACCCTTTTCTTTTTCTAGCCTTTTGAAAGACAAAAATTTAGATCACGCTGATTCAAATATTATTTAACTTGCACCTAGAGGTTAGGGCCAACTTCTGGATTTCGAGCTATGGATTCCCAGACAAAAAATGATCATGTATTATTGATGTAAAATGTCATGTTAATTCAAGTGTTTTTGCCACACCTTGTAAAAACATATATTGAAGGTTGATGGGATTCCCGGTTTTAAAAAAATCTTGAAGCAAATCGATCCTAGAAAGCATCCAAATAAATGCTATTTTAGAAAACCCGATAAGCCCGCTTTCTCTGAAAGTGTTGGAAATTTTTGATCGTATTTTCCAGATTCTCGCCATCCATGCTTTGATCAACTTCTCAGCTCATTTCAAAACCAAATTAAAGAATTCAAATAAAAGCTGCACCGTTTCTTTTCACACTTCTGGTTGAAGAGTCACTTTTCTTCCTACTCAAACAGCGACATGAAATGCCACTCCAACATTCACAGCATGGTAAAATCTCTTTAATTTTCTTCCAAACCGGCTTAACTAACATATCTTTACCTTCGTGCAGTAGGAAAGCGAAGAAGGTCAGGATAATAAAGATACCAATGGTTGTCAATAGCAACAAATCAGCCTGTTTGCTAGGCTCCATTTTCTCGAAATCTGAAGAAGATAAGAAATAAATAAAATTCATTAAAGATTAAATCGAATCTTTTAGTTAAAGATATAAGTGTGGGCGAGTGGAAGGTTTTTCTAGCGGAAATCTTGCTGTTCGGATGACTTTAACAGTAGATTGAGGAAGTATGTCTACAGCCTAAAAATTTCCTTTTAAACACCCTTCACCTTAATTTTCTACGGTGGCGGGTGTAATAAATTCTTTCAGCCAATGGATGATGAAATAATAATGATATTATAATGGAAATGGAAAATTAGCTAATTTTGATGATTTGATATTTTAAGTTCGATTAATTACAGCTTAAAAATCTGGCGGGGATTATCAAAAAAAATGATGACGGTTGCATTTGTTTAGTCAGTGTATCAATAAGAGTGAAATATGATGATTTTTGGCCACATTTTCAAGAGGGAAGGAGAACCCACAAGAACTGTGATACGGATACGTATCTGGATCTTATCTTATTTTGAAAATAATGATATATTTACTACGTTGTCGGCCCTTTTTTACCCCTTTTACGCCGGCTCTTTTAAGCCAAAGCCCAAATTTTTCCGTTCATAACCTGGTCCTAATTCAATTCTGATTCCTTACGCCAGCCTATATTACGCAAGCGATGAAAAAATAACGCAAATAAGGTCCGGCGTAAAAAGGGCCAATAAAGTGATTAAGTTCGACAATTATTACTGATCGGCATTAACTTACCACTGCCTAAAACCATTTTTGCATTGAATTATCTCAATTATCTCCTTTAAAAGCTCTTTCAAAATTAAAACCAAAATATTTTCAAACAAAAAATATTTCTCTGATACATACACAACCAGAGTTTCCATAAATATGTTTTTTGGATCATTTACTACAGATTTCCATCCATTTTAATTGTATTTTTACTACATCATTCTAAAGTAATAATACTAAAGGTTTTAAGTTTGATCAATCTAAAAATTTTGCTGGTTCATCTCCGAGGAGGTTGTATGGGATTAGGAGGGTGACTATTAGAGGCATTTTCCATTAAAGTTTGGAAATCATCACCCTTTTGCGACACTCCACTCTAACCGACACCATAAATCCCCAAAAAAGTGACATCTCTAGGCTATAGTTCCTTTAGAAAATATGGTTATGTGAACATTAAACAGACGGTTAAACAACATTATGTGTAAGATGGGTGAAATCTTACCCGAAAGAAACAATGGTATTCGTAAAAACCTAGATTACTGGATCAATTCAAATGCTTTATCACTTTGACATATTCCAAAGAAAACAGCTTGATCCAAAAGTATATCTAAATTCTGTCTCAATATAATTTGCAGCGGAGACAAAAAAAAGGGTGTAACTTTTGATATAATTCTAATTAGAAAGTGGTTTTGTGCTCGTTAAAAAGATAAGTCAGAGTGGGATATTATCAAAAAAAGAAAAATCTCTCAAAAATGGAAAAATTTACTTCTTATAGCAGAATAATGCTGTGGTCTTCATTTTTATACCGGGTGCGCCACAAAAAAGTTTCTCTCTTTGAAACTGATTTTCTCGAAATCGAAAAATTTTAAAAGAATCATTCCTATTCCATTGGAAAGAAGAAAGATAAACTTAAATTTTGAGGGGTCATTTAATAAATTCGGTTCATTAGATCAAAAGTTATGCTCAATTGAAAAACAAAGTTACTTTCAGAAAGTGCCCGAAAACGTTAAAAATGGACCTATCAAAGTTTTATTTTAAAACTAGCAATCGCAATAGGCCTTACATGATTAAGGGCTCTGACCATAGTCCAAAAATTGATTTTGGTATTTGAACATAAAAGTTATATTTCAGGTTCCTTAACACTTTTAACAAAGAATTGCCTTTATAAATTGCTTTTTAATCGAATCCCTTAAGAGTAATTAAGAATTTAAATGCAAAAATGACGTTATGAACTTTAAAAAGATGTTAATAATATGTTGCATCACCCTCTTTTACAAAAAGTGCTTAGTTTTAATGGGTAATTAACTTTTTTGTTTCAAAATTTCTTTACACTGTCCGCAAAGAATTGAACTATTTTAAAATTTGCGGAAAATTTTTCTAAAAAGATGTGTCAAAAGTTATGACTGTTTTTTAAGCAAAATCCAGATGAAAAATTGATGAAAAAAACACTATTTTGAAGATTTCGAGACAAAGAAGCATTTACAAAAATTTTCCGCAAAAATTTTTATTGTTCGGTAAAAGATGCACCATGTACTGCGAAAAAATTTTCAAAATGTTTTTTCTTCGCCGAAACTAAGCTCTTCAAAGTTGAAATACTCTTCCTCGCAAAAGTTTTCATTTTCTTCTTCATCAAATTTTTTCAATGCAATTTTTGAATTTTCAAATTCAGGAATAGTTTGTCTAACAGAAAATGTATAACATGCCATAGTTTTGTTGGTTACATCAGTCAGAAAACACATTTTAAACATGGCAATTATGAAAAATTCACTATGGTCAGAGCCCTTAAGAACATTTTTCAGTAATTAAACACATAAATTTTGAAACTGATGGGTCAAAAGGGTTTAGAGTCTTCATCAAAATCATTATAATTTACTTTTACCGAGATTTTCTTCAGATTTTTGGTTGTAGACTGGATAAAGTCTATGAAGGCTGGATGTACCTCGAAACCAATATTTGATGTATTTTTCTGAATTTTACAAGATTTTTTGGCTTTTTTCGACAAATTTTCTTCCTTTTAATGTAATTCAACTATTCTTTATTTAACAACAAAAGGTCATTTAGGCAACTAATTATAATTTTTGATGACTAAAACGAAACTACTGATGCATCATGTAATTATGCTTCTTTTTGATTTGATAGGTCAATTTTTAACGTTTTTCAGCACATTCAGAAAGTAACTTTTTTATTCGATTGAGCATAACTTTCGATCTAATGAACCAAATTTAATAAATGACCCATCAAAATTTAAGTTTATTTTTCTTCTTTCCAATGGGATAGGAATGGTTCTTTAAAAATTTTACATTTCGAGAAAATTAATTTTAAAGAGAGAAACTTTTTTGTGGCGCACCTGGTATCAGAGCGGATTTTTCAACCTTAGAACATCATAAATGCGAAAAAAATTAAAAAATTCGTTTATCTCTTCAACAAAACCGCTATCTAATTCTAACTGTATCAAAAATTACATCCTTTTTTGTCTCCACTGCAAATTATATTTAGAAGACTTTATCAGCTATTCCACATCAACGCACAGTATTCATTTTTTCGTTTTCTACGTACATATTGATCAGCTTTTGACAAATGTTAATTCAGCGTGTCCGAAAAAAAAATAGAACCAAAAATGAATAAAAATCACCAAAACTATTTCATATTGTAGATTTGGAAATTAATATCAAAGGCTATAAAATTCTCTGTTATTTCAATTATATACCCCTTTCTCAAAAGTGAGATTCCCTCCAAATGGAAAATTTGTCAAAATATCGTAACCAGTGATAATTTATACTGTAATTTGTGTTCCCGCTGAAATAATCAAATAAACAAATATTGTGCCATTTTTCAAAACCCTTTGAATTTTCTGACTCGAAATTCGCAAATCCTCAGCCATAACAAAACATGGGAATATCAATCCCCATAAAGTTTCAGTTCGTTATTTTTAACCCCACTGGCTAAAAAAGTCCTACTTGGTCAGTGAGAAGGGAGTGTATCAGTTTATAAACGAATCCATTCTATTTCATTAAAAATTTTCAATATCGATTCTTCTCGACTTTTTTTCTGGACACGCTGAATTCGCCAAGAATTACAAATGACGCTCTCTAATTCGACGTTCTACTATTCGATACGTTCTACCATTCGATAAGAAACTTCTATAAACTCCAGAAACTCTCAGGAACGACGCTCTACTATTCGACACGCTATGAAAATTCGATTCCACTTCAACTGTTATACCAAAATGATAAAAAATAGACTTTCCCAATCATCAAACTATACAAGTGGAATTCCAAATATGATTTAATCGCCTCATTCATCAGATTTCGAAAGAACAGAAAAATATACAATGATTTTTAACACAAAAAAATTGATTTTAATAAATAAAAAGTTGCGATAAAAAATCCATTTTAGATTTAATAAGATAATTGTCGACTTTAACAGTGATCTTAAGTAAAAAAAAAGTAAAAAACACATTTTTTGTCAAAACCGATCTTTAAAGTATAAGAAAAAATAGCTTGACATATACTGTGCAACGGATAACCTCTGCATCCGTATATGGTAGATTGAAATAGATTTTACCACGCGCCAGATTTTGAAATCGTACTACTTACTTTATTAATGATCTTAAAGTTTGCAGTAGTATAGCGGCCTATAGCTCATCTATGTTGAAGTCTTAATAAGATATTTTTAAATTATTAAAGTGTCTTTTAATATTTTTTTAGAATTTCGCTCTGAATCATATTTCGCGGATAATGCGAAGAATTCCATTGGGACTCTGTGAAATTAAAATAAATTCTCGTTACCAATAAGGATGTCTAACGTTGTTTTAACGTTCATCTAACGTTATATCATGACGTTTTTGGCAGCTTGGACGTTGTGCTATCTATATCAACTATTGCTACGTATGAACACATAGAATCTTACGACAAAGGGATTGCAACTGAATAATATCGAATTTCATTGAATCCATTATTCTATTAAGCGCTCGAAAATTTTCTTAAAGCCATCGACCCTGGTTCGAACTTAAAAAACTGGTCCTTTTGATGGGTCTATTTCTGTCTCACTCAAAAATCTCAATTCCTTGACAGCAGCCTATCTATCTGGTACTAAACATCGTAACAATGTCTTTCTAACGTCCATTGCGTCTTTATAGGTAAAATCTATCTTTGTGCCAGTTTAATATCCACTATTAAAACCAGTCCTGGCCCATTGACTCCGAAGCTTGTCCTCTTAATAATCTAGCATTGTATGCACAGTTTTAATTTTACTTAATTGATCCTATCAAGTATATAGAAGCTTAGACAGTATTAAAATTAAGCGGTCATTTTTGTTCGTATTTAAAACAGTTAATTGAGAAGCTGTCATGCTGAGATTTTCAGGTTTTGCTAAACTTGAAGAAATGTTCATTTCTGATTTCATCGATGTTGAAACATGCCTCATGATGCACATACAACGTTGTTTCAACGTTTGTTTAACGTTCACAACGTTCATATAACGTTAGATCAACGTTGAAACAACGTTGTGTGCCAGCTACCTGATGATGGACGTACAGAATTACTCATTATAAAACAATTTCAAACCTCGAAATTGAAACATGTAGTCCTTCTATTAGATCGAGTGTTAACCCCTCAAGTGCCACTGACATCATATAAGAGTGCCCGATTTTTCCGGTCTGTACCTAATATTGGGTAAGTTGGGGTGTGTAGTTGAGATAAAAAAGATTGAAGTTTCAGAGTAATGGCGCTTATGACGGGATATTTTGACCACCTTGTTCAATCCTCTTTTTGGTTTAGCGAGACAAGGTTGATTCCATTAAAGATATGCTCTATTTATGATATATAAAGGGGTCCTGAAAAGTATAAAAAAATCCACGGCGTCACCTTTCCCAAAAAAGATCTCAAAAGAGGGGTACAAATTTTTTTACTGGGATAGCCCATAAAACATTCTCTATTTTTGACATGGAAAGGAGGCTGTGTAAGCGAATGATAGGAGATACACACCCTGTGTCACACACCCGCTGGGACCCCAGCCCCACTGGAAGACATTTGGCAGAAAATTTCGTCCCTGGTGAGAGAATACCCCGTAATGTCAGCCCCACTGGGAAATAGACTTCGATTTCATCCCCATTTGAAATTTCCTTGCTAAAAAATTGCATTCCAAAACAATCCCCACTGGGTTTTTAAACCTTGGAACAATAGAATTTCTATCCCCATTGGAATTTCAATAGGAATTTTTATCCCCCACTAAGGAAAATAACCTTAAACGATGTCCTAGCGCTTTCCCTGCCCTTCCTAAACCTTAACTTAAAGAAGATACATCAAGTGACATCCATCACGCACGAGAGATTGAAATTTTAATCAAGCAATACGGGTTTATCTCAATCATATTTTACTAAGAGGTATTAATCCATATACTTAATAAACATAAAACGATACAAAAAGGTCAATGATTCAAATTGAGAAAATCCAATTTTAATGTTGACAAATTTTGATACCACAACCTTTCTGCTTCAACATATACTTTATAATTTAATAAACCATTTTCAAAAAATACTTTGAGAGTTTTGAGCTTCAAAACAAAAAAACATGGAGAAAAACGTTTTATATCCTTAAATACAACAAAAAGAAGATCCACCCCATATGGCCACTCAACTTCAATTAACAACAAACCCAAGCATAACCATAACACCCACAGCACAGCCCCAGTGGAAATTCTATCTCGCAATGGCGGAAATCAGCTCAAAATCCTAATAAATTTACTAGTCAAACTTTCTGCAACCCGGACAAATTTGGCTCGTTTGTGGCATGCCCCTTGAAAATCGAATTTGGTAGAGCCAACTGTATGTGCAAAAAAACATACAAGGCAATCAATTCCATAAAACTCGCATCTCTCCCAACCATTAAAGAAGTATCTCTTTCTATAAAAGTATCATTTACTGTATAAACTAACTCTTACTTAATTTTGCCACCTTTATAACAATTTTTTAACAGCATTCAAAGGGGAAATAACGATACTTCCGTCAACTGTCTAAATACATCCGTGAACGGAAAACAACTCTTTTTAAAGAAGCATTTCATTTTAAAAGTTCAGTAACTATTGGTCTTAAGTATTTTCTTGCGATTGGCTATCTTATCATACTTTTATTATATACTTATATACTTCATACAGCTTTTATTGTGTGCTTGATGTACTTTTACCGACACGTGATTTTATATAACAGTACTTTAAGGGCAGAAACTTTCGCGATTTTTGCTCTTTTTCGCGAAAGTTTTTGCCAAGTAAGAAATTACACGAGAAATTCGCGAAAGTCAGTTCTCAGTTTTTGTGCATTTTTATTTTATCACAACAAAAGGAAACAACATTCTAAAATTCCCGAAAGTCATATCCACTGAATTCATTCCAAAAGTAAAATTCGCAAAACTTAAATTTGCGAAATTTCGCGATTTTGCAACCTTGCAAAAGTTTCTGCCTGCGAAAGTTTCTGCACTTAAAGACGTGACCCCTTACGCAAATCGAAGCAACTTCTTCCCACAGTGATCAGGTTATGAAATGCAGTGGGGGAGGGTTTTGGAGTGCAATTTTTTACATTGAATTCTAAATGGGGATGAAAACAGAGCGGAGATGAAATTGTAGGGTATTTTTCCCACGGGGGACGAAATTTTGACCAAACTTTTTAGTTGAGCGAGAGTTACACTGGGTCTGTGACACAGGGGTGTATAACTTGAAAACACATGAAAAAACCTCTATCCAACCTCTATCTCCAATCGATCATTTGCATGTCAGCCTTCCTCCATTAACAAGTAAAGTAAGTAAGTCATCCGTTTTGATATCTTACTCGCACATCTACAATGTATTGACAAGCAAGTAAAAAAACATAACGGAAATTTTCTTGCCGAGGGAACTAGTGTTTTTGTTTTGAAGCACTCAAGCACTTTGGTATCATGTGTTTAGTTTTGAATGTACACCTTGGTAGGTTACTAAGTGTCAAAGGGCTTTTTTTATTTTTAAAATACAGCCTCTCAAGATATCTAATTTTAAGTTTTGAAGATTTCTTGGCTGCATCATCAAAAAACAGACAAATATTGTCTGGTAATTTAAGCCTAGAGGGAATGTCGGTTACCTTGCGGACCGGAAATTGACCCTTACAGAAACTTTGGATGGTGAAAAGCCCTAACCTTATTGTCAGGACATACGCAGCAGCACCCCTTTTTGCCTAGGAACCCCCTCCCGGAATTTAATCAAAACTTTCAATTTCACTCTGTTATTAAGTTTTTATCGTTAGTATGATGACTATAGTTTAAGCAAATTTAAAGGTAGAATTTAAAGTAGAAAAATCATTGCTTGATTGAAATTACATCAATTTAGAGGTTAGAGTGGGACTAGAAAATTTTAAGACTCCAAAAAGTAACAGCAATTAATTCTCGTCAGAAAGTTATCAGCTCTTATAAAAATGTATATCAGACCTATCACAAAAAGTTCTCAAAAAATCATAAATGCCATTGACTACAGTTGATTGATGCCAACTTTTTCCGGTTGTCGCTCACATGTAGAGAGATAGGAAGGATGTTTTGATTTTCACTATACTCTTATTACAATATTCAACATTTTGAATATGGCTTCCTCTTATAAACTACACATATTTTTGTCAAAACTTTTGAAAATCGTCAGATTTTCCTAACTTTTCCTGTTTTAAGCGTATAGATTTGAAATGTTCTTATTTTTACCATTTTGGGAATATTTTTCTGCAATTGTCTAAGAAATTGGGTGTTTTAGAACCCGTTAAGTCTCAAATTGTTCGTCACTTGTTCTTAACATTCTGTTCTTATAAAAAACGTATAATGATGAATTTGAAGGATACACGATTTTGATTACTGGCTACGATGCGTAGAAAAACTTCCCCTTGATAAATGATAGTGCTTTTTTAAAATGTTTTCAATGTGTGTTTTTCAATAATTGTCTTTTTGTTTCCTCTAATTGCCAGATATAGTCAGAATTATCTTTATCTGGGGCTAAGCTTTCAAAACGAACCAAATATGAGTATAAATGTAGAGACTTCTGCTCGTCTTTTGGCCACAGATATCTAAGCCCGAAGGGCTATATTTGCAACTTATAAGCTTTCTCCAGCAAAAAAAAGTGAATCAAAAATTCGACTTTTTAAATTTCGTGCCTATGGATAGGATCTAGCATTTGAATTGTTTTCGGAGCGCGAGATCAAAAAAACGTAGGCGACAAACGCTATTTCACATCTCTCAAACCGGTGAAATTGCATATTTTAGTCACGTGACTCTGGTAGGAAATCCTTCCAAAGATGAGCTTCACTTCTTGATAAAAGCCGCAAATCTAGCCCTTCGGGCTTTACAGATATCTGTGCTTTTGGCGAGAAAAGAGTTTTTTGTAGGAAACTATATTTGTACTGTACTGACTTAAATTAATATCACAAAAACTCACACATTGTTTTAGCACTCGTAAAATAATAAGTAACAAGAGCCGCAAAGATGCGGATAAATATTTCCTTTACAAATGTTAAAATAATAATTGATGTCCTAAAAAGATTTCAAAGTGCTTTAAATCTCAGATAACATCAAGCAACACAAGTCCCTAAGAATTTCAAAATTCCATTTATGATATTGCCAGTATTTACAGGATTATTCATAAGATGACTGTAGGTTCAAAGCTACGGACCACGAAATATATCCAAGCTGAACCCGACTGAGAACAACAATGCAGTAATCAAATTGGCTGGAACTTTAATTTTCGTTAGGTGGACTTTAAATGGATTTTAGTATTATACTAGCGGTCACCAAGTAGAGTGTTGTTGAACACATCAAAAGACCTGATTTTATAATTATTATTTTAAGCGCTGATTTCCAGAAATATTATATAGCCAAAAAGGGCAAATATTTAAAATGAAAGAATAGAATATTTCACAGTAAGATAACCAAAGAAAATTTTATATATTTTCAAAATGAGATGAAATATTTTGCATTATACTTTCATATAAAATATTGTAAAAAATGTAAAAATTTAAAGTAACTTTCGGAGTTTTTAGAAATAATGTACGTGCTAAAAAGTAAAAATCTTTCAAAACAGGGAAACAATCTCATATTTTCCGACAGAATGCAAAAAAAAAAATCTCATTTTTATATACTGGGAAATTTTGATAGGAAAAAATTCCCCTAACAGAAGCCATTTTATGATTTCCAAAAGCATGCTACAAGAGCAAAAAATTTCACATACTTGGAAACAACCAAAATTTCCAAAAAAATGTCAGAAAATAAAATAAATTGTCATGCCAGGAAATCACTTAAGTTTTCTTCATTTTTTAAATGCATGTGGAAGAAAATGTCAAGTTCACGACAAATGTTTTCCACGTTTTGAATGCACGTGTAAGAAAATCTCCAAATTTATCACAAAAGTTTCCACGTTTTATTAAATGTACATACAGTACATACTGCCAACTGCTTTAACTTGGGACGATTGGTCGAAACATGGGACTGTTTGATATCTGGTCTGTATTTTCACTAACTTGTTAAGTCTCTTTGACAACAAATTCGTTTTGATAACTCCACCAAGTTTATCAATCATACTTCCTTTCATAGCATGTCACGATAACTTTCACTGATAGCGCCGATTGGAGAATTAGAGAACGCCCGCTACCTAACCGCCTATCGCCCGATGGGATTAACAAAATAACGCGTGTGTAACTTGCCGCGCTCCATCGTTTTGCCATTTTTTAATACACCGTTCATTAACTCAAATCAAATGACTTTGGAGGTTCGGTGAAATGGTGGCCAAATTGCTGTCTCATGTTTTGTCAGATAGTCCCAAGTTAGAGCAGTTGACGGTAAGAAAATCTCCAAATTCACGACAAAAGTTTCCACGTTAAAAACACAAGTTGCAAAAGATCTCTAAATTCACAACTAAAGTTTTCCATGTTTTCAAATGCACGCGGGGAAGAAAAGTTCAAGAAAGATTTTAATTGTACATGTGAGGTGATTTCAAATTATTTACATCCATATTCAATGCAATAAACCTTTTAAGGGGGCCGTGGTGTTCCAGATCCAGTATTATCAGCTTTAAAATTTGAAATTTATAACCGCAACGAGTTTTCACTAACTGTCACTAACCCCAGTGCCCAGCAGTTAATTCATTGTTGTAGATAAAAAAACCAAGGAAAATTCAATCATTAACCAGTCAATTTTGCTCCATGTTTAAACTTTTAACTAAAATCAGTTCATCAACCATTCCCATTGTTGCATTGTCGGCATTTGCATTCGTTCCAGTCGTTGGGTGCAAACTTTTTTCATATTGCAAGTATGTAATTTTTCAGGTATAACATGGTCAGATTGATTAACAGTCACTTGCCTTCGTACGATTTATGTAAATATACAAACAAAATTGAAGTTATTTTGTTGTGAAAGTTGATAAAATGTCCTGTTTTCCAAGACCAAGAGATTGTATCATCTCTCTCATTCCAGCTCATGCATTCCAGCCAAACCAACAAAATGTAAACGAAACATCAAATCCAGAAAGGAATATTAAGAAAAGTTCACTGTCGACCATTCCTTGTGACAATCGTACAAAAATCATGATCCAATTCAACTCATCAAAGCATATAAACCAAATAGCAAAGAAAAGTAGCGAAAGACACAAAAGTTGTTGTCTATTTTCTGCCATCTTTGTTTTGACAGTTAGAAACAAAGCAGTATGGTACGATCAACAATACGCTTCTGAAACGGCCGACGTTGCCCGATCGACAAGGAGAATAGAGCACCGTACGGATATTTACCACAAACGTTTCTCGAAGAAATGACGTCTTCCGCCTCAAAAAAAGAACATTCTACTGTTTTTACCGCCGGAGCTTGATTTAAAAAGAGACTCATGTACAAACTCGCGAAATTGACCAAAACCGAGCGTTAGACTTGAAGAAGGAGAAGGAGAAAAATTACCGTTTTAACAAATATTTCCTTCTGGAAAGGAAATATTTAATGATTTACCTTGCATCTGGGTGGAAGGCTTCAAAAATTATATGAAGCACGAAGTGAAAAAATCCGTTGACCTTTCCTTTGCAACCGCAGTCAAAAAGCTATCATATACATATGAGAAAATTTCATATGAACAGCGTACAAACTTGCTGAAAAATATGCAGACATTTTTTGATGTCATTTAATATAAATCTTATCTCGTTAAGAGGCCAATTAACTAACAAGCGATAATTTTATTGCTTGTTTATTTAAAGATTGTTCTCTAATTGATTTGAAAAATTGGATATTGCTTTTGATTGGGCAGATCGCCAATTCGTATTTGATCATATTTAAAAATATATAGAAACCAGGTTGATAATTAAAAGCTTAACTGGCTCAAAAAAAAACTAATCAATTTTCCCCAGAGGGAGTACTTGGGTAAAAAAGGGTACAGGGATGTGCCGCTGGCCAATTTGGGCCAAAAAACACCATAATAGAAAAATCAGTCCCTCGTAGGGTACCTTTTTTTGGGAATATTTTATAGGGGAAATCGTGAAAGAATTTTGAAAAAAGTTTTTTGGCAAAATTTTCAAAAAGCAAGTTTCAGGTAGGGTACATTTTTCGAACCTAAGAGCGGAACACCCCCATATGGTCAAACTGACCCAACACTTTTTTTTATAAGAACCAGTAAAATTTTGTTGAGGCTCAGCTTGAAAACTGATACATACAATATCGGTGACTTCATTTGCTAAACTAACAAAATTTCATTTTTCTTGTTTCAGAGCTACCTGCAAAACTTTCACAGACATCCCAAAAACCAGCTAAAAGTCATCAGAATTATATAATCACAGTCAAAACTCAAAAATATATAGTGAGTCTAACTTTTTTTTATAAGACCAAACTATATAAGAACACAAGGCTTCAATGGCGAAGATATTAAGAACAAGTTAAGAACATTTTTTCTCATTTTTTAAGCTTTGCGACTCTAAAACACCCGATTTCTTAGAAAATCGACAACAAATACTCACATTATGGTAAAGATAAAAACACGTTAAGAACTTTTTAGGCTTCAAACTTAAAAAGTTTAGAATTTCGAAAAGGCTTCAAAAATTTTGGATATTTCTATAAGAAACACATTTACAACAATATAATCTCAACACATAAAAACCGCATAGATCTTTAGCGATATCAATATTTATTTCAAAATATTTCGTAGCGAAAAGAAATTCTAAAAGCCATAAAAATAGGTACTTGAGGTTCAAACAGGGGTGCCATTGCAAAAGGAGGGGTACCATTGCAAAAGGAGGGGTACCATTGCAAAAGGAGGGGTACCATTGCAAAAGGAGGGGTACCATTGCAAAAGGAGGGGTACCATTGCAAAAGGAGGGGTACCATTGCAAAAGGAGGGTTACCTTTGTAAAAGGAGGGGTACCTTTGCAAAAGGAGGGGTACCATTGCATAAGGAGGGCTCCCCTTGAGGTGCTGAAATAACGGTTCATAAAAGTCTTTTAATCCAAAGAAAAGGTACTCAAATTCACAAGAATTGTTCATCAATGTCAGTCCGTGCAAGGGTCTATCTAAATCAGCCATAGTTTACAAAAGTCAGGTGGTACAAACCCGTTATCCCGCAAACCCAGTACTCTAAAACAAAAAATCTAAATTTTCTTAAAGTTTATCAAACCTTCCACAGTCCTCCAATTCAATCCTTGAAATTTAGATTGAAGCGACTGAAACAACACACGAAAAACTTTAGAATTGAATCTCAAATGTATGTTTTTGAATTCAAAAGGTATGTTAATCCTACTTAATTTGAAGTTTTCAAACGATTTAAAGATATATACAGGAGAGGACTGCATACATTAAAACACATTAGACCTTTTGCCTTGTATGGATTATCAAGAATAAGTTAAAACGATTTGCTTTGACTTCACGAAGACAAGTCACAATTTGTTTAACTTCTTGAACCCCCGGTTTTGGCTGTCCATTTTGTTTGCTGATAGAATACTGTTCCACTTTTACTTATTATAAATATTCGAAAATGCAAAGTATGAAGTTGGTTTTGGTAGTAAGTAAGTCCGTACCGCAATCGAGGGTGACCTGAAGGCTCCCTTTTCTATAGCTGTCAACCCTAAGCTATGAGAGGGCGGCACTTCCTTCCCTTGACCCTTCTCTTTTTAATGAGCATCAAACCAGAGAGATCGATATCAAGTGCCATTTTATTTTGAATCTTTATGACCCGGTTTTAGAATTGAACCCAAACCTTGTATGCTGTAGCCGAACGCTTTACTTTTACGCCCTTAGGCTCCTTTTGCTTATAACTTATTCAGCATCAATTCTGTAAAGCCTTGAAAGATTACTTAGACAAGCTTATTGAAACGAAACCTAGAAAATATAAGTGTGGCAATACTATATTTTACGAACAAAAAATTGTGAAAGTCTAATTAGTAGGTGGTCATTAATTGTGTAGATATCTTTAAATATTTTTTGCAAATACAGCCCTTTTTGGTCGATGCTGTAGGTTCTGAGCTTATGTGGTATAAGGTAATGAAAATCATAGGTCGCTCCTAAAGCGCTAGAAAAAGACTCCATCTGGAGAAAGTAAGAGGACCCTTATCAAAAAGTGCTCACAATAGGCGACAGTAGATTACAGGGGGTATATAAACGTCAAGTGCCTCAGTGTTAAGCATTAAAAAGTTCGACAGAGTCAAATAATAAAATCGATTACTTAAATGCTGAGATCATCTTTTTGTTATGCTTATTCTCCATCAACTCCTTTCTTCGCATTTAATTAGATCCATTTAAGGCTTAGAAGAGGCTTAAAACATGATTGTCTTCGAGAGATTCAACGTCAATTTTCGGTAAGGTTAAATAAACTACAACTCCACGTTGCTTTGTGCTTTTACAAACTCATTAAGTAGGGAAGTGTCTACTAATTAATCCTAGTTAATTAAAAGGCATTAAAAAGCACTTAATCACTATGGGGTGCTGATTAAACTTGTATTTTGTGAGTATTAAGTTTTCTGTCTTGTTTTGATTTTTCACGAGTTATTGAACAGATTGATTTGCGAGATTTATTTTTCCTACACGTTGTCTGTTTAACCTACTATTACTAGAATACTAAATATAGTACCTCTGTCATTTATGCTAATACCCATTAGACTTTAAATACTGTTGTACCCATTGAGTTTGAGGGGTTTGAAGAAGGGAATCTTCAACCTTTCTCAAGCAAGTAAAAGTGAAGCCCCGCCATAATAAATTATGTGTGAAAACCACATGGTTCACATGCTTAGGATGGGGAATAAGTGGCTTTATTTCCAATCCAGGAGGTTCGGATATAGCCCCTTCGGGGCTCGCTTTGAAATCAATGGTTGTACCCCCATTGAGTTGAAACTCTTGGATAGGAAATGAAGCTACTTCTTTTTCCATCTGAAATGCTTGCTTTTTTGTAGTTTTCCATAGTTGATTTTGGGATTGGACCTGTGATACAATCCCGAAGTTGTTATGTTCGAGAAAAAGGGGAGTTCCCTGCAAAACTATAAAACCAGAAATTTCTTTTACGTGCTGTAACTTAAGCTTCAAGAATGTGAAGTTGAACCTTGAATCTTAGGACCAAAGAGCTCTGAAGTGTTCCATTAAGGCTTAGAATATAGCCTGGAAGCCAAAAAACAATTCCTAAATTAATATCTATCAAATAAAGTGAAAAATGCTAAAAACATTTTTATCACCTAAATTTTAGGTAAAAAAACATCAAAATAACCAAAAATTCAATTATATCTCGAGCTTGTTGATTGTAGAACCCTCAGGCTCCGGTCACCGGGCCCACGTCATGATCTGGGAAGTGGAAGAGTAAAAGAGAGTGACTATAAGAAAGTTCAGCCATGGTTTGTGACGACGGAAGAAATTTCGATATTCAACCTCTAAATGCCTTAAAGTTACCCTCTTTAACCCTTACAGCATCTTTGGGGGTGGGCTGTAAAAGACGAAGTGGTCATATGACTAAACTAAAATTTTGCACACTGTCCTAGATGGTTGATATCTATTACTGATGAAATTTTCAAGTCAAAATCTCCAGTGTTCCTGAGTTCCGGCAGGTGGTCAATGTGTATTTTACAGACCGATCTGCAAAGTACCAAATACTCATGGAAATAATTTTTTTTCTGTTACTAATCTCTTTTATTTGGCAAATCAGCCTCTAGGAACAAATGTCAGTTAGATTAGACGAGCCAATCAGTCAATACATAATTTTGGTCAAGTTTACATTCCGGTCTGTAAAATACCAAATAGACAGGTGGCCAAAATAAAATTTTGTAAATCATCTTCAAGGGGCAGCCTCGGGGCCTCTTAAACACCACAAATTATTTTTAAGTGCTATAATTTACTGTTGGAATTTAGAGTTGTAACTCTGAGTTTTAACATGAGAATTGAGATGCATCTGCGGTCTCAATCTGCATCTTTTATGTATCTTTCACTGGGGATAAAACTTTCTCAACGACGGGGAGGATTTTAGGTCAGGTTTACATTGATGTCTGTGAAGTAAGATCATATACTATTTTAAATGGAGGGGGCTCAATAGAATTTGGTCGGTATATTTTTAACCTAACTCTATTGGCCGGTATTACCGGTAAACCGGTATTCTGTGCCCTCGGAAGCCCCCTTTAAAAAGAATCTTCAAATTTACCTCTTTTAAGTTCTTCATAAAGTTCAGTAAAATATTCCATTTTGTCGATGATCACGCTTACTCCTTCACCAAGCCCATTGAGCATTTCAAAGGATGTGAAAAAAAACACGTCCTAATGTTGTGACGAAATGAATGTTGTACTGAGTTTTAACAAGATCTTTCTATAAGATTTTCCGTATTTATCGAAAGTGAGAAATCACCAGCTTGACATTCTCACATTTTAGAGCCTTTAGAAATTCAAACATAATAATAAATATAACGTGAAAATTCTCTTGAATGAAATTGCCAGAATTTATTGTCGTCACTGTACTTTATATTGGCGAGGGATAAGGCAGTGATTCGCAATCTTTGAGAAGGAGTGTTGGATATGAGATTGCCATATAAAGAAAATGAAAGAACTTCAGATTCTCCATCTTTTAACATCAATCTCTTCGTATCCACCCATCCCATTGACTTCACACTGTGTTTGACTCCTATAAGGACAACCCCCCTTTTTCATCATTAAAAATGCCACAGTTTCAAAAATACACATATTAAGAAAAATGCATTGCATGAAATTCTTGTTTTTCTGTTTTCATGTTCCAAATCTAATTTTGTGCAATATCACAGCAGTAGTGTTCACATGCTGTGTTTTGAAAAGAGGTGGAGTTTCCTGAGATTTTATTGAGGGCATTTGTCGCTCACGATAGCAAAACACCTTTCGTTCTTTCAATAAATCGAACCTTCTTACTCCGCGAATATTCCCCCGGGGGAGGTATAAGAGTTGTGCGGACAAAACCTCCGAAACCGACCCTTAAAGAGACTCACTTTTCTTTTTAATCGTTTTTGAGCCCCTTTGAGAGACTTTCGAAGGTGTGCGTGACAAAGGGACCCTTGTGGCTCGCACATATTCGGTACCCATTTTGTCTAAGTACCCCCCCCCCCCCGGGTGAAATCTTCACCAGTTTTTCAGAACTTTATCCCGTTCAATTTCTGAATTAGGTGCGTACTTTGAACCAGCAGAGGAAAATCTCCATTGCGAAATGGTAGATAAAGAAAAAAGAAGAGATATGAAGTTTGATAATAAAGTGATTTATCCAGCAAAATTTATCCCACGAAGTTCATTCTGAATTATTTTCAAAGAAATACGATGAAAGTTAGAAGATCACTACTTAAAAGGTTAGCCTCGAAGAATCAAGGTAGATTTAGTTCGAAATAGAAGTATTTTCATTGATAGAGTTTTTAATCGTCTTTATTATGTTCAAGATATATTTTGACAACCATAATGAGATTTGGAACGAATTAAAACCGGTCTGATTTTGCTTATAAGTTATGATGAAGTTTGAAATGAAAATTGTGCGATTCAGTCTATTTTTCATTTTGAAAAATTTGCCCATTGAGACTTTTGAAAAACCTGTTTGGAATCTCACTAGACTATACTATAGTCTAAAACAAATCAATATCTAAGAAATAAGCCTAAAGCCGAAGAAAATTCGCAAACGTTTTTTTGCCGAAAAAAGTTTACAGTCGATAGAGTTGCCAGTCTTCTTTGAAACTCTCCCACCAATTTTTTTTCGTATACCGCCATAAGCATAACGCCATACCGCCATATTTTCCAACGAAAAACATCGTTTCTATAAATATCGACAAGGTTAATACCGACTACCGTACAATGACTTTGTTTAAGTGACGTCTCAAGATTTACACTGTCAGCTCGGCGGTTTACGGATAAAATTTAGCGCTTTCTTTATTTTTTTTTTCACGTTTTATATTTTTTTAAATTCTGGTTGTATTTCTTACTTTCTATTCAAGCATTTGTATGATAGCCACGCGGGCCGCTTAACCTGCTTAAGGAATAAGCAGCTTCAAATCCTACGTAGAAGATTTGATCACACCCTTTAATCTACTGTAGAATCATTAAGTCTACTAGGTATCGCCAATGTAATAGCCAATCATTACGTCTAAACAAGGTCGCCAAATAGAAAATAATTCAAGTTACGCGGGAGGTGTTTAAATTTTCCTCCAAACTCTACACCCACTATTCTTTCTATCTACTGCCTATTATGGCTTTAGACTATGTTCGCACGTGACGGTTCAGTTTCGCTCCGAAACGAAATGAAGCCATTCTATTGGTTACATTCAAGTGCTACGTCACTTCTAACCAATAGAATGGCTTCATTCTGTTTTGGAACGAAACGGAACCGTCACGTGCGAACATGGTCTTAAACCCCGTACATTTATTTTTATACTTTTACTACCCCTCCAACGGATGATAGCATCGTCTACATTGTTAAATGATCATGATAAAAACTCTTACGTTTTGGATTATTTCAAAAAATTTCTTCCTTCTTTAGGTCGAGATTCACTACATCAACTATGCAATAGTGATTGAGCCACTCCGCGTGCAAAACCTTCGATTTTTCGTGTAAAACACAGAAGCAGTCACACATTGAAATGAAGTAATATTTGTTTCCTGTCTTGGGGAACAAGTACAAGTACTTTTTTATTTCAAATAACCAATCTCATTTAAGCCAAGGAAAAAAGAACTAAACTATTTGGAGACATAGGGTGTTAGTTAAAAAGATCCTTGTTAATTTTTTGTGTGACCAAACTTTATAGAGTTCATAAAATATGTAAAAAAATACTAATATGAAAAAACGAAAAGGTTCCCAAAAATATTCTCTTACTCGACAAAGACTACAAAGTTCTTTTGATTGAAGTACAACCCATTTTACTTAATCGTCAATAGAGGGTTTAGTAGGATGAAAAGTTTACTTCTAGATTTTAAGGCTTTCGAAGATTGAAATTTTTCCTAAATCTTTTTGAAGGATTTTGAATATATTTTTAGTTCTCTTTTTTACTTTTTGTTGCATTCTCTGTATAAAAATAGACGATAGTGTATCATCACGCTTAAATTTTCAACTAGAGATGTATAAGGGCGTCTGGGTTTGGGTGTGCCCGAGTTCGTCATTCTATCAAATTACCCAGAACCAAAATTAAGCCAAAATTCATTGAAATTCAGTTGAATATAGCCAATTCCGACAGTTTTTTGATTTTTTCATTTTTTTTGAAACTGAGGATTATTTATTTCTTCCTACGCACAAGAAAATAACCCTACTCCCCCAAAAAAATCAACTACAATAAAAAAGGTGACAAAAGATTAACGAATATTTCATTAGGCAGACAGACAAAAAGGCAACAAGGAGAGATTTCTCAGTTTGGATTGTAAATACTAAAAATGAAAGCAATTTCACGGAAAATCTGGTCTCAAAGAGCTCAAAGTTCTGGTGGTGAAACCACTGAGTGTGTACACAAAAATTATAGAAAGCGAAGCCCTGATTCGTTACATTGAGAAAGATATTTTGAAATTTCGACATTTTGAAAATGTTTTTTCCATCCAATATCCATTGCTCTGAAATTTATTTAAATGCTTAGAAATTTTGTCTGCCACTTTCCCTTCGCCTTTAACATTCGATTCTTTATAATACCCATGCATTTCGTCCTTATTAGGACTCGTCAGCACTGCATACTGCACCCTGCATACTGCACCCTGCATACTGCACCCTGCATACTGCACCCTGCATACTGCACCCTGTACATATACAACACGTGTTGTATATGTACAGGGTGCAGTATGCAGGGTGCAGTATGCAGGGTACTCTTCATATGATTTGTAGATGAAAAGAGATGGTTATGCGTTTATGTTTTCTTTTGAAAAATATAATTTCATTTCTCATGAGCAACAAAGGAGAAAATAGCAAAATCTTTTGTATTTCCTGATCCGCTTATCCTCGCTCTTTTGTTTTCCTATACATCCCTCGACAATGTTTCTAGTGAATATTAGAAATGCGTACGAAACACAAAATATTTCGCGAGGTGTCGATTTTTCGCCCAAACTTACCCAAATGCTGTTAAATTTTATTCGATTTCAAAGGCCTAACTTTGGGCCGCACGTACGGCCGGTTTTTAATCGAGTACACCTCCCCCAGTCGGTACCACTACTCTACATGAAAAATATTTCCCGAACGGGAAGGTGGAAAACTTCCCGAAATGACTAGACTTTCCAACGTGGGAAGTTCACCAGTTTCCCGATCGGGAAAGTGGCCTCTGAACACTCAGGAAATGCCTGTGGAAAGTTGTCCCTCTCTTGTAATATACTATAATTATAAAGGAGGGAATATCATATAATATTCAACGGTTAAGAAATCCATCGGGTAATCGCTTTTTAATTCTACAATCATGGTGGAAATAGAATGAGAATTCCGGTTATTTTAACGTTATTCAAGATTTAAAGTTCTGGCGACAAAGTCGATTTTGGGCTATCTCTTAAACTTAATCGAATATTTCAATTTGGGAGGGGTTGGCAGACTTCCAGGCTTGCTATATTCTGAGCCTTATTGGACTATTTTTGAACTTTTGGATCCTCAGATCCTAAGGTCCTAACCTACTTTAGAGCACTTACAAATCGATTGTGGTTTCAAAACTTCCCGGTGGATTTCCCTTTTTTCAGTCTCAAATATTACGACCATGATTGTACTTTCCCCATTCCCCATTAAAAAGTTTCTTATTTGGAAACTTTTTCTCGATCGGGAAACAAAAATCTGCTTTGTTTACAAAAATTTTACACATTCTATTTCCGTTTGGATTGGGGACGATGAAAAGTTCTTGACCAAAACGGGAAACAGAAAAGTGATGAAATTTTCAATCTGGAAACAGTTTCCTTTTCGGGTTATTTTCACCTTCCCGTTCGGGAAATGTTACCCGTTAAGGCAATAGCTGCCTTTTTCATGTAGTTTTTTTTTTTTTTTTTCCTTCTCTTTAATCACCAGTAAACCGGTATATCTAAAAAAAATACGTTACAACTTTTGTTTTGATGAAATATATTATAATGAACATAAAAAAAACTAGTTTTCTCTGGAAAATAGGTAAGCGGAGAAGAATTACGTAGGGCTTGCTCAAATGGGTTACGAGAAATACGATGATTCCCCGGGGCAGACTGTGTTTCCGCTACGGGGCCTATCCGTATGGAAAAGTAGTCTGACCAAGGGAATGATCGTTCCTCCCAATAACCCGCGACTGCAAAGATGGAATCGCCTTCGAGGGGATGAACTCGGTGGGGAAAATACCTATCTAGAGAACTTGAAAGTGGCGATTCCCTGAGTTAAGAAAAAAAAAAAAAAAAAAAACACAGAGAAATCAAAGCTCGATGATAGTACCTAGGAAAGAAAAAGATATAATAAAAAATGTTTTCGTTTTTTGAACTCGTATATACACGTTAAAAATAAGCTATATCCCCATGATATCTAAATGTATAAACAGCCTGACAGCCAGTACCCAGCACTAAGAGGATTGGAAGTAAAGTGATCTTGGTGGAAACTAAGAGGGCGTAGCGACTAAACCCTCTTCACTCTCGACGCCCTAGGGCGTAAGATAATAGAGACAAAAAATTTGAGAGTAAATCTAGACCGCGAGGGAGGATTGAGAAAATAGGGAGTAGGACCTACCGACTGCCTGATGGTTGAAATTAAGAAATTGCAGAGCAGAGGGCATTGGGGCGTGCAATAATTGCGTGGTTTTCCCGCGAAATTTTGACTCGATTTATTTCTCAGAAAATGAAAGTGACGCATGTGCGCGAAAATGAAATTCAAGATGGCGGCGATAAAAACAGAACCTGAGGAGTTTGAGGAAACGAATTTGAAACGTCCTCATGGTTTGGTTGACAATACATATGATAGTGATGATGAAGATATCAAAGAAATCAAGCCCAAGATAGAGAGTAAGTTGTGTTTTTGTGCGAATTCTTTTCAAATCCAAAATGAACTGCAATTTTAACCAACGTTCTAAAAGCTAATAGTATAATTTTTACTTAACAGTTACCGTGAGATCGGGTAACTTGCATCGGTGGAGGCTAACATGCATAGCCCTCAAATGAATGACCTCTCTGGTCATTAAAATACAACTATGCAGCTCCGCTCGCAGCTCTACTCTACCATTTTTGTTTTGATTTAACTTTGTATTTTAATGACCAGCCAGGTCATTTATTTGAGGTCTATGCATGTTAGCCTCCACTGATGCAAGTTACCCGATCTCAGGGTACATCAATATGCCTTCTTACCTGTCTTTAAAAATATAAATAAAAGTAATCACGGAAAAGGACGCGAAAAAAAAAGACATAAGTGTGAGAACAGAGTAATCAAACTCGTTAGAAAAAGTACCATTAGAAGTCATAAAAAATCAACCTGAATAAATGCAATCGAAATTCCAGAGAACTTAATAATTCCCCAAACAACATATTACTACCATGTCAAACTCCCATCGCATAAATCTTACAATTACGTCAGAGTAGACTACGCTCGCCACCGAAGAGGTTTATTTGGAAAGGGTAATTATATTTTATTGTTCGCTTCTTTTTTAAAGATTCGCCGGGTTGAAAAAGTTTATGAATTTCTTTGTACATATTTTACTTACCCCAAATATTTAGGAGGCTGAGTTTTAAACGAATCGTCAAGTTGAAACAAACGATAAATGTATCAAGGTCTGTTTTATTTACCCCCTGGTGACTTAACAAAAGAGACTTAACTCGATGTTACAATCCAATTATTAAAAGTTTGTCTTGGCCTTTTTATAATGAGCGAGACATACGTTCTCTGATTACGCAATTTTCATATTGACATTTTCGAGGCATTTTTATGTAACTGCTTAAAAAAGCAAAAAAGACATATTGCCAGACGGTGTCAATCGAACGAATCGAAAGCCGAATCAATTGAATGCAATTGAACACAATCGAATAATTGCAATTCGATTGTCGAACGCAATCGAATCGCAATCAAATATTACCTAGGATTTGCCATTCGATTGCTTCGATTACGTTCGATTGATTTAGATTTTATTCGCTTTTGTACGATACTTTAGCGCTCGGCCGTCCACGCTAAAAAGCTCTAACGGAGTGATCCAATTTAATTTACAGTCAGGCACATCCTGGCAAATGAACGGGGTGAGCATTTGCATGGGGTATTCGTCACCCAGTGTAAATGAGATAGGACGTCTCAGGCTAAAAGTGTGAAAATGAATAAAAATGAACTTCAAACTGAAAATGGGAAAAAAGGAAGAAAACTGGGAACTTTATTTTTTCGTTAAAAGTTTCTTCAATCTTCGAAGACAAAATTGACCCATGGAAAAAAAATTTCATCTATGCAGTTCTTTGAAATGAAGCAAAATATTTCCAACCCGGTTCAATTGCGTGGGGTATTCACTTTTGTTTTCGACCCCTTGCATTTGCCACCAATCGCAAGCGAAAAATACCCCGTTCGTTTGCCAGGATGTGTCTGACTGATTTAATCGCAATCAAACTCATCAAACGTTATCGTAATCGAACGAAAAATCGAATATTAATCAATTGTAATTGACAATCAATGGAACCAATGGAACATAGTCAACTATTAATCGAACCAATCTAACCTTACTTGGCTTACTCAAAAAGCAATCGAACACAATCGAATATTACCCAGGAATTGGCCGTTCGATTGAGATTCGATTACGTTCGACAATCGAATCTCAATTATTCGATCGTGTTCGATTACGTTCGATTGGTTCGATTGCGATTTTTGTTCGAAGTTGTCTGATTGACACCGTCTGGGTATTGCTATTAGGGGTCACTCACATATCGATTCTTCCCACGATTAACTGAAAAACCCCTACCCCCACCTCTTAACGTCAAAGTTTTTAAATTGTCAAAAGTTGTTGAAACTTTAAATTTTCTCCTTCACTTCCATCGTTGCTTTGATTTGTCAGCCATCTTTTATTTTGCTACGGCTTGATGCTCAGCTTACATTTAAAAAATAATGGAGATAAGGCGAAAATAAAAAAATGTAGTGTTTCCGGAAACCGGTCAGGTGAAAAAAATAATTTTTCTGACCCGACCGCAGACTATGCGTTCATCTATATGGTTCATCATAAAGAAAATCAAGTTGGCCGTTCAAGCTATCAAACGTCGTTTGATTAGATATTCCCGCTTGTAAATCAAGTTTTGTTCGTTAGTAGTTGATACATTAAACATAGTCGTCTAAGAAAACAGCTATTTTTTTTAGAATCTTCCTTACAATCTAGTTTTTATATATACTTATAAAAAAGTTCACGCTTTCCCTCATACTCTCCAAGCGTGGTTAGCTCAAGCGGTTAGAGCGTCTGTCTCATAAGCATGGGTTTCCGAGTTCGATCCCGATGGGTGTCAAATTTTTCAATTCTTCAAATTTCTTTTTTAAAATTCTCTTTCTATTATAATGAAGGTCAATCAAACAAGTAACTAGCATATATTACCTCCGCTCTCTGTGTAAGGTTTAGATAAGCTATGATAGCATCACTTAATAAGAACTTTTTTAAGTTTTTTTTTCTTCAATCTTTTTTTTACCACAAGCGATTATTCAAGGCTGAGATATAGAAGAACGGGTATAGGTGTTTGCGCCTGTGTTTGCTGACTGACAGTTTCAGTTTCACTTTCACTTTCAGCCAGCGAGTGAGCGAGCGATTCTTTGTAAGAGAATCGTCAAATAACTTCTTTCAGAATCATTGAACTTCTCGTTTTATACTTTAAAGGCAGAATGATAATTGATTTCCGAGTCAAAATGTTTGACACTTGATCCAATCGTTTGCTTATCTTTCTTGCGTAGTCGTTATTTGAATTTCGGTATTCAATGCTTATAAAGTACGGTTGTTATAAGGGTATTAAACTCCTCACTAGGAGGGAACAGATCATAAATTCAAATTGAACGCGTAATTACTAATAGCAATTAACATTACATAACGCGTTGATATCTCTTCACTCTCATGAAAATGTGATTCAAAATTAAAGTGATGAGCACAAAAACAAAATCAAGAATTGGAAAATTGGACATCTATTGGGATCGAACTCGGAAACCCATGCTTATGAGACAGACGCTCTAACCGCTTGAGCTAACCACGCTTGGAGAGTGTGAGGGAAAGCGTGAACTTATAAGAAAGAAAAAGGAAAGAAAGAAACGAGAAGAAAATTAGTTCTCGCTTTGATGTTATTATCAAAACAAAAGGATCAGTCATGTTGACATTCATTTTCACACGTCAGCAATCTAGTTTTTATAAATATAAAAACTAGATTGTAAGGAAGATTCTAAAAAAAAATAACAGTTTTCTTAGACGACTACGTTATTAGTATTCAGGGCTTACTTCATACTGTTTGTACATAAAATTTATCTTTAAAGTTCTATTTCAATGATCAAGAGTTATCAAAAATAGCAAAAAAATTATTTTCTGACCATGCGCATGAGAGCTTTTTTCCTTCACCCGCATTCCGGAAACACTACATTTTATTACTTTCGCTTAATTTCTAAACTTTTTTCGGAAAGTTGCTGGGATTGATTATCTCCGTAATGTAATCATGTGATCAACAGAATAGCAGGATTTCAAAAAGGAAAGACCATCTGCAAAATTCAAGTGCACCACGCGGACCGTCTAAACAAAAGGAACACGAGAAATAAACATCGAGCCGTTTGTTTTGGTTAAAATTGTTCTATAATAAAATAGTGTTCCATACCATGTTGATTGCCCGTACTATGTTGACTGAAACGGCCGATTGTACCATGTTGACGGTTTACGTACCAAGTTGACGGGTGCCGATTTTTATCCACAGCTCGCTCATATTGACTTGTGATAACTACAGTAATTTGGTTTCCCAAGTGATACAGTCAACTTGGTATGAACAAAAACGTTGTACCATGTTGACCTGAGATTACTAAGTTAGCTCATATGTGACACAGTCAACTTGGTATGGTCAAAAACGCTGTATCATATTGACCTGGGATGACTAAGTTGGCTTATATGTGACACAGTCAACTCGGTATGAGCAAAAACGCTGTACCATGTTAAACTAAGTGACTAGATTGGCTTATTTGTGACACAGTCAACTTGGTTTGAACCTAATATCCGAAGGATGATCAAAATACCTAAGAAGATCGTGACACAAAAATATTTTGTCCAAGAAACCTGAACTTTTCTAAGACAATGCCACCACACATGTCATAGAGAATCCCAAAAGCTCTATTCAATCTAAAGATTAATATTAACCCCCTTCAAAATATTAGCCGTATCATGTTGATCGAAAGTATACCAAGTTGACCGAAGAAGATTTTTATCGAAAACAGTCAACTTGATACGGCAAAACGCACGGGATGAAACAAATAGCGAAGCAAACGGATTTGTCACGGAATAAACGTCTCAAAAATCGATATTTCTGGTGAAATTTCTTAGCTTCACAGACTCTAACCCCTTCCACCCCTTCCCGTCAATTTGACGTTAGTCTTGGGAAAAATCGATATGTGAGTGACCCCTTAGCTTAATTGCAAGCAAAATTGCTAAAAAGATGCTCGCCTTTGCTGAAGACCTTTAATATTCCAAGGCAATAAAGATATTTTGTTATCAAAGGCAAAAATCATAACTTCTACGTTAGGCCTGGGTCACCAATAAGTAACCTTTACGTCATTTCCAGCCCCAAAATGTGAGTCAGTTGGTCGGTCGGCATCTTAAATCATCAGAAAAATGTGCTCTGAATATAGGCGGTCTGGCAGTGCTAAAATCATCGGGAAAAATGCACTCAAGCATAGGTTTGTTCAGGCAACAAGAATCATTAAGCGCGTGAGCTGCAATGTGATCATTTTACATATTGTGATCGCACAAAAAGCAGTTGCGTAGCGCTTTTTAACGCAAAAAATCTTTGAAAAATTGCAGATAAAAATCTTAAAAACACTCGATGATCAAAACGCTGGCTACGCTGAATCTACAAAATTCTTTGAATAGTATTACTAAAAAATCCGACAAATTTTCTGACTTTCCGACTAGACAACGGTCAGATTTTTAAGATAGAAAGCACCTTGAGTCAGTCGGAGGACAGGAACACAACTCATTTGTGACCGCGGCCTTATTCCCAAGCAATTAAAAATTACAAACTTTTTCTCTTTGTTTGGAACGCTTTATTTTATCAAAACAATCAGAAATGATAAAATTGTCGTTTTTTGGACAGGGAAAGTACTTGAATCTGATTAGATGCGATAAAACAAGCCGCAGCGAAAGTTGCAATCAGGCGTTTGTATAAGTTCAGACGTAATTAATCAAACAGCCAGTTTTAGTTTTAGACAAAAAAATGCCTAATCTCGCAAACTCTACGTAAAAATACAAAAATGAGAAGGTTTAATAGCTAAGATAAAGATATAAAAAATTAGAATAAATAGGTAATTTATACAATTTTAAATTAGATTTGTTAGATTAAAATTCATAAAAATTTAAAAAAGTTCAAAAATAGTACAGTAATAAAAAGTGTGTTATAAATAGTACACTAATAGGGGACGCACAATTAGCAGGGTCACATGAGAATGGTGTTCAAAGCAGAAGGAGAGCACATACTAGAATTGAGTTGAACAAGAGTCCAGCTGGTCGCTAGAGGATAATGTAGCAAAAAAAAACACAAGTATGAGCATAGACTCAGTGGAAAAACGGGCACAGATTTAAGTGTACCCTAGAATACTAAGCTATCAATAGAATTTTTGAATTCTCTTTCAGTTTTCACATTTGCAGTTCTAATTGGTAATTTGTTCCATACTTTGACGGTAGATGGAAAGAATGAGTTTGAATAGCATTTAATCCTGCCCTGAATGGGCTGATATTTCACATTTGTACAACGCTGTTTAGCTGGGTGGATGCTGCTGTCAACGAATTTGTTTCCTGACAAAATATCAAATAACATTTTCAATTTCGGTTTGGATCTCCTTGTTTCCAGTGTTTCAAGTTTAAGTGATTTTTTTAGATTGTTTGGGCTGACTTCTGAACTCCATTCTCTACAGATCCAGCGGATAGATTTTCTCTGAATCATTTCAATTTTCTGGGTAAGGGATTGGTTATCAGTGGGATCCCATACAGTGTTGGCATATTCCACCGTTGGTCTGATAAAAGTTTTATAACACTTCAGACTGTTTCTTTGTCTGCCATTGATAGGTTCCTCTGAAAGAATATTCGGGTGTTATTTGCTTTGGAAGTTGCAAGATCGATGTGATTCTTCAAACAGAGATTATTCGAGATTACGACACCGAGATATTTAGCTTTGTTAACAGTTTTGAGCTGTTGACCATGGATTTCTTAGGTTTTATCATGAATTTTTCGTTTGTTGGCAACTCTGAGGTTAAACCATTTGTCTGGGTGAAACTCCATGGACCATTTGTTTTCCCATTTTACCATTTCGTCTAGGTTTTTTTGAAGCTTTTCGCAGTCTTCCTGTGTGTGTATTGAGCGGTAAAGATATGCATCATCGGCAAGGCATCGAGGACAGTTCCTTGGGGGACACCTGAAATGACGTTTGAGTTTTTGGAGGATTTCCCACAAACAACAACACATTGGGTGCGATGCAGTGCGATGAGATAGAAAGTCTGTAACCCAAGTTAGGACGTTGCCATGTACTCCATAATGTTTAAGTTTAATAATCAGTTTACGATGGCATACCTTATCGAAGGCTATACTGAAATCAAGTAAAATACTGTCAACTTGTTCTTTCTTGTTGATAGCTCTAGCAAGGGTATCAATGGTTTGAAGCAATTGGGTCTTGCACGATCTTTTCTTGCGAAAGCCATGTTGAGTATCTGTAAGACAGCTGTTCTCCTCGAGGTGGTTGATGATGTGGCTATGAACGATGTGTTCTAGAACTTTGCAGGTGACAAGACGTCAAGCTAATCGGTCGATAATTTTCTGCTTTGGACCTATTTTTGTTTCCTCCTTTGAAGATTGGACTGACTACAGCATGTTTCCAATCACTGGGTGTTTCCCTTGCTTTAATGATGCATTGAATAATAGGGTGAGACCGTCAGCAACTTGGTCAGCTGATTCCTTTAGAATACGGGCTCCGATTCCGTCAGGACCACTAGCTTTAAAGGGATTCAATTCTTTAAGTAGTTTTATGACTCCGTTTTCGGTAACAATGATGTCATTGATCTTTTTTCCTTTAGGGCCTAACGGTGTTGGGGTTGTACCATTATCTTCTGTGAAGACACTTGTGAATTGGTTGCCAGATTACTGAACCAATCGGTACTTAATCAAACGACAAAAGTTCAATTAAATTATTTATTTAAATGAACTTTTCAAAAGTCTCTAAAATTGTGAGTATTCAATTAAGTTGGACAACAAGAAATGTTTGACAAATTTGACAAAAAGCTCTGTTCGACAAAGTTTGACAACAAGAAATGTTTGAAAAATTTGACAAAAAACTACGTTTGACAAAGTTTGATAGTAAGAAAAGTTTGACAAATTTAGCAAATAGTCCTTTCGATTACGTAATCTTATTTCAAGGATCAATCAAAACTCAGAGCGCCGATCTTTTTTGCAGCCACTCTCAGAGGCCTGGAAGGGTTTTCTTAAATTATTGTACAATTAAACTCGATAAAGTTCGATCATGTAATTTTATATTTTGAAGAATTTGTGAGTATTCAATTAAAGTTTGACAGCCGAACTTAGTCAAACATTAATTGGACAACAAATTTCGATTAAGTTCGACAAAGTTAAATTAAAAATATCGTTTGTTTGTTTGTCCGTTTGCTTTTATTATACACCAATCCACTCGATTTAGACTTAGAATCGACAGAGATTAACAGTTAGGGAAGCCATCCAGGATCCTGCCATTCTATCAGCCAGCAAAAACTAAATGACATGCTTGTAAACTAAAGTTTCTAACCATTTTCTGGCAAATGTGGCAAAATTTGAGTGCCATAAATACCAAATAAAAAAGATGTGGTGAATCTGGCGTTCTTGGCATTTTTGGAACTCACCTCCATGGAGTTTGCTCCATACAAAACACTGTTCTCACGAGACCTGTGTTCTTTTCGCTCCAATTTTGCCACTTTTGCCAATGATTTTGAAAAATAGAAGACCCTCCAATGCTAAAGCAAAACAATGCCGATCGGCAATTTGATTGGTTAAAAAAACCGCCCGGGCGTATAAACACTTCGCGCTCTACAAACGCCAACAGAAAACTGCTGACGAAGCATCAGCATCGGCGTAGCGATGTACAAATTTGCCATGAAGCTATGATCTTTTGACATTAAAATTGTGGATTTGGCAAAGTTGGTGAGTATGGCAAATTTTGAAGTCAATCGAATTGGCTGAAACAAAGATGGCAGTTGTCGTAAACCTAGACGACCCTCCCCCTGAAAATCCATATTTCCTTGGTTTTATTCCTAGATAAGTCTCCCCATGCCAAAAAACCCAAAGTTATGTAATACTCCAAATCAAAATTGATGATGTAGCTTTATTAAGAAATAATTGCTGTCATCATTTTCACGTATAAGATTACTATAGTCACCATTCCCCTATATCTTTATGTAGCCTTTTGTATTAAAGTCAAATTATAGAACAATAATCGTTATTATCATCATTATTCATTGAATCGTATAAATATGCTTTATATCGTTTATTAACTGACTTACTTACTCACTTACTTTTGGGTATTACTTTTGCATCTTAAACATGTAAGTGTTTATCTATATTTTATTAGGGATCACCCTTAGGGTGGTCCCGATCCTTCTGGAAGTACACTTAAATTCAGAATATTATTCGTATTTAGCACTCAGAATTTCTCCATTTCCTGTTTGAACGTTTGAACTTTTATTTCTAACTAGTTCTGTGCAATTCATAGTGTTCGATTGAATCTCCCTTTTCTGCGTCCCTTAGTTACTCTGTTTGGAAATCCTAGTTGATCAAGAAATCCTTCAATTTGTTTAAGGAAAGTAAGTTCAATTGGGTCGACTCGGACTGACAAGTTATATTATTTACATAACTTGGAGTAGTATGTCCTTAAGACAGTGCTCATTTCCTACAGTTCGTTCGTAATTCCGATCATCTAAGACATAAGAAAGCGGTGTGGACCTTCAACATGGAGGTTCTACCGAGATGTGTTTGTTGCGGTTCACGCTGCTTTAGATGTTCCCTTCCGTCCTTCCCTTCCCTTATGAATTATTATTTATTACTTATTTATTTCTGATTATTATGATTTACTTATCACCCAGTTTCCGTCCCAAATTCCGTCCCAATTCCGTCCCGTCCCGACATCTTTCAAATTATTCTTTATTTCATTAGTTATATTATTATTTTTTGATTGCTTATAGTGTTTCCGCTTCCTGTTTGGTAACTCTCACTTATCTTGTCATAAGTGATTGAGAATGTCATATTCAGTGTCCTTGTTAAAGTTGACGGCTGATAGTGATATGTGTCCTGTCCTTATATCCTGTCTGATTAATTATTTTATTAAACGAACACATTCTCACTTATTCCTTACACCTTCGTTATATCATTTATTAACATCTAACCCCGTTTGATTTTCGACATCAGTACAACTGATGCTCTTCCCATTATGGAGAAGATTTGATCACCCTTCCCCTAATTGTGGCATTCTGTTATTACACATACACCATACCTATATACTATTTTTGGTACTGTGATTTATTTTGTACATATTAGTTGAGTAGCCCATCAAGATTATAAAAATGATGAGGCATAAACTCCTCCCTGTAGTATTTAAAAAAAAAAAAAACCACTAGGATTATCACAACATTCTTGCGAATTATCGTTATAAGTTGTTGAAAGATTATAGAATGATATGTGATGTCCTCCCGAAAAAGATTACCAAAATAGATTAAAAATATGATTTGAGCTTCTAAAATAAATCCGGATAAAGTGCATAAACGAAAATGTTTGTTAAAAAAGTGTTAGATGTATGTACTGAGTGCGTAACCACTCAGCGATGATTCTTTTCCAGTGCGTAACCACTGATGATTAATGAGGCCTTTAAGTCCACGAAGTATGCAGTTAGAGTTTGACATCTGAGGGAAAGTGTCACTCCTTTGAATTTTAAGTGTCTTAAGCCGTCCTAAGAAGCGCTATATTAAGTTATTCCCGTGGCAAGATAGAGTAAAAGAGTGTGTAACCACTCGTAGAAAACTGTCGGTAAGACAGTAGGAAACTGTTAGAGTAAACAGTTGAAATGTTTCCCTCCTTCCCCCTTCCATGACGCTTTAAGGTAAGGGCCCCAAGTATCTTGAGTCGAATGAGAGGTGGATGGTAGTTTTGCAGGACAGGCAAGAGAAAAAGACACTGTTGATTCCGGTTTAACCATTTTGTTTACAGAAAAGACGTACATCAAGAGAACACATGCCAGATCAAGACAAATTAGCAAGAGCGCAAGCAAACGCCCTTGGAGTTATCCGTGCACATTTAGAAAACGAATCAAGCTCAAAAACACAAAGAAGTCAGGTAGATATTGGAGAAGAAAAAGAATTCTCATTAGAAGACCCTCAGAGAATAGGCGAATCCCCATTAGAAGAGGTCTCTATTAGACAAGAAGACCTTCTAGAAGCCAGAAACCCCCCATATGAAGAGGTCTCTACAGGGGTAGAAGACCCTCATAGAAAAAGGCAAAATCTTATATTAAAGGACTTAGATATACTTAAAGAACGTACTGATTGTTTTGTAACTGAACAAAAGAAATACATTAAAACATTAAAACTCATAACGAATGCGTTAGAAGAATTACTCTTGCATGAGAGTTTAGAAACGAGTGTTGACTTAAGAAACTCAAGAATTGACGTACTAGAGACTCTTGAAAAAACCGAAATCAATCAAGCGCGCGAAATATTGATAGAGGTCGATTTAATTCAAGGTCAAATTAACTCTCAAGAAAAAATTTTACAAGATTTGATAAACACCACTCGAGCTAGACCTTTTTTCGAGTTAGCATACGAATTGAAATACATTGAAAATACCTTTTTCGGCACCAGCGAAAAGTTTGACAATTTAGTAAAAGAAATAAAGGAAACCCATTCTACCCTGCGAAAGAGGATAGAAAACCAACGAGCACGAATCTCTGGTAGCCCTGAGCCCCCTGAACCTGTAGACATATCGACACCAGCTTTGCCAAATTTCAGATTCTCACACAAAGAGAGAAAAACTTTGAACTTCAAAGACCCTGAGGTTGCTGAAGACCCTGAGGTTGCTGAAGACTCAATGGCTGAAGCTCAACTCCCTTTCTCTGCCTTATTGGCTAGTAACGTAGACATTACTGCCCTTCCCAAATTTGGACTAAGTCAAAATGATGATATTATAGAATTTTTAACTAAATTAGATTTATCTTTGGCTTTCTACCATCTTACGGATGAACAAAAAGCCAGAATCATCCCTCTTACCCTTAAAGAACGTGCTTATACCTTCTATCTAACGCTGAACCAGAGAATCAAAGATAATTATCATCTTTTAAAAGAAGCCTTGAAAAAGGAGTTTGATGCCCCTGAACTTAAATACAGAAAAAGACAAGAGCTTCATGGCATCAGGCAAAATGGAGATGCCATATCCCATTACCTTTCCCGGGTAGAAAAACTTTCACAAAATCTTGGAGTAACCGATCAAACAAAACTAGATATAATGATTTCTGGGCTGGATGTGCCTTTTCGGCGCTATATCCAGATGAAGCAGCCTAGGTCTTATAGTGAAGCAACCCACAAACTGCTTTTGAAAGAATCTGTTAACCCTCCCCAGGACAATTCTTCAACAATGAACCATATATTAGCTGCAATAGAGTCTTTAAAACCTGCTCAAACTGCTCAAACGAGAAGTAACTCCAATAATTCATCCCCACGAAAAACTCAAGCTATGACTTGTCATTATTGTAATAAAGTAGGTCATTCAATGAGAGACTGCCATTCAAGAAAAAGAGATCTCTCATCCCAAACAAACTTCCGTCAAAACTCCAAATATTCAAATAGACCTTCCAGAGGAAAACCTTTTTCAAAGTCTACCAAGAATGTTGAATGCTATGCTTGCCATAAAATGGGTCATTACTCAAACAATTGCCCTGAAAAAGGAAAAACAGAATGACTAGGCAAAGGTATAGGAAACACTGAGGAAGTTATATTGTTAAAAATCGATAATGTAAAATGCAATGAAACTTCAAGAAAATTAAGATCAGTGTTTTGGACCAATATTTGTAGTAAACCTTTGCAAACACTTATTGACACCGGGTCCTCAATTACAGCTATGTCTTATAAGACCCTTAATAACTTCAAAGATACTTTTTACAAAGCAAATATCCCACCTAGCAAAGTTGAAATGGCTAATGGAGATTATGAAACTGCTATTGAAGTAGTCAATCTTCCTATAACCATAGGAGGAAAAACATTCTTCCATCCCACCCATGTATTTAAGAATTTACCATTCCCCTTACTATTAGGAGATGATTTCCTCGAAGCAAATCAACGAGAGTTGAATTTTAATGGTTCCACGGCAGAGCTAAAATTAATTGACAGTGTAGAAAATAATTTAGATTTTATTGATGGCAATGCGAGTGTTTTAAAATTACCATCTTCCAGCCAAATGGTAACTCCAGATGAACCTCTGGTTTGGACAACTGAAGTCCGGAAATTTCCTCCACGGACTCTAACAACAATTACCTTACAAACAAATGATAGGTTAATTGAAGATTTTTTTATATTTAATTGAAAATAACAGTTCAGAAGAAAGCCTTTTGATCATAACTCCCCAGCTTTCAAGCTGTGAAAATAACAGCCTAACTATTTTCGTGGCGAATCCCTTGAAAAACGAGGTAGAAACTATGCTGTCTCTCGCTACTACACCAGTAGAGACTGTGAAAGAACCTAATTTTGAAAGACCAAAACAACCTGAATATGAGCCTTACCCCCTAACAGAGGAACAGAAAAAGGAGCTAGAGGAGATACTTGATGAGTATAAAGATGTGTTAGCAAGCAAGGATGATCCCTTAGGTCAAACCGATAGAGTTACACATACAATAGTTACTGAACATGAACAACCCATTAGGCAGAAACCTTATCGCCTCTCTCCATCCCAAAAGGAAAACCTTGAAGTAGAACTTGAAAATCTTTTGAAAAAGGATATAATACGACCATCTAGTTCAGCTTGGTCGAGCCCGATTGTGTTGATTCCCAAGAGCGATGGTAGTACCCGAGTCTGTATAGACTATCGGAAGCTAAATAAAATTACCATCAAGGACGCGCATCCCCTACCAAAAATTGAAGAGATATTAGATCATCTTAACGGTTCTAAAATATTTACTACGATAGATTTGTTAACCGGTTTTCATCAAATACCAATGGATAAGGAGAGTATTCCTAAGACAGCTTTTGTAACTCACAAAGGCTTGTTTGAATACCTCCGAATGCCTATGGGTCTTACGAACGCGGTAGCGTCCTTTGAGAGGCTAGTTGAACAAGTCTTTGCATTAGAATTATGGGTTTTCCTCTTGCTTTATGTAGATGATTTGATTATCTATTCAAAATCCCCCTCTGAGCATCTAAAACAAATACGTGTAATTTTATCAAGACTACGAGAGAATAAATTACAAGCTAAAGCTAGCAAATGTCGTTTTGCCATGAGACAACTCTCTTTTCTTGGTCATGTTGTAAATGAAAATGGCATATTACCGCTAGATTCTAATACTGCTGCAATCAAAAGCTTTGATTATCCGAAAAATGTAAAAGAACTACGATCATTTTTAGGAATGAGCTCATACTACCGAAAGTTTATTCCGAATTATGGAAAAATAGCGAGATCTCTGACCACTCTTTTGAAGAAAGATACTCCGTTTCTATTAACAGATGAAATGAAGAAAGATTTCGATACTTTAAAAATGAAATTGATAACACCGCCCCTTTTGCGCTACCCCGACTACGAGAAGACGTTTGTTGTAGTTACTGATGCTTCTAAGTATGCTATTGGCCATATAATAGCTCAGGAAGTTTCAGGAAAACACGTCCCCATAAGATACGGTGGTAGAACATTGAAGTCAGCAGAAATTAACTACACAATATCCGAAAAGGAAGCCTTAGCCTTAGTTCATGCCATTCAGAAAAATCATCATTATCTTTATGGAAGGCCATTCATTGTTTATACTGATCATCAGCCGCTACGTAATATGGTAAATAGCCCTGAACCGACTGGTAGGATTTGCAGGTGGGGATTGACCCTCCAGCAATACGACTATGTCGTGAGATACCTACCTGGAAGTCAAAATGTAGTTGCTGATGCCCTTAGTCGTTTGAATAATATTCACCCAGACGTTGATGATAACGAAATCCCTAGAGTAAATCTTATTGATCATGAAAAATCACAACCGATATCATGTGTCATATTGCCTAACGAAGCCATGGTAACGGAACAAGACAAGGACCCTGATATTAGAAAGATAAAACTAGAACTAATGGCTAATGACTCCTCCCCTTTACATGACAAATTCGTAATCGATCAAAACTTCTTATTTCGAGTGAATCCGCTTAACACTGATAACGGAAAAAGACAATATTTCGTTCCTCGTCATAAACATTATGAAATGATTGACAAATTTCACTCCCCAAATCACATGGGTCATTTCGGAATCAGTAGTACAATCAATAAACTCGCTGAAAGATATTATTGGAAAGGACTTGCTAGAGATGTTACGCATTTTATCAATAATTGTACCGATTGTAATATTCACAAAGGAAAGACTAATAAAGCTCCTGTCTTTTCTATCCCACTGACCCCGCCTTTTAGTAACATTGTCTGTGATGTCCTTGGCCCATTTACTCCAACAAAAGATGGAAATAGGTACATAATATCGTTTATGGATCGATATTCGTCCTGGCCTGAAGCTTTTGCAGTAAAATCAAAAATTCTGATATGATACTATGACAGCCCAACCAAGTGAAAAACCATGATTACGTCGACATTAAACCTATATCTGAGCCTGTCACTATACAGAAAATAGGTAATTATATCCATATTCCCTCACTAGAAATAGGAGGTGAGATCTCGTTCAATCATCCTTTGAGTTCCCATGAGACCACTACTAAAGGTAAATGGTTTACACTTGATAATGGTATCATTATCGAGGGCAACGGAACTCGATTTGATTATAGACAAGCCTCCTTCAAAAAGATAGTATTTCTTGCCAAAAAGTTTTCTAGAGAACAAGGACTTCCCTTGGTACAGGCGCACCTAATTGAAAATTTGATAAACATAAAAGAACAAACCTTACACGAGGCAAAGCGAACATGTTTTATTCAAAAGGAGATTAGGTCTATTCACCAATGGCTTTCCAACCATTTTCCTGACTTGGTCGCAGAATTGGTATTTGGCAGAAATGACATAGTTGCTCACCCAGCTGGTGATGCATATGAAGTCAGTGAATGCCGTCCCGTCCATTATACTTGTGTAAAACTGGATAGGAGGTCTAATAATACCAAGCTGAACAACTCTTGTTTCCAATATTTCCCTTTACAAACTCCGGATTCTGACGTCACGCAATATATTCAAATACCTTCACGTAGAGCTCATTTTCATTCTCCACAAATAAATTGCGATGACTTGCCCAAACAAACAGTGCTGCAAACAAACCAAGGTCCGATTGCCGTTAGCCCAAATGGTCATTATAAAATGATTAACCTAACAAAATCTTCGTACTCCCCAAAACTATGGATGGCTCCTTTAAAACACACATATGGATATTCATCTAGAATATTCATAGATACACCAAAAAGAATAGAACCATATCCTCTTCTTGGAATAATGTCTCAAGTCCATGAAAGCATGAGACAACTACAAGAAAAGGTTGATCAAACTTCCCAACACTCATCCCCTGACATCTTCAGCAGCATTACCTCGGCAATAGGCACGTTGTTGGAATCAGCTGGTGCTGGAACAAGTAAAGTAATCAGTAGCTTGGGTACCAGCATAAAAGCTGCTGCTGAAGGTGCAGGAACGCTAGGAAAAGATGTGATTTCCAGCTCGGGTGAGGCGTTGGCAGAAACTATTCAGGCAAGTGGATCTGCCATCAAAGACGTGGAAGATGGTAGTGCGAACATCATAGACAGTATATTGGGTGGAATCCACGGAATATTGGGCATGACCGCTTTGTTGCTTGCAGTTTTGGTGGCAACGTATCTTGCTTATCAAAAACATCAAGAAAGAAAGGAGAAGTCCAAGAAGAAACAGCAGATGATCGAAGGAATAGTAGCCGATCCAGTATTGCTACAAAGATTAATGGAGCAGTTGGAAGAGTCAGGATTATGAAATCCTATATGTAACCTATTTTAATCTATTCTATTCAACCACATAAGTTAGCTTATCATATTATCTACCAACTAATCATGATTAACACGTTATCGTATGAAGCTTCACCTTTCTCTTTATATATTCTAACAAATTTAGTCTTACAACTCAATCTAGTTATTAAATCGATTCGCAATGGAGATGGTTGAAGAATTCGTGTTCGATGTAGACGAAACATTCAGCGACATTGAGCCATTGTCTCCAGAAGATATTAACCATTCGCCAGAGAGAATCTGTTTGTTTAACGTCGAAGAAAATTTTAATTATTATGAAATACAACCTACAACGGAGACGACTACGAGAACTATTGAAGTAAAAGGAACTGAACTGAGTCAATTAAAACGACGTCAGCGATCAAGAAGGAGAAAGTTAATCGCGAAACAGAAAAGAACTGTACGTAAAAACATTAAGAAGGCATGTAAGGCGCAGCGAAGAGTATTTAAAGTAAAAGGACAGCCAGTGCCAATGTGGATCACTGGTACTATTACGGATTATATAAACAGTATTCAATGATTGCAGTACGTTATGGAATTGATTTTTGGTTTGAACATATATATATACATTAGTTAAATAGTATTAGAGTTTTATTCATATCCATAATACTCCCGTGTATTCAGTGATGGGGACATCACTTTTTCTATCCCCCAAGGTGTCGTAAACCTAGACGACCCTCCCCCTGAAAATCCATATTTCCTTGGTTTTATTCCTAGATAAGTCTCCCCATGCCAAAAAACCCAAAGTTATGTAATACTCCAAATCAAAATTGATGATGTAGCTTTATTAAGAAATAATTGCTGTCATCATTTTCACGTATAAGATTACTATAGTCACCATTCCCCTATATCTTTATGTAGCCTTTTGTATTAAAGTCAAATTATAGAACAATAATCGTTATTATCATCATTATTCATTGAATCGTATAAATACGCTTTATATCGTTTATTAACTGACTTACTTACTCACTTACTTTTGGGTATTACTTTTGCATCTTAAACATGTAAGTGTTTATCTATATTTTATTAGGGATCACCCTTAGGGTGGTCCCGATCCTTCTGGAAGTACACTTAAATTCAGAATATTATTCGTATTTAGCACTCAGAATTTCTCCATTTCCTGTTTGAACGTTTGAACTTTTATTTCTAACTAGTTCTGTGCAATTCATAGTGTTCGATTGAATCTCCCTTTTCTGCGTCCCTTAGTTACTCTGTTTGGAAATCCTAGTTGATCAAGAAATCCTTCAATTTGTTTAAGGAAAGTAAGTTCAATTGGGTCGACTCGGACTGACAAGTTATATTATTTACATAACTTGGAGTAGTATGTCCTTAAGACAGTGCTCATTTCCTACAGTTCGTTCGTAATTCCGATCATCTAAGACATAAGAAAGCGGTGTGGACCTTCAACACAGTCACAATCACAAAAACAAAATCAAGAATTGAAAAATTGGACATCCATTGGAATCGAACTCGGAACCCCATGCACATGAGACAGACGATCTAACTGCTTGAGCCAACCACGCTTTGTAGGTAGTGAGGGAAAGCGTGAACTGATAAGAAAGAAAAAGGAAAGAAAGAAATGAGAAGAAAATTAATTCCCGCTTTGATGTTATTATCGAAACAAAAGGATCAGTCATGCCGAAATTCTTTTCCACACGTCAGCAATCTAGTTTCTATAAATATGAAAACTAGATTGTAAGGAAGATTCTAAAAAATAATAGCTGTTTTCTTAGACGACTACGTTAACTATAAAGTGCACTCACAATCATTAATTTGTCAGATCTAACAAAATGAATAATGAAAATGTCATCAAAGGACAATCAAACGAAGGATTTTCCGTCAAGAACCTTGAAAATATTCCAACAACTTCCATCAAAATGATCTGCCGCAGAAAAGTTCTACTATTTTGAAAAAAAAACCTTAAAAACAACATATGCTGTTTGAGAATTTGTCTGGGTTGACAATACAAACTATCTCACGACTGAAAAAATTTTAATCTGTCAATCATTTTCTCAAGCGAAGAGTACAAGAAACAATTCTAGCTTTACAATAGTGTCACAGATCATCAGTGGATAGTGTTCAATTATTATTATTCCTTTATTTTCATTTGTGGAATTTTCACAAAAAAAGGTAAAATACAAAAGTTGTATTTTTTACTGCTCTATTCACATACTGCATTTGAAAGATATTCTATATAGCGTTTTTTTACAAACTTCAAAAAACTGATTTTTGTCTGGCTTTTGCAGGACTTTAGCTTTAAGTGCTTAAATGCAACATTGGGTACAAAGTCCCAATTTGTCTATGTAAATTCTGGTGAATTTTGTGTGAAAAGTTAGGGTTATACTATTTTGTTTGCAACAACAATAACAAGAGTTGCAAAGTTCCAAATTCCAAGTCAATTACATAAAAATTAGAAACTTGAAATAAAATAAAAGAACACATTATTAATGTGTGTCAGCCTGCTAATCAATGGACCAAAATGTATTATCAATATTACCAAGACGGACTTTGGGAGAATGTTACGGGCTATAGACCTTTTTGTAGCATCTAGGTGCAATGTCATGTTGGATAATTAAAAACTCCAGCACCAAAACAATGATAAGAAAAAAATTAGTGCGCACTCATTATGCATTAATGTGTCATTGCAGGTATTTGTGTTAATGCTGGATTTTTTAATTACCCAACGTGACACCGATCAAAAGGTCTACTTATTAAGCCTCAGCCTGTACAAATGATATAATGGTTCAAAAGGGCCAGATTATTTTCTCATAATTTAATTTATAAGTTTTACAGTGCATTATTGTTGCTTTTATGTCAAGTAAATGATCTGGAAAGATAAATAATGTATTTTTATTGTTTTTGTTTCAGAGATTGATTACAGTGAGAAAAGCAGGCATTGTCCATATCTTGATACAATCAACAGGTAAAGGCTGTTGTTTTTGTTTGTAAATTTACAATATCTACTGAAATATTTTTTTACATCATAGATAAGAAATTGTAAGTTAGACCAATCGGAAATCAATCTATTCAATCTTTTTGTTTATAAAACAAGAAAACATACCATCTTATGTATCGTATGTTTTCATAGACAATCAATACAATTTGAAGAACGTTTTAAAGGAAATCATTTTGTTGATTAAAGATAAAGTCAAATTGAAAAAAATATATGATTAGGCACATGTTAAAATCACTTTCTGTCAGCAAATTTTATTGATCAAACAGTTTTTATTGACTGTCAATATATTCTTTTAGTTTTCAAGAAAATTGATTTACAGTCAATGTAAAATTATTTATGTTAATAATTTGTACATATTTAACAGTCAATACAATTGTTAATGCTCATAAAAACTTAATGGCAGTCAGTGAAAAACATTGAACATGCCAAATCAACGTTTTTTGAGCAGGTACACTACTACACTCTTTACCTACATGGTGACTATTGATAATGAATAATAATAATGAAGTTTCTATTTTCAGAACTGTTTTGGATTTTGATTTTGAGAAACTCTGCTGTGTTTCTCTGTCTCATCTCAATGTTTATGCATGTCTTGTTTGTGGAAAATACTTTCAAGGTAGTTTATATTTGTCTTTCAAGACCAATCTCTGGTTCGATTTTATTGCATCTTCTAACCTAGAGAGAATCTAGGATATTGCATCTTTCATTCATAGTACTATAAGAGAGAAAAAATTTCTTTCTTATTAATTTTCCCTTGGTTGTAGAAACTTCTTCCTTTGTAAAGTGAATTGTAAGCCTCCTGGTTCAGGAGAATTTAAAGATTCACCAATTCACCAAGGTTTTACTTTTTATATTGTTACACAGCCAAATGTCAAATTCTTTTTTTAATTTAAAGAATTTCCACGTTTCAGGAAGAGGTCAGAATTCTCATGCTTATACACACAGTGTTCATATTGGACATCATGTTTATTTAAATTTACACACATTGAAGGTATGTTGTTAAAATAATTTTCTCATCTCAGGATTCTTCAGTATGTCATTATTCTGTCATTCATCTTGGAAAGTATGCATAGTTTTTGTGGTAGTTGTTGTTGTTACTGTATTGCTATCAACAAATATTTGCTACAAAGTTAAAGTCACAGGATTCATCTTCTACTTTTATTGAATAAATTTTAGAATGTTTTACCCTTTTTATAGTTTTACTGTTTACCGGATAATTACGAAATTATTGATTCATCCCTGGAAGATATAAAGGTTTGTTTTTTTCTGTTTTGAATAATTTTAGCACACATGAAATTTTGTTTTCTTGTTATTGCAGAGATTTGCAGAGTCAGGTTATAAGTTATCTTCTTCTTCATTAAATAAAATTCGATTATTTAATACTTTTATTTCCATGCTATAATCCTTTTTAAGCTAGTATATAATCAGAAATTTCCTAATTAAATCTGCCTTTGTTTGAATAGGAAGTCTTGTTCTTTCACAAAGATTTGTTTTCCTTTTAAATCATTAAAGGATAAAAGCAAGTCCGAGAAAATTCATCAAGCCAAGAAAACATGAAAATTTTGATTTAAAAACAGCTATATTTCGTATAGTATCATATACATCATTCAGGCAAATGATTTCTGTAAAACAAAGTTTTAAATACTAATATACATATATAATATAATAATATACTTATTAGTCAGCCAACAGCTGATTATTCAAATAGGCTTTTTCCCCATCATCATCAGACCAAAATCGAAAAAAACATGTTACCCCGATATGCTCATTACGTAAGCCGCGTTTCCCCGATTTCTAAAGTTTATATCCGATCGGGTTACGTTTTAGTGTACTTTTAGCGTGTGTTGTTTTTAGAAAACATAGATGTGGTGTTTCAAGATGGCGGTTTAAACGGCTCAGTGTTTTCAGTGTAAATGCAGGAAGTAAAATGCATGTTGCAAGCTTCAATTTCTGTCATATCTTTTTTATAATGACTTTGAAACTTGGCAAATCAAACACATGATTTTCATCAAGGGGATTCTTTTTTATATTTGTTGAAGGTTTAGCAATTTGCTCAAGTTTTTGTTATTTTTAAGAATTTCTGCTTTTTGCATAATAAATAAACATATTTTTCCTGTTTGCCTCTAGCTGTAGGTGGAATTGATCATGTTATAATGTTATTGGAATATGATAAAGTATAAAAAAGTACAGCTACTGTCTAAATTTGATAAAGACAGGATGCAATCATGTTTTTGGACTTGGATGGACGTATTTGCCAGCATGGATTTCGTGTAAACTATAACGTGCAACTGAAACGTTTTTGACGCATTGGTTTAAGGGTACTTACAAAGATTGTTTGGTTTTCAGTTGGTGTAAAGTAATAATTCCAGCTCGGCGTGAATAACTCCATAATTCATTGATTTTTAGCTTTCATTTTGGCTAAATTTGCTTTTGCTCGCTTACGCTTGCGTCAATTTATTAATTATGTTGGCGCATGCGCCTCTTTTCCCATCTTACACCCTTATTAAAAATTGAATGTTGGTACAAAAGAAATTTTGCTTGGCGTGAGGCTTGCTGTACGGTAAAATATCTTTGACGCGAGATTTTGTGGAATCCATACTGCACTGGCTTGTTTGGCTACAACAACAGCAGAGGGAGACAATCAAAAATATGTTCTGCTACTCGCGCCGGCTGTTTGCGTCGGCCAACCAATCCAACCAGCTTGGCAGACAAAAATGCTGGAGGAGTCAGGAAATTGTCAGAATTTTTCATCAAGCGAGCGAATAAATATTAAAAACTAAACTTTGAAACCATTTTCCTAAAAACCTGACTAGATTTACTACCGACCGACTGACTGACTGACTGACTCTATTTTATGAAGATTTTTGACACGAACGAAACATATATTTGATTGCCGCCAGAACACTGGATAAAATGACGACCATCACATATTATTTTTTTATTGTTCACACATCTGGATACAGATTGTGTTTTGTGACCTTGGCGCATGTTTTGGGCTTTTTTGGTTGGAAACACCCACCTGTTCATAATAGGTAACAAACATCCATGTTATAGAGAATGGGTGGACCCGCCCACTTGAAACACTATTTTACCATAATTTCATCACCAATCATTAGTCAAATAAATTACTTTGATGCTGTTAAAAGACAATACAGATCCACAAGTCCATTATTTTAAAGTTTATAATGTCAATTTTTTTTCTCTACATTTTCTGTCTGATTTTTACTTTTTTGCTTATTTTATATCGAAAATAAAAAAATAAAATTTTTATACAAATTATCATGATATAATATGAACACTACGTGTACTGTAATCTTTTAGAAGGGTTTGTCCATAATAGGGGGTCTCCATAAAAGGGTAACCTACCTTACTAGAAATTTCATAGAGACTGAACTACTTTTCACAAAGTTTTTGAGGCAAATTGTGTTTTTCTAAGTATGTGACTAGCTTAATTGTTAATGGCAGCCAGTTACAATTTCTAGAGTGTGAATTTCTAGTAGGAGCACCTGAAGAATTGTGACAAAGTGTTATTAGAATTTGGTCAGGTATAGACCTTTTTTTAAAGAGGCAGCCATGCTGAATAATTATGTACTCCAGCATAAAAACAATGATACAGCCATGCATAATTACTGTATCATGCATATTTTAAAAATTATATTGTTTTGTTTTGCTTGGTTATTGTAAACATGCTACTGGCATAAATTTAATGAACTATTATTCAAAAAGAAAACTACTTGTATTTATAAATGTAAATGATTCGTCTATTTGATTTTTTTGATAAAATCTTTGTACAGGTTTATAACAGGACATATCTAAAATTTTGTAATATGTAATTTGTCCCTAGATTTTTACTTTATCTTCAAAAATGTTAAAAGTTGAATTTAAATGCTTAACATACGGAATGTTCATTTTCTACTCAATCTAACTACTAGGAGTTTTGAGTAACCTGGACAAACATTTTTAAGCAAAATGTGGTTTTTAGCTCTTAAAATTTTCCAATTTCGCTTGATTCTTTGTGCATCTAGTCCTTCCTTCCATCGCAGCTACTTAACTTCTTTACAAGCTATCCAACTAATAATCTAGCTATATTGGCTGACTTTCCAGCCTCGGCTGGTTTATTGCAGTTAGATTATGATATTTCTACCCTAGATTTGACTGCAATTCATTATTGTATTTCTAGTATGTCTTACAACCATCATTCAGTAAGGAACATATCAAGGTTCTTGATACTGCTGGAAAGGTTTCCCGTGCACTCAACGGTTCCACATACATTCCAGGTACGTCTGTCCATTTTACTGGCAAGTTAGGAAGATTTTTGAGATGGCTAGGTAATTGAATATTCCACCCTTATTATTGAGTTTTCAGGAGTTTGAATCTCCTAACCATGTAAACATATATGACACCACAGCAAGCAATTTTAATTACCTGAAAATCAGACGTTAGAAGTAGGGGGGGTCCAAAATTACACTTTTTGAATTTAACCATCTTTTTTAAATTAATTTTTCATGCTGATTCCGAATTTGAAATCCGTTTTTCCATATCTCTTACCCCTGAGCGGCTACCGGAGACCCTTTTTTCGGAAAACCGCCCAAAACCGCTTAAAGTCAATTTTTTTTAAATTTTCCATTTTGAATTGCTTTCTAGTGATGTGATATCTTTATCATTGCATTTGGAAGAGGTTTACTAGCTCAAGATATTTTTACCAATTTGATTTTTACATGTTGGATCATATTCTAAGCAGACAAATTAAAAGCAGCTCAGTCCTCCATAGGGTTGCATCATTGCATAAAGTACTCAAAACTCTTTGTAACAAGGAATGTATAACCAGATGTTTTGATAAATGGAATCCAAGTACAAGAATTTCCTTCAAAAATATTCATTTCAGTACATTTTCAGAATAAGGAACCTCATGTAGCCGGCCCCGTAGCAGGTCAGTGGCAGGAGATATGCAGAAATTAATTTGAAATTTAAAACCAGCATGAAAACTTGATCTAAAACAAGTAGTTTTTTGGACCTACCCCGGTGGAGGTCCTATAAATTAACCTTTGTCCGTCTGTCCGTCCGTTAGTTACCAGCTTTTCTCGAGATTGGCTCATTAGTTTTTTCTGATTTTTTGCACAATGATGCAAAATGGCAATGCCCAAAATGTGACGGAGCCCGATTTTCGAAAAAAAATTTTGGGGGGCAAATTTGGGCCAAAAAACGGCTAAAAAAACGGGTTTATTGGACTTTGTGAAAAATTGGATCATTAATTTTTTCTGATTTTTTGCACAAAAGTAGGGTACCATCATAGGTATAAGATGGTTCAAGCAGATTTTTGCAAAAAAATTTTGTTGGCCCAAAAAACGCATGTTTATCTATAAGAATCGCTATTAATAAGCATACATCGATGTTCTTAGTCAAATTACTCAATTTTTTTATGAGATAGATGTTTTTTCTGCTTAAGAGGGCTTACTTTTGAAGAATATGTGTGTTTAGTCAGGAAATTTGGGTTGCTTGCTTGGCGTGTTTTTATAGAAAAACTGGCCAAATTCGATATTTTTTTATAAGCACATTATCAATTACTTAGGTATTGGCTTTTCTCGAGATTGGCTCTTTCATTCTTTATGATTTTTTACACAAAGATGCATAACTATAAACCCTTGAATGTGACAGAGCCCGATTTTCGAAAAAAAAAAAAAATGTTTTTGGGGAAATTTGGGCCAAAAAACGGCTAAAAAACGGGTTTTTTGGACTTTGTGAAAAATTGGATCATTAATTTTTTCTGATTTTTTGCACGAAAGTAGGGTACCATCATAGGTAAAAGATGGCTTGAGCAGATTTTTGCAAAAAAATTTTGATGGCTCAAAAAACGCATGTTTATCTATAAGAATCACTATTAATAAGCATACATCAATGTTCTTAGTCAAATTACTCAATTTTTTTATGAGATAGATGTTTTTCTTTTCTCACGAGTGTTTAGACAGGAAATTTTGGTTGTTTGGCATGTTTTTATTGAAAAACTGGCCAAATTTGATATTTTTTTATAAGCACATTATCAATTACTTAGGTATTAGATTGATTGGCTCTTTCATTTTCTACGATTTTTTTTGCATAAAGATGCATAACTATAAACCCTCGAATGTGACGGAGCCCGATTTTTGGAGAAAAAAATTTTGGGGTATAGTTCAGCTAAAAAAACGGCCATAAAAGGGTTTTTTGGACTTAGTGAAATATTGGACCATTGTTTTTTTTCTGATTTTTTGTATGAAAGTAGATAAAAGATGGCTCAAGCAGACTTTTGATAAAAACGAATTTTTCAGCTCAAAGAAGCATCTTTATCAATAAGAATCACTATTAATAAACATATATCAATGTTCTTAGCCAAATTACTCAATTTTTTGGAGATGTTTTTTTGCTCACGAAGTCTTGAATATGAAAGAACATTTCAAGAGCATGAAATTTTGGTTTCCAAACGTTTTTTTATAAGAAACAAACGACTAATTTTAATAGATCGTCACTATGTGTGTTCTGAATGATTGTTTAATGGTCACGTCACGTAGATATCAATTATAAACGTGTTAAATGCATAATCCAGGTAGGTCTATCAAAGTATCACTTGTTCATTTAAAGTTCATTCAAATTCAAACATTTTCAAATTATCAATTTTCCCTGGATTCGAAGATTTTAGTAAAAAAAACAGCCTCCTATACTAGGCCAAGGGTGAGAGCTATGACAAAATGAATTTCAGATTCGGAATCAGCATGAAAAACTGATTTAAAAAAGATATCACATCACTAGAAAGCTATTCATAATGGAAAATTTCAAAAAAATTGACTTTTAGCGTTTTTGGGCGGTTTTCCGAAAAAAGGGTCTCTGGTAGCCGCCCAGGGATTAAAAGATATGGTTAAACATCAAAATTTCCAAAAAAAGTCATTTTTAGACCCCCTATTAGAAGGGCTGGTAAATAGCCGGTAAATTTACCAACAGGCAGCTTCAAGTCAATTAAGCAATTTCAAAGTGTCTATTTTGACAATTGGAGTCGTCCCAAGCCCGACTTTGATTGAGCGGATGACATCCTTTTAACACGAACAAACTGCCAGGACCAGTTTGGTCTGGTTTGGTTGTTTTTGTTGATTTTTTGTTAATCTGAAAAATGATCTGTAACAGTTTTGACCAGTTCGGTTGAATTGATAATTTCTTTTGTACTTTAAGGTGTTGTTGGTTTGAATAACATCAAAGCCAATGATTATTTGAATGTTGTTCTCCATGTAAGTGACGTTATCGAAAACAAAAAAAATCAACATATTTTAAAACTGAATCATTTTCAGTCGTATCCCACTGTGTGTAGCTAAGGTTAAGCTAATAGTATTTGAGAATCTGTTTGGATACGATAAAACGAGCTGCAACGAAGAATTTTTCGCAATCAGGCGTTTGTAAAATTTGAATAGTGAAAACTTGTTGAACAGAGGTTATACATCACACCTAACACTCTGGGTACACTGTGTGCTTCTAAAACTCAATGATTTGTCAACGATTTGTCAAATAGTTAAATCAGTAGAAATTGAGGTTCATTTCAAAGCACTCTCATTTTAAGCTCTTTTTTAGAATGTTCTACATCATTTTATTTTTAGCAAATTTTATTGGAAAATTTCAAAAATCAGACAATGTTTATTTGCCATTAGCTATAAACTAAAATGGCCACTTTTAAACCTGACACTGTTTTCTACCTTTAGGCGATGGCGTTTATACCACCAATTAGAAATTACTTTCTGAGAGATGAAAACTATCAAGATACCAAAAGGCCTCCAGGGGATACCCTGTTTCCTTTAGGTGAGTTTTTGAAAATTTATTATCAAACCGTCTTCATATCATGATAGTTTTGTGAAATCCAGTTTAGAATATTAAATGTACTTTGAAAGCTTAGAAAAACCATTGTATTTGGCTTCGAATATGTACATATAATGTTAGGGAAAGCTTTATGGAATAATTTATGATAGGGAAGAATAAAATAAAAGGGTTTTTTGAATTAGCAATCATGTTCAGTTTGATGTTAGTAGTGGTATTGTTGCTGGAAAGAATTTTTCTTTGAACGTCTTGATTTTTGGTCATCCGATGGTGTGGAGGTCCTATAAATTAACCTCTGTCCTTTCGTTACCAACTTTACTCCAGATTGGCTCATTAGTTTTTTCTGATTTTTTGCACAAAGATGTGTCACTATAAATCCTTGAACGTAACGGAGCCCGATTTTCGAAAAAAAAAATTTGGGCCAAAAAACGGCTAAAAAACGTTTTTTTTTGGACTTGGACTTTGAAAATTGGATCATTGATTTTTTGCATGAAAGTAGGGTACCATCATTTTGGTTGCTTGGCGTGTTTTTATAGAAAAACTGGCCAAATTCTATATTTTTTTATAAGCACATTATCAATTACTCAGGTATTATCTTTTCTCGAGATTGGCTCTTTCATTCTTTATGATTTTTTGCACAAAGATACATGACTACAAACCCTCAAATGTGACGGTGCTCGATTTTTGGGAAAACATTTTTTGGGTAAAAATTTCAGCAGAAAAACGGCTAAAAAAAGGGTTTTTTGGACTTAGTGAAATATTGGATCATTGTTTTTTTCCAATTTTTTGCATGAAAGTAGGTAAAAAATGGCTCAAGTAGATTTTTGTAAAAAAAGAATTTT
>NW_027104391.1:0-2552 GCF_902728285.1 Clytia hemisphaerica | reverse complement strand
AGCAAGAAATGTTTCTCACAAACGACACTCAACTATTGAAGACGCTCGATGAAAATCCAATTTCCCTTGAAAATCAAATTAGAGAGCGTCAACTGTATATCAAAAACTAGATAGGGTTTCACTGAGAATAATAATTTTGCCAATGGCAAAAAATAACATAAAAAAGGCTGGCATGAAAAAAGGCCGATAAGGTAACACCAAAAAATGTGCCTAAAATGTTTCAAAAATAAGTCCATTTCTACATTAACGCATAAACACATGGTAGTTCCTCAGGCCTCCTTTTTCGACAAAATCGGCATACCGTATTACTTCGATCAAACGCCCTCTTCTTTTAAACGCCCCCTCGAATAAACGCCCCTCCATAAAGGAATTTTTAATGAACGTCCCCTCAAATAAACGCCCACTTCGAATAAACGCCATTCTTTTAGGAGGAGCGTTTATTTGAGACATGTAGCTTTAAGGAATTATAATGCGAAGGATATAAAACTTAGATAGATATACAACAATATTTGTATTCTTTTAGGGGGGCGTACGGGGTTTGCGATTTCCGAAATACCTAGACTGGAGTCGTTTATAATGCGTGTAATACTAATAATACCAATACTAATAATAATAATAATAATAATACGGGATTTAGTTTGTATAAACGACTGGAAGAATCCGGTGTTCCAGCCTTATAGATACAGGGGCTAGCTACGCAGAAACTTGCGTAGCGAGAAAACAATTTATCAAGCAACAACAAACTCTCAAAACGAAATCAACTCAAATGAAAAACTTTCAATACACAAATCCACACATATTCTTTTTTCTCAAGAATTATTTTGAGCAGGAAAAAGTTATAATTGCAATATTGACACTTTTCTTTTGTTTGGAGTTAGTGCACAAAGGTTTCTAGACGACTAAAATTGTTCCATTCATTACTTTTTGCTTTATTTCTACTATGTATAAATTAGTCGTCTAGCTTGCTAGACTACGAAATACCGAATAATTTTGCCAAAATTTCCGAAATTCCGTAAAAAAAAATTGCAATTCCAATACCGATTTTTTGGGTATTTCCCCTTGTTTTGACTAGTTGTTCATCAAATTTGATTTTTCATGTATGAATTCCGAAAAAGGGGGATAAAAACTTTATAATACCGAAATTTCGAAGCAAAAATTCATGGATTTCCGATACCGAAGCAATTTCAGAATTCCGAAATACCGAAGAGATTTTGCCTGATTTCCGAAATTCCGAAGATAAAAGGGTCGATTTCCGCAATTCCGAAATACCACTTTTAGTATTGGAACTGATTTTGAGCCATTTTTACATCCCTGAATCGACATATTATTTGTACTCAGACAAAAATATAAAGGGAAATAAGTTTCCCATTCACTTTTGTTATAAATTATTTGATAAATACCCCCTCGATTTAACGCCCCTTCGAATAAATGCCCCTCAAAAAATCCAAAAAAATTCATAAACACCCAAAAAGCTTCCTTTTGGAACTTACTTCGTCAAACATTCGTCACATACTACCGTTTGGTCTAAGAAAGAAAGAAAGATACTATTAGAAGAAGAAACCAAGTAGTCAAGTTTCACAACCTCACTTTTCAAGCATAATCACCTCATTGTGAAATGGTCATTCATTCAAGAAATGTTGCTCTCTACCAAAAATCAACTCACCTGTAGTCTATTGGCTTTAATTAATTATGCACTCTTTTTTGTTCCCATGGAAACCACCCTTAAGGGAATTACGCTGACAGGGTTTTTACTGGATAGCAAAAATGAGTGCACACTCTGGCACACTAAAAGCAATCGCAATTTGATTGGAGCATTAGCAGGAGTGAGAATAAGGAGGTGTCGTCAGCAAAGATTTTGGGTTTTGACTCGAGTTTTAATGGGAGATCGTTGATTTAAATTAAGAAGAATAAAGGACCAAGAATAAAGGACCAAGAATAAAGGACCAAGAATCGAGCCCTGAGGTATCCCAGCATTGATCCTCTTCCACTCAGACGCTTTCCCATTTAGCACAAAGTTTTTTTGAAAGTATCGTCTCTGTTTTATTCTTAAGTGTGACTTTTTCATTACGGCTGCCATTTTCCCCAGTGATCGTTTCCTTTCAAACGTTTTCGTCTCCTTCATCGCACTCAGTTTTTTACTAACCAAAATGTTCTTCTTCCCTCTTCACTCTACTTGATTCAACTACTCAAGAAAATTAAATCAAGGATTTATATACAAGTTTCAACCTTGAATGTACTCTTTTTATAAGAACTATTTTATAAGAACAACGAGGCTAAAAAATTAGAACAATTTATTATCATAGTCCTTATAAAAAACACTGGTCTTGTCTTATTGTTTTAACTTTTTGTTAACTTCTCCTTTGTTAATATCAAAAGATAAAAATCGATTTGCTCAGTTTTTTGCTCACGTTACCAAGTACTCCTCTTGGGATTGGTTTAAGACTTAATCACATATTCAAAAAGTGAACAAAACAAACTAATTAGTTAGTTAGCTAGATAGAAAGATTGTTGAAAAGTAGCTGCTAGTGTAAAAAAAAAAACTCAAAAAAAGT
>NW_027104390.1:2917345-2957869 GCF_902728285.1 Clytia hemisphaerica | reverse complement strand
ATATATTACGTTGTGTTTATTTGTATATCTTTATCCTCTTATTTACAAAAAACTATTTTATAATAATGCACTTTATAATTGAAGAAAATGGTCAGAAGTCCAGTTTTTAGAGCTTTTTAATCTGTTAATCACCCATTTCTTCCCAGTGCACGTTTTTTTCAAACATAGAGTAATTTAAGCTGAGGCTGGACATACTTAAATTTCTATAGTTCTATAACAATAAATACATTGTATTCGAGCCAAAATCTTAGCCTTGTTATGCTTACACGCTTTTTTTTATAAGAATGGTGTATTTTGTTTTATGATGAATATTCTTAACTTTTTGGTCAAATCCCAACCTAACTAACATCAAATCAGAATACCTAAAAAAATGGAATTTTGACTTTTTAGTTGATGCTTTGTCTAGCTAGGAGGAAATTGGTGATTTGCAGATTAAGAAACTCTTAAAATTGGAGATATTTTGGGTTTGGTTACAAAATTTAAGGATGGCCATATTCTTAATTTTTAGCCAATTTCATCATGAACATTTTTATAAAGTGTATGGTTATGTTTTTTATGAAGAAAATACTAAATCCAATAATAAATGAGAGTTGTCCCATGCCTCTTTGAGTTTTTCCAGGTTCGAATGTCGTGGTGGAAAAATTTAGAAAAAACAATCGGTAGGGGAGGTGAGCTGACGTCTTACTTATAGACAGAAGAGTAAACCTGAGTTATTGAGTAAACGGAAAATTCGGAAAATTATTGGTGAGGTTATACCTGAAGAATAAAAGCGGCGGGATAGAGTTAAACAAACAACTTCCTAAATCTACCGCTGTTAACTTGTACGGGCGGCTAAATCTTATACACGACCAAAACCCACCCGACCATTTTTTTTTGTCTTAGACCTGATGCTAAGTATCGATAGATAAATCAACGCGACGCGGACGAAAAATGTGAAAATATGAGATCTGATTTTGTTGATCAATGATATCTCAGGCTAGTTTACGCTCGTCTATCCATACTTGACCTCCGAACTATGCCATCGTCGCAGACTGACGTGCGATTTTCAAACTAAATATTCAAACTACTCCCGACCGTAAAAATTTCGGATTATCGTATTGCACATATATTAGCGAGGTTACGCAAGGGGCCATATACGACCATAGATGGATGAGGTGGACCCATTGAGTTTAAAGCCCGAAGGGCTAGAGTTCAATCTCTAACCTTTCTTGTGCAAGAAAAAGTGAAGCCTTAAAGAATGCGCCGCGTTTTTGACGACAGATTGAATCTAGCAATTCCTTTGTTTACGATTGATATTTTTTCGAAATTAAGCGGTAAATTTTAGTTTCAATCTTCATTTGTGTAAAAACCAGGCGAGCCGCTCAAGGCCGCGCAACTTTGGTAGGATTGTTGGCTTCAAATCCTACCAAGGAGATTGACTTCTAGCCATTCGGGCTTATACTTCATTGGGTGGACCTACACATAAAAATTTTGAACTTTGCGCGTAGAGATTTTGCTTGGCCAAGTTATGCACAGGTCATCTAAGGTCGCATATATCCTCTTGCGTAACTTCGCTAATAAGTCATATCATTGTATACACATATTAAAAACGACTCCAGTCTACCTTAGTATTAGTACAAAGTCCAAGCAAATTCGCATGCGTCGGTCATACTTTCAACATGTAAGGTAAGAAAAACAGATGAAGAATCAACTCATACTAAAAAAATTAAGTGGGGTCCGGGTTTTCTTAAAAAATTACGCGAGGGTCCGGGTTTTCTCGAAAACTTACACGGGGGTCCGGTTTTCCGAAAACGGGTTTTCTCGAAAACTTACGCGGGGTCCGGGTTTTCTCGAAAACTTACGCGGGGGTCCGGGTTTTCTCGAAAACTTACGCGGGGGTCCGGGTTTTCTCGAAAACTTACGCGGGGGTCCGGGTTTTCTCAGGGTCCAGGGTCCTGTTTTTCTCGGGGTCCAGGGTCCCGTCCAGGTCCGGGTTATACAGGACGCCGTTTTTTTTAAAGAAACATGAGACTCAGAATGCCTAAAAACTAAAAACATGCTGAGGCTGAGGCTGAGATTAAGAAAAAAACATTTTTTAATTCGGTTTTTTTAAGAACCTTCCAATCAAAACAAATGTTTTTTTTCTTTGCATGAAAAATAGGCTGATTATGTCAAAAAGTTTATAAACATGGAAGAAACGTGTAGAAAATATTGAACTTGATCAGAACCATAAAAAGATTTGGTTGTGACGTCATTATTTGCAGATTTGAGCCTAGATTTACCTTGTTGGGTATATGACTTCATTAATAGGGATCGCGAAAGACGGGGGTAAATCGTGTGGAATCAACAAAAAATGTGATCTCAGGATCTAGGCCTCCTAAAACCACGGGATGAGTTTTAAAAGTAATCTTATCATAAAATGAATTCATGAAATAACGAGCAATTTTCTAAAATTCAGAATGGCAGACGACCTAGCAACAAAAAATGGGTTTTAGCCAGGTGAGCGCTTCGTCCAACCCCTATGTTGTTATACATTTTTGAAACCACAAGAGGACATCGCTGTTTATTTACTTTGTCTCGCTTATCCAAAAGAAAAGTACAAAAAGTTATTCAATTCTTTCTTGGAAAAAGTCCTTTTTAAGGATCTTAGGTTTACTCTCCGGCATTAAGACAAAGATATTATGAAATTTCAACCTTTTTTCACAAGATAAGAAAAAGAAATATATTATATTCATTTGCGCTCTGCTGGCTTTTTAAGCTCAAAAGTTAGAGGTGAGCAAGATTTTTGAGAGATCACAAAGTTTTGTTTACAAAATTAAAACATCCACGATGGTGTGTAGAAATAGAAAGTGCTCTCCATCCGTGGTGCTCCATTTTTCAATCTCACCATTCTGGTCTGTAAAATGCATAATTTTGAGAAAAAAAAAGTAAAAAAAATAAAACTTTATCTCGGGAACCTTCCTATCAAGTTTCAATGCTGTAGCATTACCAAGTGGATAAATTTTGGCTTGGATTTAATTTGGCGAATGCTCAATTATGTAAAATTTAGCGGGGATTTAATTTGGCGACTCGGGAGGCTTTAGTCGGTGGTGAACTAAAAAAAATACGTGGTATTTTACTAAAAAATACATATTCTCCATAGAATTTCTATCTTTAAAAAATATCATTAAATTTGGCGGGGATTTAATTTGGCGAATGGCCGATTTTTGAAATTTTGGCGAGGATTTAATTTGGCGAATTTTGGAAAAAATCGCCAAATTCGCCAAATTTAATCCCTGCCAAAATTTATCCACTTAAGGTAATAGAAGTAAAATTATTAATAAAAGTGTGTTTTTTGACATAACCCCCCGGATTTTTCGTTTTAACCATGATTTTTTCAAAAACCTTCAAAAATCGTTCCAATAAAAGTGGTATTTCATGAGATAAAAAATTTCATATCTCAAGAACGGCTTGGCCAATTTTGATGAATGACCCTAGCCTAGAAATCTAAGCTAGTTTGATTCAGTCACTTGGATAAATCTGATGGTTAAGTTGTGACTGAATAACTAGCTTAGGGACAGTAAACTCGGTAGCTTATCAACTGACAACAACGACAATTCAAATTTCGCGGCGAGGGATAACGTAAACTCACATAATTTGCATAATTATTCGTCGTTGACTTTTAATTCGTTTCATATCGAAAATATGAAATCACACCAGACACAGAACACAATATCAAAACATTATTTAGAATTTTTTTATTTTGTCTTTTTTTCTATCTTCTGATTGGCTCTTATTGTAAGATTAGATAAACAAACTCTCCGTCTTACAGTTTATGCGCTCCTTTTGTAAAATATAAAATGAAATTCTATAAGTGTGCCGATGGAGAGTGAAGGAAAAATTTGTTCATTTTTTTCAAAAAGTTATGTTCGTATTTTATGGAAAAGTCAACAAGAGACAAATTCGTTTCTTGAGTGATAATTTTGTGATTTGACATAAAAGTATTTTGTATGATTTTTACAAAGCTCATCATAAAAATAACCTTCAATAAAATAAATAAAAATTACTTTAGACTAGCAGGCTAAAATACCGTATACAAAACAATGTAATCAATCCCCCTAAAAAACATTTTCTTGAGTCTTGAATTCGTATAGCTGTCACTGAAAATAAGCACCGACAATTTTATGTTCTTTGAAAATGAAAGATGTCATTGTCTGTAAAATTGAGCATAAAGTCTCAAATTCATAAAACAACAAGAAACCACAACCAGTCAAAGACCAAGAACTGTCTATCATCTATCCATTACAGTATAATAAAATATCATGTCATGCAATCCAATCAGAATACAGAACTACAGCATAGGATCTGTACAAGTACTCTCTCTTATATATTGCCACATACGATAGTCAATGTTCAATCACAAATCTTTACTTTATTATTTGCCATTCTGGAAACAAGCAACTTTTGCTGTCTTTACGACGAATAGCATTCTTTTTTCTTCATCAGTTCAATTCTTCCCAAAAACAAGAGTAGCACTATCAAGTCTAGAAAACTTTTTCTGATACAGTATTCCAAATATATCTCTCGGCTCTCTCGTGGTAATAGTCTCACATCATGATATAATCGAAGAAAGATCTTGCACCCATCCTCTTCTACTCGTTTTCTGATAAAATAATTATAAACTTCTATCGCTCACGAAAACTCCCGATTTTTTACCACGTGACCCACTCTGACCAATCAGAAAGTCACCGAATCCTGCGTTCATATTATGAACGCGCCCTTTCCCTAAGCCAGTATTCCAAGGCAAACTTAAAATCCGTAAATATAAAAAATCTTCAAGCGCCGAAAACGCTATATCGCCATAGCCTTGTGAATACGGGCTTAGTTAACTAGGCTAGTTATAGTGTTCATCTAACGTTACTCAAATAAATTAAATTATAACGTTCATCTAACGTTACTCAATTAAATCTTGAATACATTAAATTAAAGAATCCATCTAACGTTACTCGAATAAATTAAATCTAACGCTCATCTAACGTTACTTCAAATAATTTAATGAATTTTGATTTCATACCTGAAAATGGCAAATGAAAAAGAATGAATCTGGGCCTTAATTCTTTAATATTAATGAACATACAAAAACATTTTAGAAAAACCTTTAAAAATATTGTAAAGGAGAATAATAAATAAAAATAAAATAAAATCAATAATATGGATACGTACAAAAGCTAATCATCAGATTCACTGTCACACTCATCAAACTCTACAAGTTGTGGCTGACTTGGGTGACCTCTGCAATTTTTATTCTTCTTGTTATGTCCTACTTCATGGCAAGCTGAATAAATTGCATTATGTTCCTTGGACTTAAATACACTTTCTGGATAATGAAATTGTTTCAATCCAATAATTCTTGCAACATTCTGAAACCGATCACTTTCAAAGTTAGTACCATTCATCTCCAAAGTCTTAATGCGCTTGTTCAGATGCTCTCCATCATTACAGTTGAAATAACCATACGCAAACCCAATTTTTGCCCAGAAACTCATAACAATGGGAATGTGTTCCCGCAAGATATGGAGATATGGTTGATTTGCCTAGACAATAGCGCTTAATTGTTTTAAAGAATAATTCAGCTCTCTCCTTAAAACTATCAATATGCTCCATATCAACGGTTGTTGTTCTTTTTATTTTTCCATAATAATTTTCAAAGTAGATAGTAAAAAGAAATGGTAGATTCGCGGATTGCAGGATTGGGATTCAAGGATTCCGATTCGGATTCAGGACTCGAAAAAAACTTTGTAAAAAAATTGAAAAAAGATATTGACTTCAAACCAAAAGATCTTGAAAGATTACTGAACATAGAGCAGGTCTTGACAAAAATTGTTATCAAAATGGGCTTGGCCTTGACGCTAATTAGGGAAATTCCCCTTTTTGCCAGCTCATTGCACACTTTGAATAGTTCTCAGTCCCCTCGTTGAATTTGGATCAATTTCTAAACACCTGATATTATGACCTGACATGTCAATGATTAATTGTGGACAAAATTTATTTACACTACATTGCTCAAAAAACTTGTTCTACGTTGGATTGTTATTCTTAACGATGGTAGGTCATTCACCTTTTTTACCTGTAAATTTTTTCTTTTTTCTGAAGCTTATTTTGAGAATACACATAATGAAACCACACTAGATTGCTCGAAAAAAACTTGTCCTATGTTGGATTGTCATTCTTAATGACTTTCCTTTTTTAGATGATAAAAGCCAAACAGACCAAGCGAAACGAAACCAAGAAAAGACAGATGAAAACGGACTAGATTCAGACAGAGAGGCGATTTTATCAAGTAGAACGATCACAATCAAGATTGAACCAAATCAATCGGTGCCAAATGATATATTACCAATAAAAGCACCAAAGAAGCACGGACCCTTGAAGGTATTTTTCATTTTATCAAGTACTTTGAAAATTAAACTGTCGGTATTAAAGTGCAAGGAATTATAATATTAAAGTTATTTTGTAATCTTATAAACGAGAAATTTAGGGTACATAAACTTCTTTTAATTCAACCGATGTAGGTAAAATGATTATTTATTTGCTTACTTAATATTCAGATATCATTGGTAGAATCAAGCAACGCAAGTTATCGGAGGACCAAGATATTCTACGCGAATTCTATCCAGATAATGATTTTCTGTTGTTTGTGATCAAACATTCTAACTTACATAGAGGGGCCGTCCACATAGTACGTACGCACTAAGGGGGGAGAGGGGTTCTTCTCAAAAGTGTATGCTTGCGTACAGGAAGAGGAGAGGGGTCAAAGGAAAATGTGCGTACGCAACGCAAAAAAAATTTGTATTTTTGTCGACTTTTACGCTTGTTATACGCATCAAGGAAAAGAAAAAGTTTCTTGATAAACATTAAGTTTCATGTATAAAATAAAGGACCGAACCAAACGATTTGAAAATTTCTTCAACCGAGGGAGGAGGGGTGAATGAAAAAGTAGGTACTTACCAGAGGAGGGTATAGCCATTTGCGAACGCTTGCGTGCAGGGGGTACTCGATTTTCGACATTTTAGTGCGTACGTACTATTTTTCAACATTTCTTTCCATTTTAGGACATGCCAGAACCTCCCAAAATGAACAAAGTGATAGAACCAGTTTAACCAAATTACAAAGTAAATAACATTTCTACTATATAAAGAGTTCATAGTGTCATCTTTTTCTGATGTAGCCAACAAACTTAGGACTTACTACACATTTTCTATATATTCAACTTCGAAATTCTTTCTTAATTTCGGTAAGAAATAAATAGTACTGCAACTTTTTCTTTTTCAGAAAGTTTAAAATTAAATTTTCAAGACCTATAAAATACATAGGACATACATAGGGAAAAAATATTTTCGAATCTTGTCGAAAATAATTTGAAAAATCACAAAACCACCTCTTTGAATTGCTTTTCTTATTGGTAAAATCGTTTGATAAAATATGTCAAGCGACTTAAACCAAAGTATTTTTTTCTGAAACTTGAAGACAGAATTTTTTTACTATGGTCAGAGCCATAAATGTTGGTTTGATTGAATCTACCAGGCTTATGATCGGATGGAATATTGGAAAATTCTATACATAAAAGTAAAACTTATTCAACAAATGGAAGATAAGTTTCGTATATGGCACTGGTTCCTTAACTAATCGAGCACATTTATTCGCAACAAAGTCTGAAGTTTCTATTCGACATCCCTTACTTAATTCTTCCAAGCAAACTATTCTTATTTTAGATTTAATCCGTTATTTTTCAATTTCAATTCAGATTTCTCAGTAAATGACGATGAAAGCCAACAAGAAGAAAGCCAACAAGAAGAAAGAGGCAGTGTTGGTGATGTCGGTACATGCCTTTATTTATCTCGCATATATATGTAATAGTTATCGGACAGTTGCGAGTACAATATGAAAAATATTTTACGAATTGCGAGATTTTTTCGTACAATATACGGAAACTCCGGAACGAGTAAAATATTTCCATAATGTACCGAGCAAACGTCTGATAACTGGTTTACCAGTGACCCAAAAATGCACTTTTGTGTTGTGGAAAAAAGCGCAGGGCACTTTTGTAGCAAAGTGACGTTAGATTGCTTCTACCGCTACAATGCAACAACATCTTTTCGTCAATTTATATTTTGTACATGTAAAATACAAGATATATTGTACTCTTTTTAACCAATCAGATTGCATATATTTTTTGGATCGCCGATAATGTTCTATATTGTTCCAGCGGCTAAAGGATAATATTTATTATTCTAATAAAACCAACTAGCCGTAGGCGCAGCGTCGCACGCTGCGTGTCCCAATCCAGTGAATCACTAGACATCTATAAAATTCTAACGGAAGAAAGATAACCGCCGATTGATGATTTAATTTTGATATTAGGAAATAAAGGAGAAAAAAAGATAACATTGCATTGCAATTTTTAACCACAATTAAATAAATGGCTTAGCAAAAGTATATTTTAGATCTTCTTAGCCATCGTGGCTGGCCATCGTGGTTGAACATTCGAGGGTGACTTTGAAAGACTTTGAAAAGTTTTGAAAGTGATAGGGAGCCGCTATTGTAAACAGAAAGTTTTAAAGAGCATCTGAATAAGCATTCTGTAAAATGACAAAAAAAAATTGGGAAGAAGGTTGATATTAAGCCATCAAGCTCCAAACTTGGTGAATAGAAAAGAGTATCTTGGGGTCTCAAAGTTAGTCTAGTGGTTGGAAATCTGCTTAAGGTGTAAAAAGATGATGGTTGAACGCCATGAAGAGGAGTCTTTGTAGAGTACTGTTAGATTTTCGAAAACTTTTTACAAAACGTTGTAAACACACACGTTTAAGCGTATTAATATATAGATTAGAGAGACAATTTCAAAGTGAAAGTTTGAAAGACTTTTGCTATACCCTTGAATGAAGTAACTAATTTTACGCAAGCCACAGTTGGGTTACTGGTTCAAAAGAATGCACGTTCTTCAAAAAGACCAAAGTTCAAACCGGGACAAAATATTATATAAAAATGTTTTAAAAAGTTTTGAAAGTGATAGGGAGCCGCTTTTGTAAACAGAAAGTTTTAAAGAGCATCTGAATAAGAATTCTTTAAAATGACAAAAAGAATTTTGGAAGAAGGTTGATTTTAACCCATCAAGCTTCAAACTTGGTGAATAGAAAATATCATTTGGGGTCTCAAAGTTAGTCTAGTGGTAGGAAATCTGCTTAATGTGCAAAAAGATGATGGTTCAACGCCATGAAGAGGACGTTTTGTAGAGCTTTGTTAGGTTTTCGAAAACTTTTTACAAAACGTTGTAAACACACACGTTTAAGCGTATTAATATATAGATTAGAGAGACAATTTCAAAATGAAAGTTTAAAAGACTCTTGCTATACCCTTGAATGAAGTAACTAATTTTACGCAAGCCACAGTTGGGTTACTGGTTCAAAAGAATGCACGTTCTTCAAAAAGACCAAAGTTCAAACCGGGACAAAAAATTATATAAAAATGTTTTAAAAAGTTTTGAAAGTGATAGGGAGCCGCTATTGTAAACAGAAAGTTTTAAAGAGCATCTGAATAAGAATTCTTTAAAATGACACACACGTTTAAGCGTATTAATATATAGATTAGAGAGACAATTTCAAAGTGAAAGTTTGAAAGACTTTTGCTATACCCTTGAATGAAGTAACTAATTTTACGCAAGCCACAGTTGGGTTACTGGTTCAAAAGAATGCACGTTCTTCAAAAAGACAAAAGTTCAAACCGGGACAAAATATTATATAAAAATGTTTTAAAAAGTTTTGAAAGTGATAGGGAGCCGCTTTTGTAAACAGAAAGTTTTAAAGAGCATCTGAATAAGAATTCTTTAAAATGACAAAAAGAATTTTGGAAGAAGGTTGATTTTAACCCATCAAGCTTCAAACTTGGTGAATAGAAAATATCATTTGGGGTCTCAAAGTTAGTCTAGTGGTAGGAAATCTGCTTAATGTGCAAAAAGATGATGGTTCAACGCCATGAAGAGGAGGCTTTGTAGAGCTTTGTTGGATTTTCGAAAACTTTTTATAAAACGTTGTAAACACACACGTTTAAGCGTATTAATATATAGATTAGAGAGACAATTTCAAAATGAAAGTTTAAAAGACTCTTGCGCTATACCCTTGAATGAAGTAACTAATTTTACGCAAGCCACAGTTGGGTTACTGGTTCAAAAGAATGCACGTTCTTCAAAAAGACCAAAGTTCAAACCGGGACAAAAAATTATATAAAAATGTTTTAAAAAGTTTTGAAAGTGATAGGGAGCCGCTATTGTAAACAGAAAGTTTTAAAGAGCATCTGAATAAGAATTCTTTAAAATGACACACACGTTTAAGCGTATTAATATATAGATTAGAGAGACAATTTCAAAGTGAAAGTTTGAAAGACTCTTGCTATACCCTTGAATGAAGTAACTAATTTTACGCAAGCAACAGTTGGGTTACTGGTTCAAAAGAATGCACGTTGTTCAAAAAGACCAAAGTTCAAACCGGGGCAAAATATTATATAAAAATGTTTTAAAAAGTTTTGAAAGTGATAGGGAGCCGCTATTGTAAACAGAAAGTTTTAAAGAGCATCTGAATAAGAATTCTTTAAAATGACAAAAAAAAATTGGGAAGAAAGTTGATTTTAACCCATCAAGCTTCAAACTTGGTGAATAGAAAATATTATTTTGGGGTCTCAAAGTTAGTCTAGTGGTAGGAAATCTGCTTAATGTGCAAAAAGATGATGGTTCAACGCCATGAAGAGGAGGTTTTGTAGAGCTTTGTTAGGTTTTCGTTAACTTTTTACAAAACGTTGTAAACACACACGTTTAAGCGTATTAGTATATAGATTAGAGAGACAATTTCAAAGTGAGAGTTTGAAAGACTTTTGCTATACCCTTGAATGAAGTAACTAATTTTACGCAAGCCACAGTTGGGTTACTGGTTCAAAAGAATGCACGTTCTTCAAAATGACCAAAGTTCAAACCGGGACAAAATATTATATAAAAATGTTTTAAAAAGTTTTGAAAGTGATAGGGAGCCGCTTTTGTAAACAGAAAGTTTTAAAGAGCATCTGAATAAGAATTCTTTAAAATGACAAAAAAAATTTGGGAAGAAGTTTGATTTTAACCCATCAAGCTTTAAACTTGGTGAATAGAAAATATTATTTTGGGGTCTCAAAGTTAGTCTTGTGGTAGGAAATCTGCTTAATGTGCAAAAAGATGATGGTTCAACGCCATGAAGAGGAGGTTTTGTAGAGCTTTGTTAGGTTTTCGAAAACTTTTTACAAAACGTTGTAAACACACACGTTTAAGCGTATTAATATATAGATTAGAGAGACAATTTCAAAGTGAAAGTTTGAAAGACTCTTGCTATACCCTTGAATGAAGTAACAATTTTACGCAAGCAACAGTTGGGTTACTGGTTCAAAAGAATGCACGTTGTTCAAAAAGACCAAAGTTCAAACCGAGGCAAAATATTATATAAAAATGTTTTAAAAAGTTTTGAAAGTGATAGGGAGCCGCTACTGTAAACAGAAAGTTTTAAAGAGCATCTGAATAAGAATTCTTTAAAATGACAAAAAAAAATTGGGAAGAAAGTTGATTTTAACCCATCAAGCTTCAAACTTGGTGAATAGAAAATATTATTTTGGGGTCTCAAAGTTAGTCTAGTGGTAGGAAATCTGCTTAATGTGCAAAAAGATGATGGTTCAACGCCATGAAGAGGAGGTTTTGTAGAGCTTTGTTAGGTTTTCGAAAACTTTTTACAAAACGTTGTAAACACACACGTTTAAGCGTATTAGTATATAGATTAGAGAGACAATTTCAAAGTGAAAGTTTGAAAGACTTTTGCTATACCCTTGAATGAAGTAACTAATTTTACGCAAGCCACAGTTGGGTTACTGGTTCAAAAGAATGCACGTTCTTCAAAAAGACCAAAGTTCAAACCGGGACAAAATATTATATAAAAATGTTTTAAAAAGTTTTGAAAGTGATAGGGAGCCGCTTTTGTAAACAGAAAGTTTTAAAGAGCATCTGAATAAGAATTCTTTAAAATGACAAAAAAAATTTGGGAAGAAGTTTGATTTTAACCCATCAAGCTTCAAACTTGGTGAATAGAAAATATTATTTTGGGGTCTCAAAGTTAGTCTTGTGGTAGGAAATCTGCTTAATGTGCAAAAAGATGATGGTTCAACGCCATGAAGAGGAGGCTTTGTAGAGCTTTGTTAGGTTTTCGAAAACTTTTTACAAAACGTTGTAAACACACACGTTTAAGCGTATTAATATATAGACTAGTAGAAAACCTTACATAAGAATAAAAGAATAATTATCAATATTATGCTTTCATTTCTAGAACAACTCCACGTGGATTGTGATCTAAATCATGACTTCCTCAATTTCATTGTGAGAGACAAGCCTAAAAAAACATTGGTAAAGTCTGCCACTACTAGGTCGGAAAGAATACAGACCATGCATGCATCCTACAAGAGATTCGTTGACGATGCAGAAGAGGAGTTGAACATTTTTGGTCCGTCGTATAAACAGAGCCAATCTAACACCTTACGAATCATTAAAGCCCTAACCTATAGAGAGAAAGTTTACCCTCATGATCTCACTAGTTTTGGTGGGAAACAACGACTACCTTGAGACGGTCCAGTATTGTGTTCTTTCCGAGCTGCTGATACACTTTCAAATGGAAAAACTTCAATCTGACGTATCAGCAAGCTACAGAAAAACTGTATGGAAACCGCAGGATGACAACCTACCATGTGAATTTACTTTTATGCGAAAGGAGACTTCATTCACTAATTTTTGCTCAAGAATTTCAGATACATATGAGATTGGCTTTTATTTTCGGTGCCAGGTAATTCAAGAAGAATTCAATTTGCACTAATATCTAGTAACATAATCATGGAAAACTCGATTATCCAGTAAGACCACATGAATCAGTTAAGTACGGTATATTTTTCTTAAAACGATTTGAATGATAACAATCCTAAGTGACAAGTGCGGGTATCTTTTACAGCAACGAAAAACCGATGGGGCATCCTTCAATGGCATATTCATTCAATGCAGAGCGGCAGACATCATGTTGGAAATTTTGTGATTTGTACATACTTTTATTAACAATTCTGTTTTTAAACACACGCAATTCTCTATATAAAAAGGAATCAATTTTCCTCATGGAATACGTAAATAAAACTTTCAGAATCAAAACGAAACAACATCAAACTCTTTCCTTTCAATATATACAGAACTTTCTAAATAAAAACGAAATAATTTTCCTTTCTAAAATAGACGCAACCTTATGAATACACGCAACCTGTATACGAATTAATTCTCCTCGTGAGAAACACAAACACAGCTTTCAGAATGAAAACGTAATTTTATCAAACTCTTTCGAATTCTCCTAACGTAATACGTAATATACACCTTTCAGAATCAAAAGGAAACATCATAAAACCTGTGTAATTTTCCCTTTTTTAAACACACGCAAATTTCTGAATAAATATAAAGTAATTTTCCTTTTAAAACACACGCAACCTTCTAAATAAAAACGAACCAATTCTCCTAGTGAAATACGTAAATACAACTTTCAGAATCAAAATGAAACATCATAAAACTCATTATAACTCTCTTTTCAAATTACACGCTAATCAAATTGCAAAATGCGTCATCTGCAAACAAATAATTCAATACAACAATATCTTTTCCTCACTCTGAAACAAAAACAATATTTATCTTCGTAACTATCCTTGCAAAATACATTACATAATATTTCCTTCAAAACGAGGAATGACCAACTTTTCCTAATTTCTTTGAAAAACACACATTTAAATCTGAAACGTATTTCATCTATTTTCATAATTTTCCTTCAGAAATACGCTAATTAGAATTTTAAAGCGCAATGACTGAAAGCAACAAAAATACCTTCCGTCATTCTGAAACGAAAACTATATTAAACTTTAAACAATTTTTAAAAACAACACAATAAAAAATGAAATAAAATGACATCACCCCAATCGAAAAATATGACTACAGCATTAGACAAAGAACGCTACCATACAAATTTGTCAACTACCAATGAAACCGATCATCTCCTTCTCTCTATACTTCAGATGCGTCCATCTCTGTGCCCATCCAATATCCACACTGAATACAAAAAAAGACCTACGGAAAAAATCCTTGAATTATTCAACATACCAAAAATCCGAAATTCAAAACGCCATTTAAAAAAAAAGACCCCCAGCTCCAACCATTGACAACAACCACGATAGCGCCCAGAAACTCCACTACATCACCTGTACACCCCTGGTTCCCTGACACCCCTGAGCCACCGAAATCACACCTCCCTATGAAACAATGAACATCATCATTCCAACATTCTACACACCTCACTTTACTCTTCCAAATGGTACACCTATACCGTCACCTTTTTATAATGAAAATCAATGAAACTGGTAATGGAAGAGATACAAACTAAAGTCAATAAAACAGCATGTGATATCATCCGAAAGAAAGAACTGGTTAGTATTTTTTGATCGACAGACGTTCGACATTTTCAAACTTTTAAATTTCCACAAATTTGTTCAATTTTAACTATATTTATATATAGAAATAAATTAAACACTCAAAATTAATCTCCACCTTGTTTCTTAAATCTATGTCTTCTCTCACCAACTTTTGAAATATATACATACCTATCAATAAAAAATATATAATTTTTTCTTCTTATTATTATTTTTGCATCAATCATAACGATAAACCAACAAACTAAAACCATTCAACACAATCCTTCTTCTCCAACTAGCCTATTTAAATAGATATGATATTGGTATGATAATAGAAACATATTGATATTCTATACGCCACCCATCTCTACTTTACTCTACAGAATGAACAATCACAACTACGCCAATACTATCGAACATGAACATCTCAAAACCAACAGACCCAACCGCACAACACTATACAATGATATCAATGGTAACGCCTTCTTACCAATTAATAGTTGGCCATCACATATCACAAACTGTTTCAATGAAGTTCATATATCAGACAAAGGAACATTTAAAATCCTAATTCACGACCTCCTAAACAATAAAAAATATGGTAACAATCAAACCTCCCAGAAATTAAACGAAGAAAACTAGTCATCCAAGAGCACGCCAAGAACTTTAATACCAGATTAATCCACGACATATCTTGACACCTTGTAACTCTCTTTCAAACAAGCACAACATCATAAAGAAAGCAGATAAAGGAGAAGGTTTGGTCATCCTCAACAAAAAAGACTACATTGACAAAATCAACAAAGAACACCTCAACAACACTGACAACTATCAAGAACTAGAAGACGACCCCATCCAACGAATTACCTATGACGTACGCACAACAATTCAATAGCTCATTCTCAAACACTATATCGACAACGCCACTGCTAAATTCCTCCAACCCCCCAACCAACCAAGAACTCCAATTTTTTACGGCCGACCTAAAATTCACAAAATCAACGATCCACAAAATCAACAATCCTCTTCGCTCAATAGTATCCGGATTTGACAGCCCCACAGACAACCTATCACGCTATCTTGCACACTATCTACAACCACTGGTGGAATCCCTCCCTGCATATTTGAAAGACACCAAACACTTCCTAAACTTTTAGACACCTGGGAACGAACCACTAGACAACATTACCATGGTAACAGCTGATGTGACATCTCTCTACACCAACATCCCACACGACGAAGGACTAGAAGCTACAACGACGCAAAATCTCATAACATACTACCCGACTACGCAACCAACGTAACCGTAATCAAAATTCTACTGGACACAATTCTTACCAACATTAACTTTCGCTTCATGGACAAATACTACCTACAGAGGACAGGAACAACGATGGGCGGCAGATATGCTCCACAGTACGCCAACCTTTTTATGGGAAGACTAGAAAAAGAAATTAACGACAATCACAATAACAACATAGTTTATCATTCAGGAACTGGAAAGACTCCGGCTTGTAAAATCGGCTGTATAAATCCTGAAGTCCACAATTTGGAGAGGACCAAGAAAAAGCAATTTGTATTCGACGAGCCATCATCAAGTGGAGTCTTTTCGTTAATATCAAATTCAAGCCAAGACTTTGTTCCCATCATTTGTGTAGATGAAGCGTATACGTTTTTAAACGAAGTTTTCATCGGGAAGAAAGAGACTATTTTCATGGATCGTCTATGCAAGTTGTATGATGGCGATTATTGGTACAAACTAAATGGAACTTCGGCAAAGAGAAGGGGTGTGGCAAGTGCCCGTGCAAGCATGTGTTGCCTGTTAACACCGAAAAAGTTTTTAGAAAAGTTGTGGCCAAAAATCATCGATACCAACAACGGTCTTGCTGATCGTATCATGCTCTTCCACGTTCAGCAGGAGGAAAAAAGCTTGGAAGACATCGAAAGAATACCAAATGAACTAGACACTGGCCCATTGAAAGACCTCACGGAAGTTTATAATTACATCTATGACGAACACCACACAGATCAACCGCCCAGGGTCTACCAGCTAGATCCTGAGGCGAAAATCATCTTTTATGCTTTCAATCGGAAGATGTGGCACCCAAGATGACTGCATCTAAAACAACAAAACAAATAATGAAGTTGACTCTGACCATTCATATTCTCTATCATCGCCTTCGATGCGCCCTTAATCCGGAAATTCAGCATACACCAACACCACTACTGATTAAACCTGGTATACTCAACAATGCTTTATCGCTCCATTCAACCCTTTAAGCTTATAGTGAGCTAGCAGCAACTGCAGTAAGTATTTTATTATTACTAATATCACACTGAGGAATTCCCTTAAAAGTATAATTGATACATAATCTTAGGTGTTAATTTCAAATAAACACTTAGCAACTATAGTCGACAAAAACTTACACTACAAAACTCTAAAAACACAGAACGTCGAAACAGACAAAGGAGAAATTAGTTCGAAAATCATTAGTTCCCACAGGTGGGGAAGTCGAATTAATAGGGTGTGAAAGTCAAATTAATAGGGTGGGAAAGTCGAATTAATAGGGTGGGAAAGTACAATTAATAGGGTGGAAAAGAACAACATATAGGGTGGGAAAGTATTTCCCATATTTGTACTACGCATGCGTAAAAAAACCACAAGTGAAAATTGGGTCAAAACTGTTCAGATTGTATGCAAATCATTAACATTAAAAGGGTGTATTCGATCAGTGTGTAACACATCGCTAAAGGTGAGGCGTCCCGCAAGGGCGGCCTCGTTCGTTAGCAATGGACTTGCGTCGCAAGGGTTCAGTGGAATCGTCAGTCGCCGTGCGGCCGTTCAATCGGTACCACGTCGTTGTTCCGCTGTTGTGACAAAGTGCCGGGATACTCAAAGTAGCGCAAGTACATGACAGAACGAATGGGAGCTATCGAGCCAATGCTCACGAATGATCGAATACATTTAACAATTTATCAAATAATTGGTAATAGCTGGGTGGGGAATTGAAATTTCGGCGTGTGATTTTCGATTTGACCTTTTGATAAGCTGGGTGTGCAGTTCAAATTTAGGCGTGTGATTTTCATTTTCATTATTCTCAGCACAATGTCGAGAGGAACCACCTCTTGCATGTTAATTTACTTTTAAACCGCTGGAATTTGTTTTTTCAACGTGGGATTTTATAGAGTGGTATTTGGCACTTTCCACCAGAGTAAAACATTGTAAGATCCCACGCGTGGGAAACATGTACTTTCCCAACCTTTTAATTTGACTTCCCCACCCGTGGGAACTAATGACTTTTTCCTGTGAAATCGGACGAAGGATTGAGACAAAAATACCATTAGATGCTAGAAATTTCCATAACTATACTTAATCAGTGTAATTTTCAAGTGAGGAGTAACTTTTGACCAAATACCAACAACAACAACAAAGAAAAATTTGTTGGTTTACATAAAAGGAGGTGGAAACACTCATGTCATCATCTGCTTCAAAGGAGTAAAGAGAGGAAGATGATGAAGTTTGGCATGTTAGACGAAGGGGTCCACAGAGGTGGGTACCACACTGAGGCAAAAAATAGGGTGGCAGATGACTAATATGTAAATTCGAAGGCGAAGAAGAAGGCAAATCATCATCAACCAATATCAATGCAAAAGGTAATTTTCCTCTACACTATGGTTAAATTGTTTGATAAGATATGTTTGAATGAACTTTTCATTTTCCTAATACAACATTTACATAATATAGTGTAGGTAGTAAGATACGTTTTGTTTATGTCAATTTACCTGAAACTTTTTCTTTTGCGATCTCTCCTGCTCCTTGGCACATCAAAAAATAAGCCACCACAAGCACACCAATTGCCAAATTCTAGCATTGTTGTTGGATGGCGATAATTTACCTTTTTCTTCGCCTTGGCATAGCGCTGAAATGCACGTGCTATTGAGAAAAAAATTATATATTGTAATTGTGATTGTTTACTCAATGTAGCCCTATATATATTTGCATTTTGGTTTCGAAGTCAAAAACAGGGAAGGAACATGTCAAAAATTACATTACGATAATCAATTTAGATTCATTAAAAACAAGCTTTTTCATCATTCATTTGAAAATTAGGAAAGAATAACATACTTTTTGCATTATCTGCCACCCTATTTTCTGCTTATGTGTGGTACCCCCCTCTGTGGACCCACATGCCAAACTTCATCATCTCCCTCTCTTTATCCCTTTGGAGCTGATGATGACTGATCCTTGAGTTGTTGTTGTTGTTGTTGTTTGTTTTTGTGGTTTGATATTCATTGAACCACAATGCTGTAAATTTAAACAAATACTTTTTCATACATAAAAAATGTTGTATTGAACAAAAACTTTAACAATGAAATGCAACATAATATTATAATTAAATGCTTCATAATTGACATGACAGAAATAAAGCTAATGATTTTCCTTTTTAGGCTACAGAAACCTAGAAATAAGATCATACCAAATCCTTCTCTGTCATAGGCAGCAAGACTAAGTAAAACCGGTTAAATACTTTTCCCATTTGTTAACCAAAAATATTTATGTGGTAAAAGGCAAATTAATACTTACGCATTTGCTCGTTTGCAGCCTCTTCCTGTAGTTGCTCCCTTCTTTTGGCGGCGCGATCTCGTTCTCCTTGACAGAGGAAAAAAATTAATAGGTTATAATTAATCAAATAGGGGAAACCTACGTGACTTTGGAGGAATTGATGGTACATCTCAAAGACATACATGGTAATAATTTCTTTATCTCCTATAAAACACAATTTTACTCTCTAATCTGATACTAATTTTATAAAAAGTATTATATACTCGTATCTAAATGAAAATAAACATACGGTAGACTATCTATTATAGCACAATACAAGATTCTTTTACTGAATCCTACTTTAGCAAAAACTTATTATGTTCGGAGTGTGTTATCATAGAAAGTGATAATATCTCTTTCTAGCCAGTTATGAAATATTTTAAGAGTTCAAAAGAAAAAAGTCCGTATTTTTACTTTGTTGCCTTGCTGAAGAAATAGATATGTTACTTTTTATGATAGCATTGTTTTAGTAGTTTATCTAAATCAATTTGTACTAATCGTTCGTACTTCGAGGGTCTTCATATATAAAATCATTTTCCTCCTACAAAGGTAGAATACAAATAGACTATGTAGTCAGAATTTATTCCAAAGAAAGTCTAACTGTGATTCACATCATAATCCAACTTTAATCAGGTGTGTGATTTAAATGTAGGTCACTACCTACATTTGTACTACACTTTTTGAATCACATCTGGATTGCATTTTCAGGAAACAAAATGTATGATTCAAATGTGAGTTAGAATCTGTAATTCAAATGGAATCCTGGATCTTATTCTGATCACATCTAGATTACAGTTCTTGGATTATATTTGAAATACAAAATTAAACAATAGAATAGAATAGAATTTAAACAATAGAAACAATCCCAGAATGCAATATCTGGACAACATAATGGCAAATTTGTAAACACAGACTCTCTCTCCAGAACTCGGTATTTTCTGGCTGCTCTGAAACTACAATGATACACATTATAGAACAGCAACCCTATTAAAGCGTAATTTGCTTAGTTTACTTCTAGTTTAGATAATGCTAAACTTTCACAGCAGCGGCTCACACTGTTACAGGTATATTTTATTTCTTAAAATGCATTGATTAACAGAAAAAAGCAGTGTGCAGCAAATATATTCCATGAGAGGCAGCCTAGGTTTAAAATTTTCCAGTTATTCTAATGTCCAAAGAGTTATAAATTTTGAAGCATATGCTTGTGTTTGGTTGTTTAAAGAAATCACCGAGAGTCAAATACACATTAAATTAGAGAAACTTACCTTTTTCCTGGGGAGAATCTTTGAAGAAAATTGAAGCAACACCAAATTGAAATGAAAGAGCAACTTCAATCTTCTTTATTCTTGAAATGACTGTATCCTCATTTTATTAAATTAGTGAAAAAACTTTTTATCCAAATTGCCTTAAGATTTTCCTTCTAACATGACCTACTTTCACAAGAAATTTGTCGAAGTGTTGTTAAATCGAATCAGATGTCATTCATGATAACACTACTGGGCATGCTCAAAGTGTTTTTACATTTAGATTACATTCTGTCCAATTACTGATATTTTATTGTAGTTCAAATGTAATCCAGTTTCTGGATTACATTGAGGTATTTTTGATTTGATTTTGATGTCTTTCTTTTTTATGAACTATTTACATTTAAAAAATCGTAAACGATAAACAACCCTATGAGGCTTTCGAGTTCGGAAGGATGTAAAGTAATGGAATAAAATGTACAAAGATAACTAATTCACAAAAACAAAATAAGAAGAAATGATATTATGATACAAGCGAATGACTACAAAAGGCTAGGAGAGCAACTGGCAGCAACAACATGAAAGATTATTCATTGTGGATGAGCTTTGTTTTAAGTTTTTTAGAGAAAATGGATAAACTGGAAGATTTCAGATTTATACAATTACGATTCCAAATCTGAGGACCATAGAATCGAATTGGAGAAGGAGAATCACCAAATACTAGAGTTGTGAGAGAATTAAGAGCTGGTTGTCGTGTACCAAGAGAATGTTTTGGTTTACTGAAGATTGTGCTTACAAATTTAGATGATGTATTATTGACATATTTGTAGATTGATTTACCACATTCAAGTTTGTAAAGTGATGGTATCTTTAATGGTTCAAATTTCCCCAGTTTATTTTTATCAAATATTTTATTGATTTTATTAGATAATTTATCAATTACGGTATTTAATTTTCCAAGGCTTTTGGTATTAGGAGAACCCCAAGAGGTAATACAATATTGCAAGTGAGAATTTACAAATGCATAATAAAGAGAGAAATACGTGATGGTGAAATCAAATGACTTAATTTATTCATAAGACCTGAACCTTGTTTTACCTTTGTTGCGACATAATTGATATGGGTTTGCCAGTCTAGTTTTTCATCTATTATGACACCCAAATACTTTGCAGAACTTACCCTTGTAATCTGAATTCCTGCTAACAATATATTGAAGTTTTGTATATGTTTTTTCCCTGAAAAAAGAATAAAACAAGACTTTTTAATTTTCAATGACAATCTATTGTTGATCAGCCAATGGGATACAAGTTCTAATTCATTGTTGATTATATTCTCTAAGGTGGCTGTATCTTCATGACTTAGAAACAGGGACGTATCGTCAGCAAAAAGGGTAAAAGAAAATTTATTTGATGATAATGGTGGATCATTTATGTAAATAAGAAATAGGGTGGGGCCCAAAACAGACCCCTGGGGCACCACACCACATTCCATATTCACCAAACTTGAATTTTCATTTCCAATGCTTACTAGTTGTTTCCGATTTGCTAAATAGCTTTTGAACCAATCGTTAAGCGGACCCCTTATCCTCACATCATTAAGTTTTCTTATTAGAATTTCATGATTAACGGTGTCAAATGCTTTGGCAAGGTCAAGCAAAATTGTGCAGCAGGTTTCGTTCTTTTTGAGGCCAGCATGGATTTCATCCGTTAATTTTAGTACAGCATCAGAAGTTGACTTACTTACCTGGAATCCAAATTGGTTCTTAAATAAAATTCTTTTGTCAATAAGAAATCGTTTTAATCTGTGGTTTATGGCCTTTTCAAAGATTTTGTCGAAAACGGGTAGAACTGAAATAGGTCTATAGATGGCTATGTCATGCTTATCACCATTGTTTTTGAAGACAGGGGTAACCTTAGCAATTTTAATGTTTCAGGGAAGATACCTTGCTTAACAGATTTGTTAACGATGATAGATAGAGGGGAAGCAATAAGGTCTCCAATGGCTTTAATGACGTTGATTGGAAACTTGTACAAATCTACAGCTTTGTTTGGATCAAGTTGGTCGATCAATTCTTGTATTTCATAAGTTTTCACTGTATCAAAGTACATACTTTGGTTTAGGTATTTAATGTCAGAAAGTGGATCATTACCGAGCTTCATTTTTTTCAGGAGATTAAGTGCAACTTTAGAGAAGTGGTCATTGAAGTGTTGAGCTATCTCTTGTTTAGTTAGTATTTGTTTTTTTCCACGTGTCATGAATCGTGGAATTGAGCTTGACAAGTTTCTTGAAAGTAGTCGATTGACATCTTTCCAGAGTTTTTTTGAATTGTTTTTAAGTGATTAAAAATTTTGTTTTCGATAGAGGAATTTACTTCGTCTTATTTCTTTGTTGATTGTGTTTCTTAGAAATTGATAGTCATTGAATCCAGATTGAATGTAGATTCCATGAAGTTCTTCTTTTTTTGAACATTTTTCTAATATTGAGTCTGTTATCCATGGTTTACGTAGTCGTTTAGTTTGACTATGAGATAGAGGCTTTATAGGACAATGCATATCAAACAGTATAGAAAGAGTGTTGTGTTATTCATTTTATTGAGTTTATTTTCGATGTCAGTTCCTATGAAGTCTTGTCGAAATTCTGATAGGTCAAAATTAGTGAAATTTCTTCTGAATATCAATCAATCGATCAATCATAATTAAAAACACTACTACACATCATTAATAATAGTGAATTTTCCTCCCAATCAAGAGTCGATGTCATTTGTCGGACAAGCGGCTTTCATTGCAATACATCAACCTATGTATCGAACCATTTCTGAAGTGACAGGCAAAAGAAAAACGACAACAAAAACAGGAACCGTTTCTGAAGTGACAGGCAAAAGAAAAACGACAACAAAAACAGGTCCAACGAAAGACAAAATAATTAAAGATTCGCGCCATAATCCAATCCTTGAACTTACATCTATTGCCGTAGAAGAAGAAGTGATGGAGATAGAAAGGACTGTTCGAAAAAATAAAAAAAATACAGAAGCACCAGGAACAAAACGTCAAAGAGTTGAAAATGCTGCCGAAAAGCAAGAAACTACCGATTCACCTTTGGATGACGCGAGTGCTCCACGGACACGGAGAGTAGCGAGTTCTGTCTCGAAATCTTCCGTAGCAAGCGATCCTGTTGATGATGCTCATGGTGAAGATGAGGTAGCCCAAGTTGTTTTGGAAAGGGTAGACTGTGTCAGCAAGGATAAGGAGAGAAAAAGAAAAATCAAATGCCAGTGGATAGGCTGCAACACAACAGTTGAAACCAAAGAAGGAATGACGATACATATCAAGCAGCATGCAACATATTTGTGTTCCTGGAGAGGCTGTGTCTCTTCAGGACGCCAATTTACAACAAAGAAAGGATTCCTGTTGCACTTGATGACTCACACTGGTGAAAAACCGCACCAGTGTGGAGTCGTCAGGTGTAACAGATCCTTTAGGAGGCCGCAGGATTTGAAAATCCATATGCGATCTCATTCTGGGGAAAAGCCGTACAAATGCACGCATTGTGACAAAAAAATTGTCAATTCAAGCAATCGGCTGAGATATGTCCGAACCCACATAGAAAAAAGACCGTATGTGGTCCAAAGATAACCCTAACTTTAAAATCGTATTTTGGATCTCATTTGAACTATATCAATTGGTGAATTACATTTGAACTAGTGCTTAACCACACTTGTATTATTACAGTACAGTTCAGTGGCGTATTTAGGAATTTTGCCAAGTAGGTCAAAAATTTGAAGCCGAGTGGTTGCAAGTCTGGTTCTTGGAAAGTCTATATTCCTTGCATCTCGCGTTTAAGTATTATTTTTCATTTGATTGCTGAGTTATTCTATGCATAATCGCTCAATGGGTTATTATTTCTTATTTGGCGCGCCTTCAAAGAGAGCAATTAATCGTTAATTGCATCCTGTAGAGAGCAATTAATCGTTAATTATAAATAAACCGTTAACTCTTCGATGCCGCGCCAATATATACAAAAGTGATTTAAATTTTTTTTCTTATTGAACGTTTTAATTGCATTCGAGATTCATTTCGAGAGAAAGAAAATCTATAAACAAAAAAAAAAGCAAAACAGAGAGAAAAGAAATATGTGAGACTCTTTTTAAATTCAAGATCCCCTGAGAGTGTTTAGTGTTTTCATCTTACTTTAATATACGGCGTTTGTTTGTCATTAAATTTTTTGTTTGCAACATGCAAATCGAGGAGGCTTTGGATCGCCTCGCCACTTATAAACATGACATTTACGGCTTGTTTTTGCCACTCTCGCCTCTCGCATGTCTTTGCTATGCAAGCAGAGTGGAGGGCCCGGGGGGGGCACTTAGGCAAAAATAGGTACGGGGACGTGCCGCTGGTCAGGGTACCTTTTTCAGTGTTGCAGAATTACTGACAGGGTATCTAAAATTGCAAAATCCTGATCTGACAGGGGCGCAATTTCATGATGTGTGTCTGACAGGGTCTGTTTTTGCATGGAGAGTTCTTTTGCAAATCGTTTTGACGCGGCGGTGAGCAGACCCCTGCGAGGGTAAACAGCTTTTTACAAATACTTATCGCACGGCCAACACAGGCGCTTTGCTGCTGTTGTCTCGCACCACACGCCCGCCATTGCGCCCTCTTAAAGGGATCGAGGCTAATTTCAAAGATACCTCTATTGAAATATTTAGAATAAAAATGTTCAGCTGAATAGTGGTACTAACAACATTGTTTCCAGATTTTGATTCAGATTTTTTATTTCAACTGTTATCTTTTGTTTCTTCCCATATCGTTGAGACATTCCGCTGTAGGCTTAGAACAGCTGTAGAACAGAACAATACTCTCGACTCTTCTGTATTAGTCTCATTGACATCCTCTCGTCCTCTTTGTAAAAGCGTCGTTTTAAAGCTTATACTTGCAAAATAGTCCTTTCAAACCTAGACTTCATCAGTTCTGATTTTGAGAACCTTACCGTGGGATCACAGAAGATTCCGATTTCTGCTATAACATTCCACTTGCCACTTGAAAACAGATGATAGTTAGTTCCGACTAGTTGAAAACAATGAAACAAGTTGGCCGATTATAAAAATAATCAAAACATTACTTCTTTTTTGCGTTTTATGATTTGCCAGCTTGGATTAATTCACTTTTTTCTGCCGGTATGCCCGGGAAAACTAGCGGAATGATCCCGGAAAAGCGCCAGTAATGCTAGAGCGGGAATCGGAATTTTATGTGATCCTACGGTAATCCTGGAAACGGATATCTGAAATTTAACTACGTTCGTTATTACGTTTTTTGAAACTTTAGCGTTCTATTTGTTCCTGTAAATCTATAATATTGTATGACCTTTCTAGCTTTGAAACACATTTTGTGGAAGTAGAGAGTGATGATTTTGAATCATATTAAAGATATGTTACTTTGTAATTTCATAACTCTCGTCGTCGATTCTTTTGGTCGGTTTTCCAGGTATTGAGGTTTAATGTTTATGCATAGTATAAGAAAGCCGCGGCTGGAATGATGACGCTATTGTTTTTGTCGTAAATGGATGTTCTATCTGTGTCTCCGTGGTTTATAAGAACTAAGTCGAAGGTAACAAAATCCTTAACCTTAAAAGTGTTCATAATATTCAATTGAAGAACAATTACTTTTCAAGTCTCAACTTTTTCTAACTATCCTCTCTTATTACCTTATTTGAAGTATATTTTTATAAATTCCAAATAAATTTTTATAAATTTAGGAGCAAATAACACACATTTTATTAAAAGAACTAATTTTCAAATGTTAAACTTTGAATGTTTGCTGTCACCTCAATATTGTTGTTTTTCGAATGAAATTTTCACAAAATGCAGCTTGAATATTTATTTACTAATACCAGTAATGATTTTTCAGAATAATCAGGAAGGCACTTCGAGGCACTCAATTTTCTTCAAGTTCTTAAAGCACTGACATTATGACGTTCCAGTACTTTTAAACCAAGAGTCTTTTCTTTTACTTTGATGTTATGAATGCGTGAATTATCAAGAGATTTGCGTTTATGATCAAAATTACGTCTAACGAGGGAGTTTGTTAAAAGTCAAATTAAATTGACAATGGAAATTTTCATTGAACCATGAAATATTCGTTCTTACGACATAGATAGAACAACAGAAATTCAGCTGTACTCATTCCAGCCGCGGCTTTCTTATACTATGGTTTATGCAATGCTGTAGTTTATAGCCTGGAAATGTTGATATCACGTTATACTTTACGAAAAACGCGAAAAACCCATATAAAGAGTAGGTTTTTAACATAGAATCTGACAGGGTAGGTTTTTCAGGGTAGAATCTGACAGGGTATAGGTTTTTCACAGTAAAATCTGACAGGGTAGGTTTTTCATCGAATTTTTCTTCTGACAGGGTCTATTTTTCATCAAATTTCATTTCTGACAGGATCGACTTTTAAAACTCCAGCGGCACGTCCCCGTCGGTCGTCAAGGTCAGTGCCCCCCCCGGGGTGGAGGGACGGAAGAGTTCTGAAACGTGTGCAACCCCTTTTATATTGTTTTGATAAATGGTGCTATTACGGAAAATAATTCTTTTCCGTCTTTGGCGTTTTGGCGGTCGTCACTTTGTTTACTCAAACTGTACAAAGATTTTTTTGAAACAAATGCATACTATAATTTGATAAATGGTAATGTCACGTAGTTCATGTGTAAATTTGAAGAAAGTTATAGCACATGTCATGCTCCTGCGGTTAAAATTAGTCCTTTTCCGACTTTGGCTTTTTGGCAGTCATCACATTGTTCACTCAAACTGGAAACTGATTTTATTTAAACAAATGTATATTATAATTTGATAAATGGTAATATCACGTAGTTCATGTGTATATTTGAAGAAAATTGGAGCACTGCGGCTGTTAAAAATGGTCAAAATAATGAATTTTAAAGAATATTTTCTGTAAATACAATATTAGAGATCTAATTGACGTTATTTGTAACTTTTCTAAATGAGTGGGTTCAAAAGGATAACAGATATAGATAATTATAGGTCTTTTCTTTTTAGGATTTGGAAGAAGTAATCAATCCAAAGAAAACAATCTATGGTTCAATATCTTTTGCAAAGGAAGGGACGGGCTGTGATTTGGATTCTCTTAGAGGCAAGGGTGCAAAAAAAACTAGTTCATTAAAAGGTTAGAGTTTGTTTTCATCATATTCCAATATAATTGGCACACGAAACAAAAAAATCTCTAACTTTTGATAGAGTTTTGAATTAGATTGCGATCTTGTTCTCGTTGAAAAGAATATTATTAAAACTAAAGAAAAATTATAACATGAAAAAGAAAAAATCAACTTCTTGTAGAATTGTGCTGTAATTACTACTTTCACAGGAGTAATTCTTCGATCTTCACTGATAAAATTGTTTTATTAGATCGAAAGATATATGAATCAAAGTTTATCACTGACTGAGTAAAAACATCGAACAACAACAAAAAGTAGATATTTTATTATAGTCAACCGGATGGAAATATTTTAAAGCTCTATCTTTTGACCGAATTATTATTATTTTTTAATTCTTTCAAAAGCGCTATAAGCCTTAAAATTCACTTATGTGTAAATGGTAATTATAGCACAATTAATTATACAATGTTTTGGTTTCTCGAGATTTGCGTATTACAATACGGATTTTCTTTTTACGTTACAAAATACCAATGGACATGCTTCCTGAATTGGATAATTGGACTTCGGCATGTAAGCATTGGATTTTATTTTTTATGATCTTTTCTCCTTTTTTGCGATTTTCAAGCAAAACAGATCAGAATTATCTGACATTTTGTGAAATTTTTGCCTGTTTGACGTTTTTTGTCAATTTGTCAATTCAATTTTAAGCTGGGAGCAAATCATCAAAAGTTGTTTTTAAAACATTGTAAAGTTTCAAGTTTGAACCCGATGTCCAACATTTACCGGGTCAATGAAAATGCCAAAAAGTTTGGAAACAGTTTTTGACCAAACTCAAAATCTTTAAAACAAATTAAGTCCTTTTCATCCAAAACTTAAAGAAAAAGATGTCACATTGCTAAAAGCATTCAAATCAAATGTCGGAAGAGCAAGATTTATGTTTGACGGTATGTTACCAGCTTTAATGCCCTCGCAGACTCGATTTCATGTAAACTTTTAACGTTATTTTGAATGTAACTATTTATTGCGGGATTTTCAAAATATTGTGAATATAAAGTAAATTTTCTACTTCAAATTTTACTTCTCTGCTTAAACATACCTCAGGGGGATATTTTCGTCGGGTAAAGATTTTGTCACTTTTGCCTACGAAAGCCACACATTTTTTGTCACTTTTCCCCGACGAAATTATACCCTTTAAAGTATCTGAAAATGCAAAGTAGCTAGTCATCTCTTTAAGTTAAATGTTTTGTTTTAGATGAAGAGAAATTAAAGATCCAAAAACCGAAGGCTCGAGAATGCTCTCTTTCGAAAACTCCAAAATACCCACGTGACTCAAGAAAACCGTCGTGGGGAGACCCCAGAAGAACTACATGAGAAGAAGACTCCAGAAGACCCACGTGAGAATACTCCAGAAGACCGTCGTGAGGAGACCCCAGAAGAACTCAACGAGAAGAAGACTCCAAAATACCCACGTGAGAAGACTCCAGAAGACTGTCGTGAGGAGTCCCCAGAAGAACTAAATGAGAAGAAGACTCCAGAAGACCCACGTGAGAAGACTCCAGAAGACCCTCGTGAGGAGACCCCAGAAGAACTAAATGAGACGAAAACTCCAAAATACCCACGTGAGAAGAATCCAGAAGACCCTCGTGAGAAGACCCCAGAAGAACTTAATGAGAAGAAGACTCCAGAAGACCCTCATGCGAAGACTCAACAAAACCACCATGAGAAGATGCCAGGAAGTTTCCATGAGGAGACGCCAGAAAACGAGGAAGAATCTAAAGATGAATTTATAGATGAAGATGGCGAAGATGAAGATGGCGGAGATGAAGATGGCGAGACCTTCTTAACAAAAGAAGACCGTGAGAAGATCCTTCGATTGCAAGTTAAACTATCTGTTCTTGCTGCTGAGCGAAGAGGTAGTCTATTTTTTTAGCTTTTATCATCGGAACTGAAATTGACTTTAATTGAATATAACACTTATGACATGCTTTCATAATTATATGTACCTGGTTGATTTTGATTACGAATCATTTTGTGATAAAATTACCTGTCTTTTTTGAATAAATTTTTAATAGAAAATTCATATATAACTTTTAATTTTCCTGCCTAATTTGTAAGCCGAAAAACACATTTTCGTAATAGAGTGTCATAAATTAGCTATAAATTTCTGGAGATCGAGGCTAATTTGATAAATGGTAATATCACGTAGTTCATGTGTATATTTGAAGAAAATTGGAGCACTGCGGCTGTTAAAAATGGTATTTTGTGACTTTAGTCTCCAGACAGTTTCAGTCTCAGTTTCAAGCCAATCTTGGGTTATGTAATCAACTTCGTCGAACAATTGCTTTCATATGATTTGACTTTGAAATTGTCTTTAATCAACATCTGGTGACGCTTTGATTGCTTTCACTCAATTTCTCACACTCATAACATGTTAGAGATTTTTGACTTAAAATTTTGATCTTATTTTATTCTATATATTTAGATTAGAAACCGTCTAAAAAAGTAATATATAACAAAGTTAAAACTGTTTTTTTCTTCTCAAAACAATCCAAGTATGACAAAGCCTCATTTCACCTAATTTTACCTAATTTCAACTGTATTAAACAATAAATGCACATAAACAGAATATTGAGTTTCTGTGAAATCGTGAAATATTTTGCTTAACTTGCTTCTGAATTTTTTTAAATTTAGTCAAGATCTTCACTGATGAGAGCTCCTCCATTGAAACTGCCTCCATCGAAACCTCATTCATCGCATCGCCTCGATCGCAATTGCCTCAATCAAGATCTCATCCATCGAAACCTCATTCATCGCAACAGCTTCCATTGCAATCGCCTCCATCAAAACCGTTTCCATCAAAACCGTTTCCATTAAAACCGTTTCCATTAAAAGCTCAATCTACAAAGTCGCAAATATCTGGAACTTAACTGAACAGATTTCAGTTTTCCAAAACACCATAATTTTTCCTCAAATTCTACTTCCAAGTAATTTCAGATAAATGTTCTTTATGAGAGTGTAATTCACATTGCATTTTGAAAATTCAGCATAACAAGTGTAGCAAGAAAATCATTACCGATCACCCAATTTTTCTTTTAGCTTCCAATCAAAGTTGTGCACAAATCAGACAAGGTTGTTGTCAAAAACCTCCTTTGCTCTCCATCAAAATCCAATAACGAAACTGTAAGTTAGTACCAAAAAATACTGAAAAAAATCCATGTTCACTAAAGTTTTGTTTCTTTAAAAAAAGTCTAATCAAAGTACAATCTCTTATTAATTAGATGGTGAATTAATTTCAAGAAAAACCTCATTAGAATAACTTAGTTTGAAAAACCCACAAACCCACACGACTTTTGCTCAAAAAGGCACCCACACCTACAAACTTAACCCTCATAACCCTAATTGTGGTCCTAAACCTAGGATGGGCATTATTGCTATTTCTATCCTCTGCCCGTACGAGTCTTGTGGGCAAATGAGCACGGGGCTTACGAGGCACCTGACAAAAAAGGAGCACGGCACCCATGATAAATGGACACAAGCGGAAGCGTCGATGGAATTGTCATGCAGGAGGAGAGTGTTCAAGTACTAGCATTTCCTTAGTTATAACAATTATGAAAGTTTTGCATTTTCTCTTCTATCCCTCCCCCTCGTTCAATCAATTAATTCACTCCCGTTTCCCTCAATCAATTAATTCACTCCACTTTCTCTTTCGCCCTCCCAATCCCTCACTCACTCAATCAATTAAATCAACAATGCTAATTACTGATTTTCTCTAACAGCCTTAGCAATATAACCTTTTGAATGTTTTAAAATTTGATTTCAGCTGGATTACCAATGAGTCCCACAAAGGTGTTCACAAGTCAAAAGTTTGCGTCATTCATGGTAAATGCGTCAAACGCATGGACCGACACATCAAATACTCGCACAAGGATGTAAGTATTTGTTATTAATCTACTTTCAGTTGGTAAATAGGTTAAAGGATCTAACCTTCTAAATAGTTAGAGTTAGAGTTAGAGTATCAGACTTTTCAGGAAATCTTTTTTTACCATTAGCCTTTTTTTTATTTAGTGTACATTTTCTTTAAAAGTTTTTATTCATTGTCAGTAGATTACTAAAACTTTCAAATTATTATCTTAGAAATACACCAAAGCCTATTTTGTTGTTTTGAATTTTTAGTGAAGTGCTTCCTACAATTACAAAATTTGCTGGAACTTAATTCTGATTTACTTTAATGTTGGTGAAAGGGGTGCAAGGATTAGTTTCCCACTTATTGATTAAGATTTTGTTAATATAGTATTTTTCTTGTTCTTTTCAGCAAAAAAAAAAGTGACAAAAATGAGTTTGAATAGTGCTATAATTACTACGAACTTTTTTTCAAAAGGCACGAAGGGCACGAAGGCACGCAAGGCACGAAAAAAATCACACTCTTAAAGATGTAATAGAGGGTTGATTTGAGCGATGATAATTCGTTTTCTGTTGTTGTGAGAGCCAAATGGTTAGGATATTTGAAAAGAGCGTTCAATTTCTATTCCGGAAAATATACGGAAGGGTTAGGAAATAGTGCTCGATCAACACAAACACTTTTAAAAAAAGGATTAAAAAATGGAGGCGCTGCATAAACTGTAAACTGGTGACTTATGACTTGTGAAAGTTTAGTGGTAAAGATTTGAGATTTCTTCAAGGATTTTTGCAGTTTTAGTGCAGAATTCTTTTATCCTTAAACACATCAAAGTATTATTTTGCTGTTCTGTAAGTTTTTTATTTTTTTTCTGCTGAGTCACTTCGTTGTCATGTAAAATACGCTGTGAACTTTGAGACCTTCGAGACCTTCGAGACATTTGAGACCTTCAAGACCCTGAAGACCTTCGAGACCTTTGAGACCCTCGCGACCTTTGAGACCTGTCAGACTTTTGAGACCTTCGAGACCTTTGAGACCTGTCAGACTTTTGAGACCTTTGAGACCTTTGAGACCCTCGAGAACTTTGAGACCTTCGAGACCTTTGAGACCCTGGAGACCTTTGAGACATTTGAGACCTTCGAGACCCTCGAGACCTTTGAGACCTTTGAGACCCTCGAGACCTTTGAGACCCTCGAGACCTTTGAGACCTTCGAGACCTTTGAGACTTGAGACCCTCGAGACCTTTGAGACCTTTGATATCTTTGAGACCTTTGAGACCCTGGAGACATTGGAAACCTTTGAGAACTTCGAGACCTTTGAGTCCCTGGAGACCTTTGAGACCTCCGAGACATTTGAGACCTTTGAGACCCTCGAGACCTTTGAGACCTGTCAGACTTTTGAGACCTTTGAGATCTTTAAGACCTTTGAGATCTTTGAGACCCTGGAGACCTTTGAGACCCTCGAGACCTTTGAGACCCTGGAGACCTTTGAGACATTTGAGACCTTCGAGACCCTCGAGACCTTTGAGACCTTCGAGACCTTTGAGACCTTTGAGACCCTCGAGACCTTTGAGACCTTCGAGACCTTTGAGACCTTCGAGACCTTTGAGACCTTTGAGACCCTCGAGACCTTTGAGACCTTTGATATATTTGAGACCCTGGAGACCTTTGATATCTTTGAGACCCTCGCGACCTTTGAGACCTTTAAGACCCTCGAGACCCTTGAGACCTTCGAGACCTTTGAGACCCTCGAGACCTTTGAGAACCTCGAGACCTTTGAGACCTTTGATATCTTTGATATCTTTGAGACCCTGGAGACCTTTGAGACATTCGAGACACTGGAGACCTTTGAAAGTGGCGTGATGGGAACTTCATGTAAAACTATCGTACGTATAAACATTAAAACATTGATTTTGCATCTTTACAGAGACTTCGAGAGGTTTGTCCGTATATTTGCATCGAAACCAAGCATCTTTTAGCTTTTACCCTGTTCTGTAATTTACTTAATTTACCTACCTTGTAAAAACTCCAGCTTGACCCAATTTTACTGGATGTGATTTTTTTCAAAGTTTGGAAACTCTTATCTTAAGTTTACTGGAGTCAACACAAGTACTTCGCAGTCTCTTACTCGAGTTGTTGACAAACAGGAGCAAACTCTTCACATAAAAAGTAAAAAATCTGCGACTTTTTACCAACAATAAAATCATTTAAAATACAATCACATGTCAATGTTCTATTTCTCTGACCACCAATGCGTATTCATAAACAACAAACAACAACCAAAGATCCCACATCATCGAGGGTCGGTCAAGCCAAAATTTCATAAACAACGACAAACAAACATTTCTCCTTCCACTAAATAAGGGGAGGAATAAATTCTTCCAGGTTAGCCATATCCAAAAGCGCAAAATATTTTTGTTCCCATCAATTCAAAACATACAAAAAGTCCAGTGATGCTCACTTCAACATACTACCAAGATTCAATCTAATTCTAAACCAAAAGGAATGGCTTTCCCACCACATGTATACAGTTCATTTCTTTAGCTTAGATCCTCTTCTTGCAACGAAGCAACAACTCTGTTTAGCCTTGCCTGTCGATGAAAGAATAAAAATTCCATCTTCTTTCTTCTCATTCCGCAAGTTCAGCTGCTCAGGTGAGTTAAGGAAAGTCCAAAACCTATTTCCCGATTTTTCCACCGCTTCCCATTGTTCCTTAACTCTCGTATATAGCTCAAAAGAAGCGTATTAATGAGAGGATTTCGGAAAGTGCTGGGCCGAAAATTTAAATTAAGCCAATCTCAAGATATCGGCCAAAAACTGATTTCGACGTTAGGAAATACGTCGAAAAAACACGTCAAAAAAGACAAGTTAAATGACGTCGTTTTTTAAAACATCGATAACTTCGATTCTCTATTACTACAATTAACACCAAATTTCGACTGGAGACGTTGATTGTTGATTTTGAAATAATGCATGAAAAAAATTTGTTGAAATTTTTTGATGACGTCATCATTATTTGACGTATTTTAGTTTTTACCGACAGTAAATGACGTCGTCTAAAAATTTTGAAAATTTCTCCACAAATATTTTACGATCGTTAATCTACGTCTCCAGTCAAAATTTGGTGTTGATTGCATTAATAGACTTGAAGATATCGCTGTTTTCAATAATGACGTCATTTGAATCTTACTTATGACGTGTTTTTTCGATGTATTTCATAACGTCAAAATCGGTTTTTGGTCGATATCTTGAGATTGGCTCAATTTAAATTTTCGGCCCAGCACTTTCCGAAATCCTCTCATTAATACACTTCTTTTTTTTTTTTCTAAAATAAAATATATTTCTTGTTAGGAAGTAGTCAAAACAGTTAAATATATAAATATAAACAAAGTAATGAGCGGCTAACAAATTCTAGAAGTATAACGAAATATGTGGACGTAACGTAAATAACGAAATATGTATATAGATGGGGAGCTAGACATAACTTGTAGCCTCCGTAATGTCAATGTCCACAATGTTTGTACGCATTTTTTTGGGTACCCTACTACCTCTAACACATAACACTGTTGATCGTAATAAAGCGAAGGACAACTTTGTTCTGATATAATTGAGAGTTAAAGAGAATAGTTCCCCCTTTTTCTCAGAAAGTAACAGAGCCAGCGACCTGATGAGAATTTGGGCTTCTCTGCCAGAACCTCCGTTAGTAGTAAAGATTAGAGGGGTGAAAGAGCCGCCTTCAATTCTGATAATCCTTTGGTTGTATTGGCGTTTCTTCTCTTTCTCGTTGGCACTGAACATGGCATTGGGGCTCATACTAGAGTACCTTTGGGCATAGGCATTGAATACCCTCACATCAAAAAATGCCCTCTGGCCTCTAGTCCAGAACCCCATTGCACTAACGTCAGCTCTTGCACCATCCACTTTTATGGCTCCTCTTGGTAGGTCTTCTCCAGTGATTGGTTCGAGGCTCGGTTCGACTGATACATCCTCGGTTACTTCACTCAGAAATGTACAGATAGTGTCTCTTATTTCATTATGTATACGAAACCTCCTTTTGCACACGATAAAGCATGATCGATATTGAAGGCTTTCCCACATGCGCATTGATTAGGAAGATGTTTTAATCTCCAACGGTATCTGATTGTAACAGAGTCGAAAAACTCACGTTTTGTAAGATTAAAGTTTTCACTTTTGACTGGTTTCGCAGTGAGCCAGTTGGAGGCCCCTTTGATCTGTGCTAACTCATTTGCTTTCTTCTCGTCCGATGTCATTTCTGCTATACACTTCTTTTGAGCTATATACGAGAGTTAACCCTATTAGCCCCAGGGGGGGGGGGGTAGAATTTACCACGCTGGAGTTCTTTTGTTTATATCTCGGAGAAAAATTTTTTTAACGACTTGAAACTTTCTGACTTTTAATAAATTCTTATTAAGAGTACTTGTGCAAAATTTTAGGGTCATAGGTTTTCCAGATCAGGTTTTATGACTTTATTGTGAAACATGACATAAAACCCACCTAAAATCACTTAAAACTCAAAATTTTAAAGTGCTGATAACTTCTAAACTATTTATTCAATTATTTTCAAATTTTGACACGTGATAGGCATTGATAATACAAATTTAAAAAATCAAAAGAAAATTTTTGAAAATGATGACGTCATCATTTATGACGTCATCAAATTTTGAAAACTTTACTCGTCTTCAGCATAGATTTTAAGAAAAACTCTTCGTGGAAATTGCAAAACCGGCAACTATGTTAAAGAACAGTCTTTTACCTTTCAGAATCTTCAAACAGAAGTGAAATATCTTTATTGGTTCGACTATAATAGACATTTTTGTAAACCATATATTTGGGATTTTTTCCGACAGGTGGAAATTTTGTGATGACGTCATCAGTTTTTGAATGACGTCATCAATTTTTTTTTTATTCCTGGAAAATTGTATCATGATGGAGAACATCTGTACCAAATTTCATGGCCATAGCTCTTCTAGATCGAAAATAATCGAGGGTGGTAGATTCTACCCCCCCCCCCTGGGGATACAAAAGTCAAAAAAGCTTGGGGCTAATAGGGTTAAGGAACAATGGGAAGCGGTGGAAAAATCGGGAAATCAACATAAAAGGGCTTGCGGAACGAGCGTTCTGTTTTCGCAAAGCGAAGAAATTTCAAAATGTTTAAGAAATCGACGACTCCATTATTAATACAGAATTTAAAAAACAAACTACAGTAATAAGACCTTTACATTTTACCAAGAATTTATTGCCAGTGAGTCATAACAATAATTTCAAAGAAGAGGATGTTGAAAAAATCAAAAGACTGATAAAAAAGTCATTTGTACTAGATGTTGTAATACTTTTGTAGTAGTTTCAAAAAGTCTTCCTGGAAAAAGTATAAAGATATGTGACCCCCCAAGCAATTCGGAGTACATTATAAATGAGACCGGTCTTGGTGCGGACAGATCGATAAAATGTGCGGCAAAAAAGCGGCGAAAAGATTACCGTGCAGTAAAATGATACCTTTGTATCTACCAGAAATTATCCAAAAATCTTTCCTAGAAATTCCATTCAAACGCACTTGATCGGTCACTAAAGAGCACCATTAGAATGAGTGCGGTATTCAGTGCGGTCATGGTGCGGACATTTTGTTTTTATTGTTTTGCTTGTTTGAACTCGAGGCTGAAATTCTTACGGCAATCGAAAGAAATATAAACAAACGGCGGGGACCGCACCATCGTCCGCACGGACCATACGGTATTGTGCGGTCTTCTGGCCGCTTTTTTCAGCTTTTAGTCGCACAATTAACCAGTCCAAAAGCGGCAGAAGCATGACCGCACCAATACCGGTCTCATTTTTAATGTACTCCAAATCGCTTGGGGGGTCAATACAACTTTTCACAAGGTAAAACAACAAAAATAACAAAATAAAACTGTAAAGAGTAACATCGTAGCATGGACATGGACTTGGTAACATAGAGGGATTACAGTGGTATTTAAAAGGGTAATACAGAGCTTTTAAACTGAAAATAATTTGATGAGTTTTAAAAGATCCTTCTAGAATTTTTCAACAAACGTATCCTGTGAAAAAAAGACCCTGTTTCAATCATGAAGTCATTAAAACAATAACACATTGATGTGAAGTTTTAGTAATAATGTAGTCTTTCTCGTCATTGTTTTGATTCTGTAGTTTTAAAAAATTACAATAAATGTGACATTGTAATATGGACTTTTTGATAGTTTAGAATGTCATAACTAAAAGTGGTAAAGAATAAAATCAATTTTTACAAAAATATCACTAATTTATAAATTCACTACTACATACATTCATGCAATCAAAAAAGCAAATCCTACAATGACTTCAAACCCCTTGAAACATTCCAATATTATAAGGCAGCGATCACGAACCTCTCCGGATGCATTACATTTTGCCAGTAACATGTTCAAGAATTTTGAGGAAAATGCTGTGAAAGAGCTTATTTTATTTGGAAATTATTTAAAGTGCTTGAACTGAATAATGACCACCAGCAGCAGTGAATTTGAAATTTTCTACTACTGACTTAAAAAGATTAAAAATAAAATGGAAGTGTAGTTTCTGATTGCTGCCTTAACATGTAAAATTTAATGTCATTAAGCATCACAGGTCACACACAAAACATCCCATGTACCACCAAAACATTCACAATTTGTCCCCCTTCTTGTGTCGCATTATATTATTTATACGTAGCTACATAATATTAATATTGAATCTTGATGGGCATCTGGTAATGTTTGCGTTTGCTGGATCTCAAACTACAACAAAGTTTTCTTATGTCGTGATGAATAATAGACCTTATTGAAGTTTTTGATTTTTCTAAAAAAGCGATGTGTATTACAATAGAATTCCCTCGAGGAGTTCCTAAGAGATATTATTTGTAATACACTCGAAACAATCCCACAATGCATCACTTTTTTAGAAAAGTCAAAAACTCTGATAAGGTCCATTAATAAACAATGTGTCTGTTCTTCGCAGCATAGGGTACCTCCTCAACAAATGTTACTGACCACAATCACCCAATATTCGATGGCGTATGTATGATCTTTGTCGTAAAAGCGTTTACTCAAATACGCTGAACCGTGTATAGACAACATGAAAAAAAAATCATTGTTTGGCTGAATGTAAAGTTTAACCATGACATGACATTTCCAATAAAATTATAAAGTCTCAATGTTAAAATATTTCGAAATCCATCCAAATGTTGCTTTTTTTAAAATCTGACTTGACAGTTGCAGAATATTTGGTTTGATCTCAAGCCATAAAAATAGTTTTCGATGAGATCAAATGATGTAGTAGAAATGGTTACTCCAATCAATTGTCACAAAAATGTGCCATGCAGTATGGATGCCACAAGGTAAACAACCTTGTCAAACCATTGCATTTATCGAAAATTTCAAGTTGACAACAAAAAAAACAGCCACACACATTGTCACATTATTAGCAAGTGGATGGTAGGACAGCTCTCCTCTCCCAGAGGAAGTGGTAAAAAACCTCAAGAATGATACTCGAGTAAAATTTCCAATAAGTGTGAACAGCAGTAACGTTATTTTACAAGCAAAAGATGCCTTCCAGCTTAAAATATCAGCAGGATCCTGCTTGAACTTCTTGACAAAAATCGCCATCTTTGTTTCGCAAGTCTGCAAAAGTGAAAGTAGCAGCAACGACATAAAAACGAACATCTCGCACTTGATTGGATAGTCAAACTCGATATAACACTTTTATTTTATAAAATAAAGAAAAGTCTACTTTGCTCGGGGTTTTTTCGTGAACCAAATCGGTAGCATTTCTCGAACATATACAAATTTACGTCCCGCGTTCGCAGATCTTGCCAAAGGATGCGGAACGCAATAAGTTTTGGACTTTCCATAACTCACATGAGTGCTTTCTTCGTTTCTTTTCGTCAAGAACCATCTCTTTTCAAAACACCAATTTCTCTTTTCAAAACAACAATAAATGTTTGTTTGTTGTGTTTTTAGTCAACATTCGAATTTGGAAAAGTTCGAAAGCCCTAAGCTCGAGTCAATGCAATGACTTCTTGAAAAATGAGCGCCATTTGAACGCTTCTTGTACGCTTCCAGTCCGCGCTGATTTTCCTATCTCTTCTTTAGATTTCCTAATTTAAACCTTAAGGAGATAAAAACAAGGCTTATCTAGTACCGATAACCACGTGTATTATCTCCGTAGCTTTTAACAATTGGTATATCTAAACGCACGAGGCGACACTTTTTGAAAAAAACGAATTTAACCATCCGTAATTCCAGGTCTCTCCGCCGCGATTCTAGGTTTGATCTAAGGAAGGGCGGACGGCTTTCTCAATCATTTCTGCGTTTGAAAGATTGTATATATATGTGAAGAAATTCAAAGAATTTCTGTCCAACTATCTTCTTTCAGGAGATTTGGGTGGCAGAGCAGCATATGCATTTCGTCCTTATTAGGACTCGTCAGCACTGCATACTGCACCCTGGTTAGGCAGATCGAATTGCCTAGCATCTCACGCCATAAAATATATAGTAATTTTTCATTTGCGCTCCCCAGCGTAGGTGGAATTTAAAGGTACATATACACGATAGCAAAACTGCTTCGCTCATGTATATTCGCTTCGCAATTAATCATGATTAATGATTTAATATAATTCTTAAAAGAGCCCTTTATGAATAAATCGAATTGAGCAATCATAGTAATTTGACAGGTAAGGTTATGGTATGTTTTCAGACCAAGCTAGCGAATTTATTGATAAGATCTAAGAAGCAGGGTAAATAAAAAAACAAATAGGATATAATCTAGGATTTGGATCTAGGATTTGGAAAATCCTTAATAATCAGTTAATGCATATAACATTTTGATATCGGTTGGCAATCAAAATTAACATAGGTTAGATTTTTAGGATTCTTATTACACTTTACACACATACAGTGCTTTGATTATTTTATTTCCAGTCACTTTTCAAATCTTTTATTCCAGAAATTACAAAAAACTGATTTTAAGTTGCACATCTTCAAATGATGGGTGAACCATCTAATGATACAGACATTGGATTCAATATTGACGATAACAATTCTTTATGGGAAGGTGTACGTTACCTAGCTT
>NW_027104390.1:2884260-2917335 GCF_902728285.1 Clytia hemisphaerica | reverse complement strand
ATATATATGTGAAGAAATTCAAAGAATTTCTGTCCAACTATCTTCTTTCAGGAGATTTGGGTGGCAGAGCAGCATATGCATTTCGTCCTTATTAGGACTCGTCAGCACTGCATACTGCACCCTGGTTAGGCAGATCGAATTGCCTAGCATCTCACGCCATAAAATATATAGTAATTTTTCATTTGCGCTCCCCAGCGTAGGTGGAATTTAAAGGTACATATACACGATAGCAAAACTGCTTCGCTCATGTATATTCGCTTCGCAATTAATCATGATTAATGATTTAATATAATTCTTAAAAGAGCCCTTTATGAATAAATCGAATTGAGCCTCATAGTAATTTGACAGGTAAGGTTATGGTGTTTCCCAAGCTAGCGAATTTATTGATAAGATCTAAGAACGGGTAATAAAAAAACAAAAGGATATAATCTAGGATTTGGATCTAGGATTTGGAAAATCCTTAATCCGTTATCATATAACATTTTGATATCGGTTGGCAATCAAAATTAACATAGGTTAGATTTTTAGGATTCTTATTACACTTTACACACATACAGTGCTTTGATTATTTTATTTCCAGTCACTTTTCAAATCTTTTATTCCAGAAATTACAAAAAACTGATTTTAAGTTGCACATCTTCAAATGATGGGTGAACCATCTAATGATACAGACATTGGATTCAATATTGACGATAACAATTCTTTATGGGAAGGTGTACGTTACCTAGCTTTAGTTTTTATTTTCATAAATTTATCATTGATTCACCCTCCCTCTTTAATTTAAGGGGGACTTGAAATTTTGAGAAAAACTTCAAGAGTTAATAACTTCAAAACTTTTGTAATAAGTCACAAGGGTGGTCAGCTATCCTTAGTTACTAATACTTACTTCATTGGATATCTCAGCTGACGATCTAATACAGACTGTATGGCAATTGACTTTATACCTTCTTTCTTATTGCTCACCCTCATGCTTCGTGAGACTATTCATTAAAGTCCTTTAATTGTATTTTCAGAAATCGATAACCAGACAAATACAGCGTTGGGAAACATTATCATGTGTGGCGAGGCGTGTCAATTTTTGTTCAGTGTGTAAACACTGTATTAAGATCGTTCTTGGAATCTGGCATCACTGGGCATTCAAGCCTCTTCTCAACTGAGGAAAATCTCCTTGACATTGCCAGCAGTGGTGAGGCAGAGGGTATCTTCTTTTGTGCGACATTCCGGCTCATACAATATAACACCTCCATCGTTCGATTCTTCGAGCATGGTTGTTACAAAGGTGCTATGAAAAGGTTAAATGCATAATACATCTTTTGTGTAAATTGTTATCTTCATAGCATACGTATTCTGCTTTTTATCTTTATACACAAGTAAAAAAATTACATTTCGTTTATTATACGAGCCCTGCAGATTTCTTTGTCGAATCGAATCTTACTTATTATTGTTATTAGTGGCTACATCCTAAGAACTTTACTACTATGACCTCTCATTTTTTAAATTTTCAGTTCGATGCAAGAGACCATTAACACTATGATTGAAGACGAAAACTGGCATTACATTGAAGTTTTCAATGATCATGATGTGGAGAACAAATTGAAGCGGGAATCTCTACTCAAAAAGAAGATAAAAAGTCAAGACCATATCCTTCTCTCTCTTGAAAAATTTGATTAAGTAGAAAAAGTCTGCCAATGCTTTTCAGCAAATAAAGTAAACTATTTCAATGTTTTCTGTCTTTTTCACGATTTTTAGGACCCCCGAAAACAAAACGATCCAATTTTCATCGAAAGTTATTGGAAAGTAAGGTGAGTGTTGGCTTGAACTTGCTGTTCATCGCTAAAGAACTGGATGTTAGTGGTAGAATCAAATGCACAGGCATCATTGCTAGAGTCGAACGAAATAAGGCTACAAATGATATAAAGACAAGTAAGGAAATATAAAGTTTCCAGACGTTTCCTTTGGCTAAAGTAAAATGACAGAGACTTTAGATATTCACGATATATTCACGATAGGTAATTTTTTTATCTTAAAGCAAGCCCTTAGTCTTTTTGTAGATGGTGACTTTCTTTCTTCGGCACTGATGATGTTTTTAAATTACTTTTCCATAAAGCTTAATATAGTTTGTCGTTTGATTATTCTTCACTATGACGACATGACGATTTTGACAGTTGACGTTTACAGTTATTTCACAGTTACTGAAGTACCTTTTGAAACTCTGTCTTAAAATGCATGTGCTAAACATTTGCTAAACTCGATTTTCCTCCGAAATGGTACATGATAACAAAATAGAAACCGCCAAAATTTGTTTTCTGACCCGTATTTAGTCAAAATCCCTAACTAAGATATTTGAACACCCCCTTCTCACAAAACTGTTTAATATTGTCATCGTACATCGTTTACGGGGGGGAGGGGTCGCACATAAAAATTATAGTATGCTTTATTCTATTGCCATGGAAATGAAAATCATAAGCACGAATTTGATGTGCGACCACTTTTTACTTTGTTTAATTCTATTGTTTTTGATGTTCTCGTGCTTTAAAAATTATAGCGTGGTTCAAACCACTCTTTATGCGTGCTTTAGGCTGTTTCGAGAGAAGTTTGATAATAGACCTTTTGTTGATAAAAGTAAATAAACCTGAACGAATTGGCTCACATGCCGTGTGCAAATTGAAAATATTTTTGACCTTTCATTCGTGTTTTTTTTAAAGACAGAAAGAAGAGTGTAGAAGAAGTGCAGTTATTTGTGAAGTTAAATTTGAAATTGTGATGTCTGATACAGCGCATTCCAATTCTTTGATGATGTATGAGAGTTACATACATCAATTTCGATTACAATTTGGAATTGGTGTTGCACCTCCTACTTACAGTGAATTTCTAACCTATTATCCACAACTTGGACAACAGCAGCGAGCTCAACAAAGAGCTCCATTATCATCAATTCCACAGCCAGTAGCACAACAATCAGCAGTGATTCAACAACAGCAGTCGAGTTCCAGTCAACCCAATCATTCGTCAACTGAAACCGGTAAAGCTAAGAAAACGAGAGAAACATGGCCACAAAACCAGGCCCTCGTACTTGTAACCAGATGGAAAGCCAATTTTGATGATTTGGAGTCCCACAAGGCTCCCGAAGCATGGAGAATGATTTTGGCTGAAGTGAACAAACATGGAAAGCAACGGACTTCGAAAAACTTGAAGGATAAAATAAGAAATCTGAAAGACTCTTACAAAGCTGCGAAAAAACACAACGATGAAAGTACTGGTGAAGCACCTAAATTCAGCCAATTTTACGAAGAATTTGATGAAATATATGGTTGTCGGGATGTAGTCAAAATGCCACATCTCCTTGGTGCCATGCAACAACACCAGCAACCGGTTGAAAGCGATGAAGAGACTATATCAATTGGATTAAATGATGATGATATTTTTGACTCTGGTGCTGGAGTTAAAAGCTCGTACTAACACCAATAAAGGCAAAGGGAAGTCCAAGGGTAAGCCCTTCCGTGAAGAACAGTTGGAGCTTCAAAGAGAACAAATCAAGGTGTTTGAATCCCAATCTCAAAAAACGGAAGATTTCTTTAAGGATATGTTGAAGCAGCAGCTTGAACATGAACAAAACGAAAAAAGAAATGGACAGAAAACTTTTATTGGAACTTGGGAAAATTTTCAGTGAAAAAAAAATCAAAAGAACAGTAGTTTAATACTATATTACAAAGTCATATCTTCATGTTTTGAAAAAATTCTTGTGTTTTTGAAGTGACTTTTTTAACTAGGATAGATATCCTTTAAGATGTTCTCTCAAAGCATTTCCATCATCAAAATCATCATGTAGTTGCCTTCTCTCTCTCCTTGCTACTCTTTCTCGTCTGATAGCATTTTCTAGTACACCGTCCGTGCTTATGTAGCTATCCCCTCTAATTTGACAAATATTGTGAAGTACTACGCAAACCATGACTACTCCTGGGATATTTTCTAAATTATAATCCAAGCGTTTTAAGAGGCATCTCCAGCGTGATTTTAAGAGCCCAAATCCAATTTCGACAGTGCATCTACTAGACGATAAGGCTCTGTTGAAATTTCTCTGTTCAGCATCAAGGGGGGCTATATGAGGATAAGGTTTAAGGAGCCAGGTACTAGCTGGATAAGCTCCATCTCCTAGAATAAGTGGTCTTATTCGCATACCATCGATCACTTTCTTAGGAGTAGTAAGAATAGTTTCGTTTTCCACTTTTCGAAAGAGATCAGTAAATTGAAGGGCACGAGCATCGTGTATGCTTCCAGGAAAACCAGTGACAAAATCGAGAAATATAGAATTAGCACCGACCACCCCTTGACTCATATTCGTGTACTTTCGTTTTCTACTGAAGTAATCCACTCGACTTTCGCTGTCAGGTTTGAGAATCTCCATGTGGGTCCCATCAATAGCTCCGACTACCTGTGGCAATTCACACCTAGCACTCTCATGGAATTTTTCGATTGCGATAGCAGTTTCTAGTTCTGTCTCGGGAAAGTGAATGAATTCTCTGGTATGTCGTAGGAGTGCAATTACAAAGTCTTGATTTATTTCAACAATTGTAGTTTTTTCCACCCCAAATGTTTTGGAAACAGTTCTGTAAGAGGCTCCATTAGAGAGGCGCCAAATGGAAACAGCCACCCTCTTTTCTACAGGGATTGATCGACGATAAGTTGTATCACACCTTTCCATTTCAGCACGAACCAATTCAACGATAAATTCAAATGTCTCAGGTCTCCTGCGAAACTCTTTGTACCAGAATTCAGAAAATATCTGATTGTTTCTATTTTCCCACATGGTTTCAAACCAATTTTGCTCGTAGTCTTGAGCCCAATAATGTGGAGCATTAGAGTTTGTAATCCCAAGTAACATACAGTTTTGCATTTGTAATAGGTTAGACCGCAGTCTTGTGGTAATAGCACGATACATCATGATAAAGTTGGAAAATTTTCTTCTTGATCGCCTTTGCACATTTTTTCTCTTATAATTCCACCACAGAAGAAAAAACAGTCTTTCCCCCTCCATGGGCAAATTTAAAAAGACGCTGTTATTTACAATTCACTCTTGCGATGTCGCCGACTTTTCGTATAATTTTTAACGCTCCAAGGAACAAACGTTATTCATAAAATACAATATGTTGATGCTTGATTTCTTGTCCTTTACGGCTTCCCTTCCCGTTGATTAAATTTGCCTTTATTGTTAGTTCACCGATGAAAGTTTTTCTTCGACAAGAATAAGATCCCTGAATTTGAATTACGTAATAAGAATAGTATTTTGGCTGAGGGTTGATTGAATAGAAAACGGCTGTATCCTCATCAAAAATCTGTGAAACTCACCCACCCTGGAGGGTATTCTTACGAATACTTAGCCTTGCCACACAACCATAGCTTTTTTGCGCAGTGAATCAAATGAGAAATTTGGTTTGTGGTTGAGGTACTGGCTAAAGAATACATGTTTTTTTATAAGCTTATAAAGCATACGAAGGCTCAGATTTGTAGAATTCCCAAGCATAACAGCATATATGTCAGCCTGAAATATTTTTCAAGTTTTCATTTTTTATCTGTTTGAAAAGGTTTTGTAGAGTTCAAGTAAAAAAATCTAAACAAATTTTTACAAAATTTCTGAAATTTCACTTAAAACTTGGCTCGGGATGATCACAAGCATACACGAGCCTGACCAAGGGGCATACACTTGCTTATAAAAAAAACATATACTCTAAAAAAAAAAATGCTTATAGATGATATTCTTATGAGAAAAGCGTGTATTCTTTTCATTGAAAAAAAATTGATTTTAGTGGACTTTATCTAAATTTTCTGTCACCTTAATTTTGGTCAAAACCTAAGAACAATTTAGAAGTTTATTCTAAGAAAGTTCTGATTTTAACAGATTTTAAACCCATTTTAAGTTCTTAAGTAGAGAAACTAAGCGTGGTCACTTGAGCCTGGATTCCGAGACATTTCTGTTCATCAAAGTAGGGTATATGGGATTTTTCTTGAGTCTTATTCGATCGTGGTCATTCGAGCTCGGATTTCGAGACATTTCTGTTCAAAGTAGCATTGCTTTTTTCGAATTTCGTAAATTTTGTTCTATCGTGATCATTTAAGACGCTGTGAAAGAGAGGCTCGGTGGACTTGCAGTGCACAGCAAAAATAATATGAAGAAAATCTTCCATAATCCTTTTTTATGTAGTCATGATTGGGATAGAATTTGCTCAATCCAAACCGTTCGTTCTATCAAAAGGATGATCCGGCGCAAGTTTAGTCTACAGTCTTCCTTCTGCATCATGGACCTTTTCTAAAATGTAATTTTTGAGATGGGAAAAATAACGGGATTTCCACAAGAGTCAACGACTCCCAACTTTTGCTATTTGGTTCTTTCACAAGCATTGTATCCTACATTCTAGGACTATCATGGACCTTTTATAAAATGTATTTTTTTGAGATGGGGGAAAATTTGACGGGATTTCCACGAGCTGACATTTATAATTAAGGGATTTATCAATCTCTACTTTTTAGGTTATGGTATACTCAAGAAATGCTGGACCATCGAGAAAGTTTGGGGGAAAGATTGCGAGAATAAAGCTCTCAGCGCTCGGAAAAGATACGGAGAAAAATCTGAAAATATTTGATCGGGTCGCAGAAAGCTCCTTGGATTTCAGGAACCAATTAGAAATGATGTGCATGAGTCTGTATACACTATTTTTCAGCCTCGCAATAAGACTACTCTTGTTAAATCTAAAATTGATATTCATTCATTGTCACATCATTATTTCAATTACAGGTTATTGTTTATTTTGAGTAAGGTTATTTAAAATTGGAATATTTCACTAAATCACCAATTTAATGGTTGAATGTTTTCAGTCTGTTAAAATGATTAAATTTGATCATTCCAAATAAATTTGATTGTTTTGATATTGATATTCATTTTGATATTTTTCTACTGAGGAGGAGTTTTTCAGGAAATTTTCCAAAAACCTAATATACTTTGAAATACCTAAGATTTCTTTTGAGTTATGCCACCATTCAGCTGTTAGTGTTTCCGCTACCTCATGGCTAAGGTTTATGACATAGAGGTAAAAAACATGGTTCCTTAGCACTCATTAGAAAAAATTTAAATTAGTTTATACCAGAAAACTTAAACATGATATACCAAGAAAACTTAAACACCCTTTACTGAAAAAATTTACCATACTTCTATATATATAAAAAAAGAAAAAATCAAAGCTCCAACTAATCAACCAATTATTTAATCTTTTATATATGACATCTTCAACAAAGACAAAATTAATCTAGACCAAATTCGATAAAAGACTGTTTTAAAACAGTTATTCAAAGGGTATGTACTCTAGCTGTCAGTGCTAACCAAATTATAACCAAATTACAATGAAAGAAAAATCACTAAAACTATCATATTCAAATTTATTTATGCGAAAAAAATTTTTTATCGAATATAAATCGAATCATTTACATATTTAAAACGAAACCCCTTTTTCTAAACAAATTACAGCAAAAATCTGGTGACCACTGATAGCACGCTATGAAAATAGCAACAATCTTTAAAAATTGCTCCATATTTTTAGAATAATTTCTAAAAATAAAATAGAGTTACCCGCATTATCATACATAAGCGTAATATGTCGTACATTTATGCTTAAAATAATTTTATAGCTCACACAAAACCTATATCAAAAACTTCTACATCATGGCTTCACCCCCCCCCTGCGAGCAGGGGGGGGGGTTAAAAGGTCTCAGGGCAACTGGTACCTACAAATAGTCTTTGGCCACCTACTGAGCTAGGGGGGACCTAATTTTTTACATAATGAACTGGGGCTAAATCCTGATTGAGTACATTTTTTCAAAATTTGTGTGTTTGCAAAAACTTTCTTTAAAAAGGATGAATTTATTCAAATGAAATCATTGCATTGCATTTGCTAGCACAATGCGCTGCACACAGCTATCGTTGTTGGATGATTCAAATGAAGATGTTGCATTGAAATTCGAATCATCATTGTGATTTCAAAATGTAAACAAAAATAAAAATCTTTTACAGAAAAAAGTTTTCGGATTATGAATGATAATTTAACACTCTTTATTTTTTTTCAGAAATGTTAGTAGTAATTAAGATATGTAACAAAAATATTTGATAAATGTCCAGTATGTCTAAGAGAGGAACCACGAATGGCTTTGATGGGGTCAGAGGAGAAAAGACAGCGAAACGATTAAAATACTTCCAAAAAAATCAGCCAGCCGGAAAATGGCGTCATATAAAGCGTGTGAAAGTTGAACATACCCACTTAAAGCAACACTGGAAATATAAAACCAGATCATTCACTAGAAAAATTATAATACCTTGGGGTATGAAAAATGAAATGAAGAAACTACTAACAGATCCGAAAGTAAAAATAAAAGTTGCAATACCTAGTGAGGTATCAGAGGCACTGGACTTGTGTGAGGACTTTGATAGCAAAGACGTTGAAGTAGCGTACCTCTCGCAAACCTTTTTCCATAAAAAACTTTAGTGATAAACTTTATTTTCTTTTATTTGCCTTTAAGTAGCTATTTTTAAAACTGTTGTATTTAATTACACTTGACAAAAAAGAAAGTTTTTCTAAAAGTATATCTACGATTTCAATTTTTAGCTTTTTTCGATTTTTGAACTTTTAGGGGCCACCTAGAATATTTTTCCAATAGGGGCCACCTAAATCCTAGGGGGCACCTAAATTCTTAGGGGGACCTAGGACCTGCTTATAAGCCATGTACATGCTAAAAATCTTACCAGCTTTGAAATTTTCTTTCTTATACTTATACCTCCTTATTCAGATTTTATCATAAAAATAATACTTCTCTCTAACAATTTTACGACATCATTCACATTTACTGAAAAAATTGAAAATCTTATATTCATCACTACTCACACTGATACAAACATATAAAATAACACTCTTTACATTTGTTTCAAACTCAGGCTCGCTATCACCCAGCATCATAAGTGACAAAATATCCCAAATCATGGAACAAGACAGACGAAACAAAAACATAAACGACACAAACGAAAAAACTTACAGATACCATTCACAAGGCTGCATATACAACAACCGCCAAATTACAGTTTTAAAACAATATGAAGACAAAAATACGGTACCACATTGGCTGATGCCGACAACGAAAAGTACAGTAAAATTAAATGAAGAAGACCAGGAAAAACATAACACCATTCTAACAGCCGCCGGTAGGCAACTACGAAATGTTTTAATGGCACACCACAAACGAGAATTAGACCAACATACAATAAAGAGAAATGAACTAAAACGAAAAATAAAAGGCAGAAGACTATCTGAAATTGACGAAGACATTGGAAAAGCTAACGAGGAAAAGAGACGAAGAAAAAGCAACAATAATTTTTCAAAAAACTTGTAAATAATGTAAATATTGTACAAAATACTAAAAAACTAAAAATTAACCCAACTTATAACTCTGTCCAACATCACTCTAACAAACCCTTTTCGAAATTTCACAACAACATAAAAAAACTTTCTCACAGACCTAAAAATAATGTTATAATCTTGACAAAATATTTTAAACTAAAGAAAATAGACTTTACATTACTCAATAAAGGCTTAACTTTTGTTCCAACACCTAAACGAAAATATTTAGAGAAACACACACTTGAATCCATAAAAAACCTTTTCAACAGAATGTCCACTATCTACTACTTCCGATCAAAAAAACAAAACAGAAGACCATATTTTCGCACAAAAAATTGGATTGCCCCAGATCCAGAAAATAAAAATTTGAAAACATACTTTGAAAGAACATATATATTAATAAATAATTTCATAGAGAATAACAAACACTTCAAACTAAAACAAAACCTATCCAGAAAAGAAAAAATTGCTCTAAAAAAACTCAAAGAAAGAAAAAACATAATATTCAAAAAATCCGATAAAGGAAGTGCTTTTGTCATTATGGATATAGACCATTATGAAGATAAAACCAAAGAACTTTTAAACGACAAAAAAACTTACAAAACAATAGAAAATATAAACAAAGAAACTATATTGAAGGACTTGAGAACTAATATCGATTCATTTCTTGAAACAATTTACCGACATTATCATATAGACACAAACACACTTAATTTCATGACACCACCACAAAACTCAAGAACTAGTCTTTTTATACCCTCCCAAAAATACACAAACAAAACATCCCACACAGACCCATTGTATCTTCTATAATGTCACTCACAGAAAATATATCTGAATTTATAACTATCTGTATACAACCGTTAAGAGAAAAACTATTATCACATATCAAAGATACGAAAGATTTTTAAGAAAAATACTAATAAACTCACCAGAAAAAGGAAATCTTCTAGTATCCCTGGATGTTTCCTCACTATACACTAACATTCCACATGAAGAAGGAATAGACGCCTGTTTATACTATGTAGAAAAATATAGAAACATACTACCAAAATTTGTTCCCAATACAACAATACTAAAAACCCTGTTTCTTTTTGTGTTACAAAATAACTATTTTTTATTTAAATCGACACTATATAAACAACTATGGGGAACCGCCATGGGAACGAGGCTAGCGCCGGCCTACGCGGATTTATTACTTGGAAAATTTGAAGAAACACATATCATAAACAGCCCATTCAATAGTTACATCAAGATTTATAAAAGGTTCGATATATTCATAATATGGAACGGAAATAAACAAAATTTTTTTGACATGTTCAAAAATATCAACACTGTACATAAACAAATAAAATTCACCATTGAATTCTCTAAAACATCCATTAATTTTCTTGACACCACAATATACCTGGACAAACCTACAGATACATATATGAGTAAACTTTATAAAAAACCAACTGATATGGATTCCCTTCTACACTACTCGTCATACCATCCGAAACACACCTTAATTAACATTATATATACCCAAATACTTAGATACAGAACAATAACTACAGACAACAAAATTTAAAAAAAAGAACTAATGAATCTTAAATCCACCCTTTTAAACAGAGGATACCCAAAAAACATAATCAACTGCCAATTATCAAGAATAAAAAATAAAAACCAAAAAGAAAGAAGAAAAATTTGAGATCCAATAAACAGCAAATAAACACATATAACAAACTGAAAAAGAAAAAGAACCATCTACCTTTAATTATAAAGTATTATGAAAATATTGAAATCTTACGCAAAATACTACTAAAAAATTGGAACATTATCGAAAAGGACCCAGAATTAAAAACGATTTTTCAAGAAAAACCCTATTTAGTTTACAAAAGACACAAAAATCTAAAGGACATACTCATAAAAACAAGATTAGAATAACAATTTTTAAATTCAAAAAAGACGTGTAAATATATTTTTTCATGTAAATATTTCCTAGATAAGATTGATCTAAAAACAAAATTGCCGAAAATAACTATCTAACTACCTTTTTATTGAAAGTACCCTCCAAACATGAACCACACAGTAAATCTATAATCTCGAATCAGAAAATCAAATTTCATGACTCACAAAATAATATAATTACATAATGACCCAAGGGAAAATCTCACAAATCTAGCAAATTTTAAACGTTTATATTCAATTAATTATGAAATAGACCGCCAATATATCAAATTCTTCTATAAAAAAACATTAAACTAATTCTGTTACTCTATAGATAAAAATCAACAAAAATAGACAACAAACTAATCCGGATCTCTATAAAAAACTCATATACCAAATTCTATTACCAAAAACAACCTAAATAACTCGAAAATAATATAATAATCCAAAAATAAAATCAAAAAAATAGACAATCCGCGAAACCCAGATTAATTTATTCGAAAAATTCGGAAAATTAGATCAACAATTAATCAAAAATTTTTTCTTAAAAACATGTATACCAATTACTTCAGTTTTATATAACGAGATCTACAGAAAAAACAGCCCCCGACACCCAAAATAATTAATTCCTTAATTAGAAGAATTAGATCAACAATTAATCAATTTTTCCTAAAAAACATGTACAGAATTACTTTAATTTTATATACCAAAATCTACAGAAAAAAATTGATAAGCTTAGAGAAAATTAGTAAACTTGGAAATATAAGATAAAATGCTCATCAATAAGCAAACCTTAACTCGAAAATTAACCATTCAATTACTTACAAAAACAGATCACTGTTCACATTTTATAATACAAAAACATATAAACCAAATTCTTTTATCAAATTAACAAAACATCAATAGAAATTATTTTATCACAAATTAAAACCCAAAATAAACAATCTCTAAAGAAAATTATTAAAACTAAATGCTTATAAATATAAAAGAAACCTACCAGAACGTCTCCTCTCAAAATCTTCTCAATTAAAAGATCAAAAAATCTTCTCCTATCTTTACAATTATATCATAACTTAATCATAACTTATTATCTACAAACCCATATTAAAAAGAAAAACTCTTAAATTAATGAAAAGTATATTTAAAATTAACCAAGAAAATAAACAAAACAATAAATGTTCCATTGACTTTCAAATGACTAATTTTATTGAAATATTTTCATCTCAACACAAAAAAAGAAAAAATCCTACTTTTACAATAAAATAACAACTTACTATCCACACTAAACATCAAAATTAACCAAGAAAATAAACAAAACGATAAATACTTCGTTGACTTTCAATTGATTAATTTTATGAAATCTATTCATGTCGACACAAGAAAATAGTTCCACTCCTATTTTTACAAATAAAATCACAATTAATTATCCACAGAATAAAAAATAAAAAATCCACTCCTATTCTTATAAAACCACAATTAATTATCCGCAAATTCATATCAAAAAGAAAATACTCTTAAATCAATAAGTAAACTGACCAAGAAAATAAACAAAACAGTAAATATTTTGTTGACTTTCATATAACTAAACTTTTATTAGAATCTATTCATTCAACCCCGATAAACCAATAAATTCGAAAACCCCAAACAAGAGTTAATTTATCCATTAATAATTAATAATAATTAACCATTAATCAGTAAACACCAATTGAAAATCCCAAACAATCAAGTGCCAATTATAATTAAAACCAAAACATAAAACATATAAAAATAGAATTCTAAAAAATTTTTAACTTTCTTTTGAAAACATGATGACGAAATTCAAGAAAGAAAATTTATCGAAAACATGTGAAATTTCAAATAACACCTTAAAAATTAAAAAACAATGCGCTCTCACTGAATTTCGTAACACCAACATATCCAAGATCGACATATCCAAACACGACAATAAAATAACGTACAGAAAACATCCATTCACGTATATAAAACATTTTAGCTAATCATGACGAAATCAAGAAAGAAAATTTATCGAAAACATGTGAAATTTCAAATCACACCTTAAAAAATAGAAAACAATGCGCTCTCACTGAATTTCGTAACACCAACATATCCAAGATCGACATATCCAAACACGACAATAAAATAACGTACAGAAAACATCCATTCACGTATATAAAACATTTTAGCTAATCATGACGAAATCAAGAAAGAAAATTTTATCGAAAACATGTGAAATTTCAAATCACACCTTAAAAAATAGAAAACAATGCGCTCTCACTGAATTTCGTAACACCAACATATCCAAGATCGACATATCCAAACACGACAATAAAATAACGTACAGAAAACATCCATTCGCGTATATAAAACATTTTAGCTAATCATGACGAAATCAAGAAAGAAAATTTATCGAAAACATGTGAAATTTCAAATCACACCTTAAAGAATAGAAAAAAATGCGCTCTCACTGAATTTCTTAACATCAACATACCCAAACACGACATTGAAATAACGTACAAAAAACATCTACTTCCATATGTACATATATATATAAAAAGCCTAAACATTTTAGCCAATGAGAGCTAAAAAAACAATCACATGACACATCAATAAAATTCTCAACCAATGAAATAAAATAAAAATAAAACAATAGCATCTTAGTCAACAGAAACAATAACAGCCTAGCCAACCAGAATGCAAAGAAACTACCACGTGATATTTTGAAATAACTTAAACCAATGAGATCGAATAAATTTAAAAACAAAAGATACACGCCACCACCACCACTCAAAGTCCAGAAACAAGCACCCACCACCATACCACCTCAAAAAACGTATCAACCAATGAAAACTTGTGATACTAGCACGTGACACACAAGAAGAAACTCCAACCAATAAGATAAACCTAACATTTTTTTAAAACAATAAAACAATAAATATTAAAACTCACAAACACAATAGACATCTAAAATAAAAAATAGAGACAATAAAATTAGTATGCAAATAAAAACCCCAAGAATTTTAAAACACCATACATTTCAACTCAAGACTTTCAACTCAATACTTTCAACTAAAGATTTAAAGCAAAATGGCCAACGCTACCACAACACCAACACATTTCGAAAATGAAGACGGTAAGACATTAATACTCTCCTAATATACTTTGAAATACCTAAGATTTCTTTTGAGTCATGCCACCATTCAGCTGTTAGTGTTTCCGCTACCTCATGGCTAAGGTTTATAACATAGAGATAAGAAACATGGTTCCTTAGCACTCATTAGAAAAAATTTAAATAAGTTTATACCAGAAAACTTAAACATGATATACCAAGAAAACTTAAACACCCTTTATTGAAAAAATTTACCATACTTCTATATATATATAAAAAAAGAAAAAATCAAAGCTCCAACTAATCAACCAATTATTTAATCTTTTTTATATATGACATCTTCAATAAAGACAAAATTAATCTAGACCAAATTCGATAAAAGACTGTTTTAAAACAGTTATTCAAAGGGTATGTACTCTAGCTGTCAGTGCTAACCAAATTATAACCAAATTACAATTAAAGAAAAATCACTAAAACTATCATATTCAAATTTATTTATGATAAAAAATTTTTTTATCGAAGATAAATCGAATCATTTACATATTTAAAACTAAACCCCTTTTTCTAAACAAATTACAGCAAAAATCTGGTGACCACTGATAGCATGCTATGAAAATAGCAACAATCTTTAAAAATAGCTTTTTTTGCGCAGTGAATCAAATAAGAAATTTGGTTTGTGGTTGAGGTACTGGCTAAAGAATACATGTTTTTTTATAAGCTTATAAAGCATACGAAGGCTCAGATTTGTAGAATTCCCAAGCATAACAGCATATATGTCAGCCTGAAATATTTTTCAAGTTTTCATTTTTTATCTGTTTGAAAAGGTTTGGTAGAGTTCAAGTAAAAAAATCTAAACAAACTTTTACAAAATTTCTGAAATTTCACTTAAAACTTGGCTCGGGATGATCATAAGCATACACGAGCCTGACCAAGGGGCATACACTTGCTTATAAAAAAACATATACTCTAAAAAAATGCTTATAGATGATATTCTTATGAGAAAAGCGTGTATTCTTTTCATTGAAAAAAAATTGATTTTAGTGGACTTTATCTAAATTTTCTGTCACCTTAATTTTGGTCAAAACCTAAGAACAATTTAGAAGTTTATTCTAAGAAAGTACTGATTTTAACAGATTTTAAACCCATTCTAAGTTCTTAAGTAGAGAAACTAAGCGTGGTCACTTGAGCCTGGATTCCGAGACATTTCTGTTCATCAAAGTAGGGTATATGGGATTTTTCTTGAGTCTTATTCGATCGTGGTCATTCGAGCTCGGATTTCGAGACATTCCTGTTCAAAGTAGCATTGCTTTTTTCGAATTTCGTAAATTTTGTTCTATCGTGATCATTTAAGACGCTGTGAAAAAGAGGCTCAGTGCACAGCAAAAATAATATGAAGAAAATCTTCCATAATCCTTTTTTATGTAGTCATGATTGGGATAGAATTTGCTCAATCCAAACCGTTCGTTCTATCAAAAGGATGATCCGGCGCAAGTTTAGTCTACAGTCTTCCTTCTGCATCATGGACCTTTTCTAAAATGTAATTTTTGAGATGGGAAAAATAACGGGATTTCCACAAGAGTCAACGCCTCCCAACTTTTGCTATTTGGTTCTTTCACAAGCATCGTATCCTACATTCTAGGACTATCATGGACCTTTTATAAAATGTATTTTTTTGAGATGGGGGAAAATTTGACGGGATTTCCACGAGCTGAGATTTATAATTAAGGGATTTATCAATCTCTACTTTTTAGGTTATGGTATACTCAAAAAATGCTGGACCATCGAGAAAGTTTGGGGGAAAGATTGCGAGAATAAAGCTCTCAGCGCTCGGAAAAGATACGGAGAAAAATCTGAAAATATTTCACTAAATCACCAATTTGGTGGTTGAATGTTTTCAGTCTGTTAAAATGATTAATTTTGATCATTCCAAATAAATTTGATTGTTTTGATATTGATATTCATTTTGATATTTTTCTACTGAGGAGGAGTTTTTCAGGAAATTTTCCAAAAACTAACCCCTTTTTACAAAGCAAAAGTGTGTTGAGTGTTTTTATGTAGACCTTTTGATAATGCATAGTGCAGAAAGTGAAATCTCCAGACTTTTTTGAACCCTATTAATTATTAATACATTGTTCATCAAAAGGTTGATTTGGGGTAAAATTAAAATTGCTGGAGGGGGGGGGGGTAAAATTACAAGGTTTAAATGTCCCCTTCATATACAAGATGTTTATTTTAGGGGGTTGGCATGCTTTAGGGAGCATTTAGAGAATAATTTTTCTCTTATAAGTGATATTTATTTGAGGTGGTATATAAAAAAATAAAGTAGTGTCCTCAGGAGCTCCCAGGAAAAAGCAGGTGACCCCATTTACCCCTGCACCTAGAAAATTTAAAAACAAGAGTCAAAAAAATATAATAAAATATAAAATTGCATAAATATTTTTTAAGTTTTAGTTTTTAATATTTCATTAAGAAGCAAAAAGAGAAAAAATATTTTGCTTTTGCTGAAACCCTAACTCTTGTCAGACAAAATCTATTTTGGAAAACTGGCACCCGTCCAAATGTATTGCACTGTTTTTTAATGTTAAGGGCTAAAGACTGATAGGCTGCAAGGGTGTAAAAAGTGAGCAGGTCGAAAGCTCAACCTATTTTGTCCCATCCTACATACCATCAATCAAATTCAGATTTTCAAAGTAGAATATTTTCAAATTTCCCGGGTCAATTTTAAAATTCTTCAGTCAAAAATAATGACAGTGTCAAATCCTCTCCAGGACTAATTAATTATTCAACATGCTAGTGCGGCTGGTTTAGAATGTTCTATACCAGATACTTGGTTCCAAATTTAGAGCCGTTGACGGCTATATTATGGACCTTGACTTGATCATCTGTGAAGTGGACTTCGTCCTAGGAGGTCAGTGAATTATGGACAATATCAATAGCTATGTTTATTGTATAATATCTTCTCTATGTAGTCGATAAATTAGTAACAATTCATAATCTCATAGATGAATATAATCGGTAGTAAAGTATCTCTGTAAAGTAACTCTGTAAAGTAACTCTGTAAAATATCAATCAATTCGGTTTGCAGTAAAACTCAGTGAAGTATCAGTCAAAGTATTTACTTTGTATAATGTGACATCTCATAAGTCAGCCTTTTCCTTTACATACATGTCCTCTCTCTATTGATGTAAATCATAACTCATCCTGACGAGCAGAATGATCTCTAAAAAATCTACGAATATATAGCAAATGATATTCTCTAGGGTCATTATGTATAAAACTGCGTAACAATAGAAAAGCTACACTTATAATTTCACGGGAATTACGTCATTCCCCAAGTGGATCAACGAAATCGACCAATTAAGAATTTATTGGGAGCTAAGTTGCGTAACAGTCCCCTCCTTGAAAGGACATGTCTTTCAACATTATGGCATCCAATCAAGCAACATCGGCCAAACAATCCATGTTTAGAATGTCAGTTCTACATTAACACAAGGTTCACCATCACTCTCATGGTGTATAAACGTTTATCAATCGGAGAGTTCCAACGGAGCCAGCTTTCGTACTGGCCGAACATACGTCCCGTCCTTGGTGCGAATCTCGACCGTTCTGGTTCTACCGTCGTCGCTCGTCACAAGTCGTTCGATCCTCGCTAACTGCCACGTTCCTCTCGTCATTTGTTGTTCGTCGGAATAGAGCACGAGCTGCCCCATCTTGAGCTCATCATGTACGTCCGTAGTCCATTTGTTCCTCGTCGTAAGTGTTGGTAGGTACTCCCTCTGCCAACGTCCCCAGAATTGGTTTGTGATCGCTTGTACTTGTCTCCAACGTTTTCTGAATGTCATCTCATTTTCGTAAATGACGCAAGGTTGAAGGTTGTTGCTCGCTCGTCCAATCAGAAAATGGCTTGGTGTAAGAGGTTCAAGATCGTTAACATCGTCACTAAGGTGTGTAAGAGGACGACTGTTAACAAGCGCTTCGACTTCGGTGAATACAGTAATCAGAGTAAAATCGCTTACCGATTGGTCCGCAAGTATCACTTTAAGGCTCGTCTTCACACTCCGAACTAATCTTTCCCACGCTCCACCCATGTGGGGTGCGTTTGGAGGATTGAACTTCCAGGTGATTGACCTCCTCCTCATTGACTGATCAATCTTCATTTGATCCATTCGCTCAAGCTCTCGTTTGAGTTCGTTGGTGGCGCCTTGGAAATTTGTCCCGCAATCGGAACGAATGACATCTGGGTTGCCTCTACGATTTATGAACCTTTCAAGTACATTGATGAAATCGTCCGTGCTCAATGAAGGTGCAACTTCAAGGTGAACTGCCCTTGTCGTCAGGCAGGTGAAGATACATCCCCATCGTTTGATGCGACTTCTCAGGATCTTGACTTCAATTGGACCAAAAAAGTCGACCCCCGTCTGGAAAAATGGTGGCGTTGACGTCTTGATCCTATCGATTGGTAGATCAGCCATCTTAACTTCCATTGGTGATGACTTGTGCCGTTGACAAGTAACGCACTGACGAGTCACAGCATTGACGATTGATTTTCCTTTAGTTATCCAGAATTCCTGCCTCAAGAGGGACAGGAGGTGTTGTTTCCCTGGGTGATGATTGATTTCGTGATAGTGACGCACGAGAAGCTTTACAGCTGGATGTATCCCAGGAAGGATGATTTGATGTTTTGATGCGAATGGGAGTGTGCTATTCTTCAATCTTCCACCGACCCTGAGAATACTTTCATTGTCTAGGAAAGGGTCGAGCCTCATAAGTGGACCCCTTTTCTTCTTTGCAAGGTGGCTTGTTTTTGTTACGGATGCTTCTTGGAGTGCATCCTTCGTCTTTGTTGGTGTTAGGGAAGCTCCATAACAGCCTTCCTTGATTGCTTCCTTCATCTCTGCTGTTGTTGGTGAGGCTGGGTGGCAGACTTCGTCGGGCACGTCCTTCGACTCTGTTGTTGTTGTGGTTGAAGAAGCTTGCTTGTAGTTTTCTTGAAATACCTCCTGCTGGATTAGTTTCAGAACTTCGTTCCGTCCTTGTCTCTCTTCGTATGTTGTTAAGCTTCTCTCTTGCTGGGGTTTCTTATCCAGCTCCTTTGCTGGGGTCAATGTGTCTTGGGATGCTTTTCCTTGTGCTTTCTTCTTGAGTTGAAGTCGAATTATCCAGGCAATTGTCCTGGTCAACCTCGCCCACTTTGAAAATCGTGTGTAGTCGATCATCGGTCTCTCAGTTTTGATGTTTAGATTCATTGTCTCCTTTTTAATTTCCTCATCATCTGGGTCGATATCAGGGATAGTTGTCTCTCCCCAAGATTCTTCTGGCCTGTAGAGGATTTCTGGTCCCTTGAACCAGATGGGATCTGATGTCAGCCGGTGAATATTTGTTTCTCTTGTTCCCAAGTCAGATGGGTTTTGCTTCCCTGGGATGTGGTGCCACTGATCGGGTTCTGACTTCTCTCTTATTTCGAAGACCCTGTTGCTTACGAAAACTTTGAATCTCTTGCTGTCATTTGAAATATACTGGAGGTTAAGGGTGGAATCCGTCCAGAAGTGGATGGCACTGAAAGTCATCTCCGCTTCATCGACGATTGTTTGATGCAAACGTACAGCCATCACTGCACCTTGGAGCTCGAGCCTTGGCAAGGTAATCTTCTTAAGTGGGGCAACACGAGACTTCGCCATCAGTAAGTGACACGTCACTCCTCCTCCTCGATTGACTCTCACGTAGCTACAAGCCGAGAAGGCTTTTTCGGAACCATCACAGAAAGTGTGGAGTTGAAGCTCGTAACCATTGATGTCGAGAGAGCGAGGTACCTCGATAGTACCGATCTGGCGCAGTTCCTCGAGCCATCGATTCCACTCCTTTGCGAGATTATCATCGATTGAATCATCCCAAGAGTACTTTGCTCTCCAGAGTTCTTGTAGTATCAATCTTGCCTTCAAGGTGAATGGCGTTAGTAGGCCCAAAGGATCGTAGACGGTCGAGGTTGTCTTTAGTATCCCTCTTTTGGTGTTATTAGCAGAAGGTTCGACCGAATGGAAGTAGAAACAATCTTTGGTCAGGTTCCAGCGGACGCCAAGAGCACGTGAAACCGCTGGTTTATCGTCGATCTTAAGAGAGGTGATGTTTTCCTTTGCCCTTCTTTCTTCAGGGATATTTTTCAGGAACTCGGCCGAGTTGCTATTGAACTTCGTAACTCTGAAGCCTCTATTGTCTAGAAGCCGGATCAGGGGGAGGAATGTTTCGTTTGCCTCTTCTGTTGTTTGTACTGACTTCAATAGATCGTCGACGTAAAACGATTTAAGCACCGTCTTTATCACTCTATCTGAGAAATCTTGTTGTTGATCGAGAGCGGCTCTTCTCAAGGCATAGGCGGAGCAGCAGGTGGAATCGGTTGCTCCAAAGATATGAACCAACATCTTGTAGTGTTCGGGTGGCGATTTTGAGTTGGGATCATCTCTCCAAAGGAAGCGAACAGCGTCTGTATCTCCCTCGTTTAAGTGGACTCTGTGGAACATGGCTTCGATGTCAGCCGTAACAGCGACCTTATATCTTCGGAATCGCAAAAGAATGCCAATCAAGCTGTTTAGGAGGTCAGGACCTGTGAACAGACTCTTATTGAGGCTGGTACCCGCAACTTCTGCCGCAGCATCAAAGACGGTTCGTATCTTTCCCGGTTTATGAGGTTCTATAACGCCATGATGTGGGAGATACCATGTTCTGTCCGTGCGTTCCTCTACTTCAGAAACCTCGAGTCTTCGGGCATAGCCTTTCTCTAGGTAACTTGAGATGTTGTTCTGGTACATTCTGAAGAAATCAGAGTCATTCCTCAGGCGTTTGGACAAACTATTGAGGCGTCGTTCAGCTTGTGCATAGTTGTTCGGAAGTTTGACTGATCTTTCCATAACATTGGAACTACGTAATGTCCATCCTTTACAACAGTCTCTTCATCTAATCTCTCTATGGCTTGACGGTCTTGGATCGACAATGGTCTAGTTTCTTGTATCTTGGTGCCAAACGATTCTGTTTCCCAGAAGTCTCTCACAAGTCTGTCGAGTGAATCTTCCTCATCCATTCGAAGATGTGCTGTCAAAACCTTTTTGGTTTTGGCTCCTCCCTTGTCGTAGCTTCCTATCAAGGACCATCCGAATGGTGTCTTTGAAGCATGTGGCAAACCGTGACCTCCAAACTTCACTTCAGATGATATTAGAGCCTTTGGAACATCAGCTCCGATCAACATTTCCACTTGGCCTGACGTCACATTTGCTATGTTCAGTCCTTTGATATACTGCCATTCTCGGCTCTCTGCTATGTCATTTGGTATTGCTTGGCTTGGCATGCGGAACTTCGAATCTTCGATGGAATGGACGCTCTCCACCTCTGCTCTGAACCCTTTGTCCGCCGAAGATATCGATATATTCAGAGTCTTGACCCTGATGTCTTCGTGATCCTTTATAGTGCTGATCTTGATCGTCTCCATACGTCCCCTGAGCCCCAACTTGTTACAAAGACTCTTCTTGATCAGCGTACACTGGCTGCCACTATCTAAGAGAGCATATGTGGTGACCCATTGCCGATACTTGTTCAGTATCATCACAGGGACGATCTGGAGAAAAACGTGCCCGATTCCAGTCGCCGATATTAGTTTCCCCTCTGAATGAGAGTCCGGAGGCTGTCCTCGCTCTCTGACTTCTTCCTTTGAAGCTTGGTCTGGGTCTGTGTGAACCTGAGGCTGCTTTTGTTCTCCATTCCCTCTCTTCAGAACTTGGTCTGAGTTCTTGGACAAGGCTTTGTGGAGCCAAGTGTGATGTCTTCTGTTGCAATCGGGTGCAGAACAATTCCTTCTTACCATGCAATCTCTAACACCATGTCCTTTCTGGAGACAGTTGAAGCATAAGAGTTTCGACTTGACTGTCTCGAGTTTCCCTTGCGACGATTTCCTTTTGAATTCCTCACATTGGTATATCTTGTGGTTCTCGCCGCAGTGCGAGCAGACAATTTTCCTCTCATCATCTCTATCGTTCCCTCCAACATGGCCATTGAACTTTGACTTCTTAGGTGAAGGCAAGTATGGGTCTTTGGCTGCCATGATTCTGTCTTGTAGCCATCTTTCGACGTGACATAAATTTGGCTCCTCCTTCTTTCTTATCCTGAAAGAATGCTCCGCCCATTTGTGCAAGTAACGATCAGGGAGGCGCCGGAGCGTTTGACGTAACACCGAAGTACTGTGGATGTCTGCAATGTAGTTCATCTTCTTCAGTGTATTGACACATTCTGACAGCGAGTAGTAAAAGTCGGTCATAGTCTCTGCGTCATCAGATAGTTGGGAACCGTTTGTCACCTTCTTGATGGTTGCTTGTGCGACTATGGAGGGATTGCCAAACATATATTTGAGTCTTTGGAGTGAGTCGATGTACCCTTGTGAATCGTTAGGGTAACCTCCTACCGCCCTGAGAGGTTCTCCAGTGAGATGTTGCACAAGGTAAGTTCTCTTCTGAAAGCTGTCAAGGTAGGGTTGACGATGCACCATGTCGTAGAAACTCGAGATGAAGGTCACCCACCGGTCTGCACTGCCATCAAACTGTGGTATGATCTGAGTAGGCAGTCTTTGTTGTATTAACATTTGCATCTGGATATCACAACTTTGGGACAATGGTTGGACGTTCAAGTTCTCGAGGTTCAGCTCATCTATCCATGAATCGATGGATCTCTCCCCTTCTTGGGTGACTGATTGTCGAACTGATCCCCTATTATCATTCGTCTGACAACGCTCGTCTCGATGTCTTTCGTTGGTTTGGTTGACCCGAGATCGATTGTACTTATTGATTGTGGCTGGGAAAGGAGTAGCATCTGGGTTGAGTCTATCCTTGGGAGGGTACTTATCAATAATATATGTACTTTGTAGGCAACGATTAGGAAGGGGGTCCCTCCATTCCTGAGGGCTCCTTTTGAACTTTACTTCTCTTGATGTTGACTCAAGGTGATGGGTTTGCCCCCTCGTCCCATCATATGTTTGATATCTTGTTCCTTCGGACACGTCTGCTGCTTCGGACACGGTTAGTCTTTTGGACGTATCGTCCGGGATTCTTACTTCGTGTTCTCCGGATACATGAGGTTTAGTTTCGGTATTTTGGAGTCGTGTTAGGTTCGCTTCAAGTAAAATTCCCTTTTCAGGTTCCGGTGACCGGTTTTCGGGGTCATTCCTTCTGGGTGAGTTGCTTCGGTATTCATTCATGGCCTGCGTATCCCGGACTTCCGCATTCTCAGGATCTCTGTTTCCTGTTGTCTGGGTCATAGTGTTGTTGGAGTGGGCCGGCTCAATATATAACTTCGAGAATGCTTCAATGACGCTATTGTTGTCTGCTTCAGATCCTTCGAGCTTTTCTGCATCCTCGAAAAATTGGATACTTTGTCTCCAGGATTCGATTCTCGCCTTTTGAGTTTCAGCAGAACATAGTGATGAAGGAGTATCATTTTCTCTGTCGACGAAGTATTGCTCAATGTTCGCCAAACAGTCGTTCACCCTTATGGATAGGTCATCTATCCATCGGTCATTGAATTCCGGATGTCCGTCGGTCAAGAGTAGCATGAAGTCCTCATGTCTTTCTATAGCGGCCAGTTTCTCTTGCTGCAAGGTATCTTTCAGAAATCGCAGCTTCGTTCGACTTCCCCGCGACGCGACATGGGTTTCTATTTCTTGAATCATTTCCCGATAGAATATTTTTTCCCGTTTCTCTTGCGCTTCGCTTGGGAGATTTGACGCTCGATACTAGAGGCCATAATAGTGGATATGGGGATATTCTTGACGATATTCTAATGTCTCGGTAACGATTCGGATTGGTTCAGTATGATTTGTATGGGCTCTGTGCGACCCCTTGCGTATGTTGGATAGGTGAACGTTGTATCAAGTTATGGTGTGATCTGCGATCAGGTTTGATTTTTTGTCGATGTTTGTTAAGGCCCCTGGGCGGTGATGCGCGCGCAGGGGTGTAAGCTGGTGGCGGGTGACGATAGTTGCAGTGTTTGCAGAATAGGCGGAGCGGTTGGGAATGAGGACGGTGTTTGTAGAGGGCGGGAGGGTGGTTTAAGACAGTTATTCAAACTGATCAGAGGTAAACCAGGCCCAATAGTGGTCGGATAGCTCCGTCCGGCTCAGGTCAAACGGTTCAAACGGTCAGACGTTAGGACGTTATTCAAACTGGTCAGAAGCAGAAACCAGGCCAAATGGCGATCGGATAACTCCGCCCGGTTCAGGTCAAACGGTTCAAACGGTCAGACGTTAGGACTTTATTCAAACTGGTCAGAAGCAGAAACCAGGTCAAATGGCGATCGGATAACTCCGTGCTGGTCAGGTCAGGCAGTTCAAACGGTCAGGCGTTAGGACGTTACTCAAACTGGTCAGAAGCGGAAACCAGGCCAGATAGCGGTCGGATGATAGCTCCGTCCGGATCAGGTCAAACGGTTCAAATGGCCAGACGTTAATAAGAGCCAGACAGGACAGAGACGGAAACAGTTTATCAACAGACAGGTCAAACAGAAACCAGGTCCCAGTATTCAATGAGCCACACCAGAATTTCCCGTGCCACAAGAACAATTCTGTGTTGCCCTTCTTGATGTCCTCTCTTGAGTTCTTGACAGGAAAACGCCACAACTATAAAAGTAACCACAACCATAAATTAAAAAACAAACAATTTCTTCTTCTTCAATTTCTTCTTCTTTAAAATGCTTCTGATGAGTTATTGTGAAGTGGACTTCGTCCTAGGAGGTCAGTGAATTATGGACAATATCAATAGCTATGTTTATTGTATAATATCTTCTCTATGTAGTCGATAAATTAGTAACAATTCATAATCTCATAGATGAATATAATCGGTAGTAAAGTATCTCTGTAAAGTAACTCTGTAAAGTAACTCTGTAAAATATCAATCAATTCGGTTTGCAGTAAAACTCAGTGAAGTATCAGTCAAAGTATTTACTTTGTATAATGTGACATCTCATAAGTCAGCCTTTTCCTTTACATACATGTCCTCTCTCTATTGATGTAAATCATAACTCATCCTGACGAGCAGAATGATCTCTAAAAAATCTACGAATATATAGCAAATGATATTCTCTAGGGTCATTATGTATAAAACTGCGTAACAATAGAAAAGCTACACTTATAATTTCACGGGAATTACGTCATTCCCCAAGTGGATCAACGAAATCGACCAATTAAGAATTTATTGGGAGCTAAGTTGCGTAACATCATCTATAAGGGCTACTTAGACTACACAATATATTGACGAACAATATTCAACAATATGGTTTGCGGACCATAATGTACGAAGTAAAAAACTGGTAGTCTATTATAAAAAGAAATTTTCTTTCTGTAAACAACCCCCTATATTGTTGGATTATTGCAAATCGAGCTGACAATATATTGCGAGCATGTTTTCAATATATTGCCGACATTCAGCAATACTTTGTCAATATATTGTCTAGTGTATGCAGCCCTATAGATATTGATTACCTACAACAGTATATTTTTAACATGATGATCATCAGTTACTCAATCAATTATCTCGTAAATGATCAATTTGTTATCAATTTGTCATTGGTATTTAAAGTTGTAAACTTGCTCGTTACTCGTTGACCTCTTGAAATATTTCTCAAAACAGCCCTCATTAACAGTATAAAAGCAGTTAACTTTTTCATTGCGCTCATTTGAATGTATGACTACACTCTACCAATTGTTGGTGATACCAATTTTAGAATATTGCTCCGTTTTATGAAGTCCAAATACTGTTGGCCTCATTCAGAGACTTGAAGACATTCAAAAATCATTTCTAAGAAGGATAAAAGGCACCTCAAACCAGCTCAAACAATTACTGGGAGTGTCTCAAGCAATCCAAAATATATTCCCTTCAAAGGAGAAGGGAACGCCATCGCATCATCTATGTTTGGAAGGTGTTAGAAAGAATAGTACCTAACATGAATAGCAGTATAAAAGCTTACGAAAATCCCCACCTCGGCCGGCTGTGCCAACTGTCTATCTCCAAGAATCAAACATCCAAGCTTAGAGATTGCATTCTTGCTGTACAAGATGCATAACTATTCAATGCAATGCCAAAGAGCATACAGGTATATGTACCGCGAAACCCACAGTAAATTTCTGATCTAGATAATTATTTTTTGGGCTGCCTTTACCAAAAAACTTGTTTGATGGTGCGAGGAGTCCCATGAAAAGAGTTCTTCCTGATATTTTTCAATGTTATATATTAGATTGTTTTTATGTCATAAATTCTTGATTATCGTCACGCTGTAAATGTTTTGAATTTAAAAGGAAAAAGTAATGATTGTTGAGATGCTTAAAAAGTCAAGGACGTACCTTTGTCGAAAACGAGAATTTAGGAGAGAACTTTTAAAAGAATCACTCGTCATTTGGTTTAATACAAAACATTACACTTCCCTTGTTATGTTATGAGAAATCTTACTGGCAAACATTCAAGAATCTCAAGTTTTTGGTATGCATTGATCAAAAACTGTTTGGTTATCACACGGACGACTTTACACCAAAAGCTGGAAATATTTTGGTTGTGTCAAGAAGTTTTATAATATTTTCTTATTTCATCCGATTTGATTCTAGTGTGTTTTATGCAAGAACTACAAAGTCAAAGTTAATCCGAAAATATTTTAGTTGCTTCGTTTCGCGTCGCCCGACCGACTCCTGAGAATTGAGTCGGTGAGTCAGACTTTTTGTTTTGACGACGTTTCCTTTGCTCAAAAATTTTATTATTGCCATTTCTTGTGAGCGATTTCTAGCGCATTCGCAGCTTTTTGCGGAACGATCTTTGGCAAGATCTGCGTACGCGAAACGTAAATTTGTATATATGTTCAGAAAAATGTCCCCAAAACTGCTACCTCCAACCGAAATATGTCAACTTTGCTTTGAATAGAAGAATTAGCAAGCGAAAGGAAGCATTTACCTCGTAAATTTTATGAAATTATATCGACTTTGGTTATATCTTTCCCGCTGGTCCCTATGTTAGATCCAGTCTTCTTAAAGTTTATTATTGTCTCGGATCCACAATTTTGCAACTTTTAAAAGTGTTTCGAGAGCATACAAGTGTATAATCAGCATAAGCATCACAAGGTTTAGATAAGTATTATTATTTTTGTCTCAAAGATATATCGATATAATTTTGAAATGTTTATCCCCAGCCTTAATGTTGATAATATTAAAAACCTAATTGAGAATACCAGAAGAACTTCAGTTGGGAATTTTAGAAAATTTCCAAGAACAGTCTGGCCCACGTTTAGTACTGTTCCACAGATTTTAAGAACTGCCCGTAGCCATGGATTAAATGTTTTTTTGTGTGAGTGAAACCCCCGGAGATGGTAATTGCTTTTATCACGCCATTGTAGAGCAACTTAACGATCGTACAGATTTAGGTGATGTTTCAGCCTTAAGGTTACTGTATCCAAACCATTATATCTTACGGCAGGCAGTCGTCAATTTTGTGCGGGATCAAAGTCGTTTAACTGTAGAGGTGTCTCCATACATTGTTAGATATAGAACTTTCTTTGAAAAGGGGGCGATTGATATTGACAGGGCTGAAGGATTTTCTTGGGAGCAGTTTTTAACCCAGCAGTTGCGCGATACTGTGTACACCACAGAGATCTTTATCAATGCTGCAGCTATATTACTTGGTAAAAATATATGCATCAATTCTGAAAGCTGCAGCGTAAATAATCCCTCAAAAGTTGTGAGTTGTTTCCAGGATTTTCCTCACTTAGAATTTCATGTAGATATGCCGGTCAGCTCTTACTTTCTTTTGGCCGGAATTAACAATAATCATTTCCAATCATTGTTACCTGGTGATGGGGGGATTTTAGCCAATTTTAACCAGCAAGAAATTATTGACTTTTCAATTGAGAATATCGTAAGAAAACGAGAGTCCGAAGGTATTAAAGATCTATTGAAGGAAACTCCCCCTGAAAGGAAAAATAAAATACAAATACTAAATACCTTTGTACGAAAGGAAAGTGTTGATCCTGAAACAGAAATACAGGGAAAGTGTACTTTTTACGGTTTGGACTATATTGAGTCCTCTGTTGGAGCGTCTGTTTTAGACAACAACAAAAAGAAGGCAAAGTCTCGTAAGATAACAAATGCAAAAAAAAAATGAAAGACAGAAAAAGAACTTGAATTGTTATGTGTTCATAATGGTATTGAATACATTGCACCTTCCACTGATCGAGAGCAAAGAAAACGTAGAAAATCAATGAATTGCAGGTTGAAAAATAAGAAAAAGGAAGATATTGTTGCAACGGACATAGTGTGTAAGAGGGGGGGTCAAGGTGCCACCAATAAAAAGAGGGCCCATCAGATAACCCTTGTCAGATAATGTTAATGATACAAATTTATCCCCAAGATCTAATAATCCAACTTCACTTCCATCTGTTCATAATGCTGAAGAAAGACCTCTCAGTAATAACAGTTGTTTACATTCAAATCCTAGGGTAGATGAAGCAGCGAGCATTTTTGAGGAAGGGGAGTTAAAACACAATATTGATCGATGTAAAATTTGTAATGAAGTTAGACCTGTTTTTCATGAAACTGTTCATGTTGAGCCTGAATTGAACAACAATAATTTGTTTTCCCCAGCTTCATGGTCAGTAGGGGAGGATGGTAAGTGCATTAGATGTCGCCAAGAAGAAAAAAATAATCGTAAAAGAAAAAATCCACCTGCTGCCCCCAAATTTTCTGGTATTTTTTCCATGTACGGGAATGATGATAGTAGTAGTCGTGGAGATGGGCCATTACATAATAATATGCACTTTGAAGAAATTCCCCCATACCTGAAAAATCTGAGTATTCTTGAAACGGCCATGATTTCAAAAATCAACATAATAACTAATATTACCATCCTTAAATACGGCATGCTGAAGGGACGCGGCCATTCTATTGCAATTCCACATGACATGAAAATTGCAAAGACTTTGCCAAGCCTCCCCCAAGAAGTAGGAATTATATTGGTTCGAAAGAAAGGTGAGAATGGGGAAGTTTTGAAAGACTTTATTGTTAAACGAGATAATGTTGAACAGGCTTTGAAAGGGCTCGTCTTTGGTTTTCCACATAGTGGAATGGGTACCGCCTTTCCTAATTCTAAAGTTTATGATGGACCAGATCATTTCTATGGCTTCCCAACCCTTTTTATTTTGATGTTATAATTGACTGTGTAAGATTAGAGAATTTGCCTAATGATGGTCGACAAATTTGAATACAAAACAAAGGTTCCCAACTTGAATAAGAATTTATCTGAGGGTCAACCATGATCCTCAGATTTAGAAAATACACATTCAGGTGTTGTCTCACCACTTGAACCTAATGATGTTGATAAGAATATCGAGAAACTTTTACAGAAAATTGTTGATGATGAAGAGACTGTACAAGAGTTGGTGTGGCTGAAATAACAAGTGAAAAACGTGTGCCTGAAAGGAAAACATGTGTTTTTTTTGCAATGGCTTTTCCAACAATATTTATCAATGGTTCCGCAGACATCACCATTCCTCAACTAACAACCCCGATTATCAAGAGTGGGTGGATCATATCTACCACTGCGGTGACAACCGTGTGAGCTCCCATCCAACACTTCGATTTTTTCTTTTAAATCTTGGTCTAAGGGAAAGGGCTTTAAACCAAGGTTCATTTATTGTTGCACAACAACTTCATGACGCACATCTTTCTGTTGAAGAATTACGTGAACATTTAGAGAATAATGGTACTTCTGTACCAAGAAACTTATAATTAAGTGTTGGTGCTAAGTTTGCTAATAGTGATCCATATTGGAGAGACAGGAAAATTGAACTTGACAACCTTGCTTTGTTTAGAAAGATTGGATATGGGGACCTTCCAGCCTACTTTGACACAAACTCTATGGCTGAATACCACTGAAATGTTTTGTGATATAGTGTTATGTGTTTTGATAGTGAATCACTTTCCAAAAGAGTTGATGTGTCAATTATTCCCGGAAAAAGTGAAAAGTCTCCTTCAGGGAAATCATCAAATATGAATAGGAATTTATGTTTCAAAACGGATGCACCTCCTCAGATTCAAAATTCCCCACCAATTAATTCAACACTTTCATTTAACAATAATCCCACCAAAACGAAAAGAAAAACCATTGACGAAAAAATGGATATGCCATGTTCCATTGGTTTGGAAGAAGTCGAAAACTATCTCGACAATTTTGATGGTAATAATAATTTTTTTTGACGGGAGGAATTGTGTTTTTTTGAACTCCTACATGTTATGAGTTATTCCAACTTTGCCAAGGCCCTGAATATTTCATCAAATAATTGAACTTCATGAGTTTATTCTCCGACTGTTTGAAATTATCCTAACATAAATAAACTAAATGTTTCTTTGCATAAGGACATAACAAAGAAGCTTGTTACTATTTGGTAAAATTGTGAAGAAACGTACTCTTTGGAATAGGATTGTCTAATAGCAGGGGATTGTCAATATTTTAGTAAATTATAATAAACTGGAAGGACGTTGATAAATGGAAATAGCTGACAATAGAAATATTGCTAACAATTCGAAAGCATTTTTTTGGAAAACCTAATAACTTAACAAATGACAAGGTTTCTATTTTAAATTTATTACATTAACCTTTAGTCCTTTTAAATCCGCTCAACTCTTCGAGTGAAATCAAAAAAGACAACTTTGCTACCTATTTCTTAGTGTCACTGGACTCTTGTAACATATATTTTATGAAAGTAAGCTCAGTAAATAATTGTTAGCTTACTTTGTCTACTTTACACCTTTCGCTTTAGCTACAGATCAAATTAATACTGACTATTTTCGCTCCAAACGAAATTTGGTACAAACCAACGAAATACAATTTACAAACAATATTTAAAGTTTAATATTTCGGTTATGATATAATAATTGGGAGAGAAAATATTTCAAAATTGGATGGTATCGAAACGAACAATCGATTTGGAAGAAACTTGAAAGAACTCGAAGAAACTCAGTAATTAAATTGGTAAAATCGTTACCAACAGTGAATGCATTTCAAGATCAACATTTAAAAAACATCTCTTATCTTTACTTTAAGAAATCACCACAGCATAGGTAGGCGTTAAAACTTCATCAACACGGGTAAACATTGCGTAAGTATAATTATAACTAAGTTTGCTATCTACTAAGTCCTTCTTTTCATTCTCTCTCTCCCTCTCCCGAAGAGGTATTCCATTCAAAATTTGCTTTTAAAGTCTGTCTCAAAATTATGTGGACACTATTAAAACATTCTCTTCAAAATTATCTTTCCAACGGTATATAACTTTTTATTATAGAATAAATGAGTGCTGAGAAAATGTTAAAAAAGTAAAGTGTATAGTATTCCTTACCCTAGAACCAATGAGGTTTCAACTGAAGAAACAAGAGGCAATTGCTAAATCAGCTATCGAAATGATGAAGAATGAATTCAGCCTGCAAGAACTTAAATACGGGAACATCAAAGGTACCAGTAGAATGAAGAAAATAAATGAGGCAACAATGAGAAATACATATTGTTCCATTCGTGAAAAATTCAACCTCAGCCCTGATTTTATGTTCCTGGGACCCATCGAAACAAGAATTGGGATAAAATTGAATGCACATAGAAAGAATATTAAAGTAATAACACCTGAAATTCCAAGTAAAAGCGCCAGATCTGCATGGTTTGAACTGAATCGAACAGATCCAGGTGCACACGATAAACTTTACACAGACATTCCATACCATTATGTCTTTGACGCTCGAACAAAGAAATGGAAGATACGTGGAAGAAATGTAAAGTTAGTAAGTCGCATGTATAATGCTTCGGTAAGAGAGGGTGAGCGATTTTATTTAAGAGTTTTACTGCTTCATGTGGCTGGAGCAACATCATTTGAGGAACTTAGAACGTTCGATGGTGTTCTTCATCCATCCTTTAGAGAGGCATGTATTGCACGTGGGCTTTTGCAAGATGATAACCTTTGGATCACAACTATGGAGAATGTAGCACAGTATGGTACTGCCAGTAAAATCCGTAAGGTTTTTTGTATGATTTTGATCCATGGAGAGGTCAATAATCCTCCAGAAATCTGGGAGCGCTTTCACCTCGACATGATGCACGACTTCTTGAGAAATCATCAAGAAGCTATCGCCCAAAGTATGGTACTTCAACGTATTGAAAGGCATCTTCAGCAATTCGGTAAGCATCTTGCTGACTTTGGGTTGCCACTTGTTAGAAGAAGCATTGCCTGAAGATGATGATCTTAATCTCGACGAAATGAGACAACAAGCAAATTTGTTACGACCTCAACTGAATGCTGATCAACAAACAGTCTGCCAAGCAGTTATCAATGCTGTGGTAACAATGATAGTGCACATCCAATGTATTCTTTTTGGATGGTCCAGGAGGTACGGGAAAAACTTTCACTTACAACTTTCTCATCCGGGAATTGTTGGGGATGAACAAGAAGATTGCTACGTGTGCCTGGACTGGCATAGCTGTAATCCTACTAGATAAAGGTAAGACCATGCATTCTCTTTTCAAACTACCAGTCCCCATTCTGGATAATTCTACCTGT